>NW_024962265.1:27124597-27269781 GCF_019238085.1 Lagopus leucura
AAAACATGTTGGATTTTCCTTTCATTCTCCTACTTTGTTGTTTCTGCATTTATTTTTTCCCTGTAATAAATACACACAGAACTGACAGATCACATTATCTTACATTCTTATCTACCTTTATCACAAAAAAAAAAAAAAAAAAAAAAAAAGGTAGTTTTTAGGAAAGAATGTAATACTTTCTACCAAATTCTGCCTTTTCTAAGTGGTAACAAAACCTAGGGAAAAAAAAAAAAAAAAAGAAACATAACAAGAAAAAACAACAAATAAGCAAAGCCACATATCCAGAAATTATGCTGCACTGCCAATATCAACAACATAGCTGTTCAGTTCATGCATGAACTTGCAAACTGCATTTTCCTTCTCAGAAATTAATTACTGTGAGAAATCAGGGTCTAAGCATTGACAACGAAGGCTTTCATCTGATCACTGGATTTTTTCATTTGTGTGTGCTTCCACAATACCTCCAGGGTCTTGCAGGTTCAAGTTGCTGATTCTCCTGTATGGATTAAACACCCTGGCCAGACAACAGGGATGTCTCAGAATCATCACTCTTAATGAAACACTTTAACGCCTATTGGAAATCAAAGTGACAGTGAATTAGGAAAGATACAGTCCAACTAAAGAATCAAAATACAGGGGATAATGAGGGCACAAGATACTCAGACTATAACAATCAAGAAAACCAAAGTCCAAATTTGCAGAGGGAAGACATCTGTTATATTTTTCAATGTCTGTTTCTTTAAGAAATGTCATGTTAAAAACACTGAGCTAGAAAAATAAAAAGAGTTATTAGTATTTTTTTTTTACATCATTTGAAATTTTTTGACAGAAAATTGTCAGCCAAGATTGAACTCCTCACTGAGAGTGTCTGTCAGGGTTGAGTGATAGCCATGGACGAATATATATACTTTCTAAGTCCTTCAATGTGTTTTTCTGCAAACCCAGTAGTACCAGGTCATAGGTAATTCACTGAAGCCTTTCTTCTTACACTGACCTTTAACACTGCATATTTTACCACGTAATTCACTGTAATCAAAGGAACCAGAAGGACAAAAGAAAAAATTTTAATCCCTGGATTAAGTCAGAAGGGAGAACCTAACTGAGAGCTTGTTTGAAAGAAAGTTCTGGAACATGAGCGGTTTAATACAACAAATATCTTATTGGCAGTACAGATTATATCTTGGATCTTCATACTCCAAATAAGGATATTGTTTAAGTTAATAATTGCTCCAACTTGGAATATGTTTTCGGGGAGAATTAGTAACCGTTAATCAAAGAGAGGGATGGGGGAAAAAAACATAAAAACCGAAACAAAACATTGGCAGTTGGAAGAACCATTTTACAGCCATCCCACTCCTGTCTAGCTCTGGAATATCTTCACCCAACTTTTTTCTTTTCCTTCTTGTTGGAACCTTACCCTGGCCAGTTGGACTGGAGCACTGGCTTCTTCCATCAAGAGGAACTGCAATATTTGGTTAGTACCCTTGTATGCTCCAACTACATGGGGAATGGAAATGATAGAATATTCAGTATCAGCACACACAAACTTATAGTGTAATTATTCAATCAGTATTTACTCAGAATTACTTTCAGTACAACCTAAAGGCTATTTGAAAAACACTCGTATCTTTTCCACTGAAATTTGAGATAGCTAGCATTTATAAAATGAATTATGAATAGCAATGACAAAACATTGATATAACGTAGGCAAATGATGTGCAAGCATTGCCAAGAATCTCTGCAAATGCAGCTCTTTTTTCACCTGAAAGAGCTTTTCTAATATTCTTTCCATACTGCTCTAATTAAAATTTAGACACTGAAAGGAAAATAGCTTCCTGAATAAAAAATTGACACACTAGAAAGCAAACGGAGTTCTGAAAGAAAGAGATGCAGATTTATTTTTACCAAAAAGGTGAAATGATTGAATTTGAACCTGAATAGGTCCTAGCCCACCGTCAGTAAATCACATATCAGAACAAATGAGTCTGAATACAACCTGCACAAAAATACACAGAATACCAAATAGAAGTGTACACCCATGGCAGTCATTTCTATTTAAGGCATATATATGTGTGCATAAGTGTGGAGAGTTTCAGTCAACACGGAAGGCAGGGAAAATCACGTCCTGTATTGATGGCTATGTAATAGGAAGCCACAAACCTGGAATGTCACTGTACTGCATTTGAAACCGAAATAGCTGTTCATACTCACAAGGACACTGAGTTATTTTCCACAAGAGGACATAAAGCTGCTCGGCGTTTTATAAATGTATATAACAGGTACTACTTACAGATGGCAATTGATTTTTCTGACTTTCTGCTGCCTTCTCAAGATTCTCCAAACCATGCCCCACTCGCTTTAGAGTCACAACCAATTTAAAGTTCAGTTTAAGCACATATTTAAATCTAATTATGTCAGATTCTTCTGCAACTTTCTCTCAATTTGTTGGGCAGGTTGTAAAAAAAAAAGGTGCTTAGAGATCCAGAATCACAGTAGTAGTGTAAGACACAAAATATCCAGGTTGTCCTTCTGTATCTTTACCAATCTATACAGGAATTCATTTTGATAACACAGTGAGGATAGAAGTATTGGGTCAAGCTTGTACAACACAGAAACTTCTGCATATGCTACAGAACCACAGAAAAACATATTTATAGCAACAAAAGACAATTTTCCAGCTTCAGTACAAAATATTGATAAGTCTCATGAACATAGCAAATGTAGCAGAATAACAAATAACATTCAATATTTATGCACAAGTACTGTTTTCCTCAGGGTCTCTGTCTACAAGATGAATGCTTCCTGTGACCACCGATTCCTCTTGAGCTGATGTGTTCTCCAGCTGCTTATTTGTGCAATATGGAATGTGGCCACAAAAATACATGTAAATCCACGGGTTGGTGCAACTATTTAAATTGCCGAGAAGCATGATAATGGTGAATGCTGATCCTGGAAAGAAATAGTTAAACAGATAGTTAACAGAGTAAATAAAGTATTCACAGAACCAAAGAACCACAGAATCGTACATGCATATAAGGAAGTAACATTTTCACTGCCTGATGCTTTCTGATGTACCTATTCAAATCTTAAATTTACAGTAACACTGGGAAATCCTCATACATTCAGTGCAGTAATTGTATAAGTTATGAAGCGTACTGTATGCTTTTCAGAGTTAAATACCTCCATATAGCTCTTTGCTTGGTGTAGCTGCTTTAAATTTAACATCAATTGCAAACTTGCTATACAGGTAGAAACAAATAGAGATATAGATATGATGTAAACACATATAGACTAATACTCAAATTCACATAGTTAGAAAGAATTCACAAAGATCAGTGGTTTTTTAATCTATGTATCTATTTTATATCTATGTATCTTTGAGTTTTCAATAGGTGAACTTAAATAGTCATATACAGCGTCTGCCTTTTACAAAGAGGCAGTAGTACAAGTCTGACAAGATTAATCCTGTTTCAGCATGGTGTTCTTTGATGTCTTTCCTACATTTGCTTTTCTTTTTTTGCTTTAAAAAGAGCTGTTTCACAACTTCTGATCGTTTCACAGTGTACCACAGATATTTCATCAAAATAATTTCAACATTAAAGTTAAAAATCAGATTTCTTATAGCACCATTGCTCCGTAGACTAACAAATGCTTTTTTCATTACTGTGAATAGTTAACTATTTATTTTCACTTCAAGAGCCCCAAATGCTGCTGCTGTAATATCCAAAAGCCTCTAAAAGTCTGAATTGAAGCCCTGCCGCATTACTTTCACTGTGCTGTTTACTAATCTTTGAATCATTCATCACTCAAAACACATACACAAAATACGTACTTTCATAAGGTTTTCATCACATAGTATGTAAAGTTCTCTGTATGTAAATCAGCATAGTAGCTAAATGATTCACAAATCATAACGCTATCGTAACTTTTACACAAAAGCAAAGTCCACATATGAAGCAATGTAGCAATGGATTAGTTTGCCATGAAGTTATTATAAAGGACAGAGAATTTCTTACCTTCAGTAATGCCACTGGGGAACCACACAGACCACAGCTGTGCAATGAAGAATGGTGACCAACAGAGAACATATGCAACAACTGTCACCACTGTCATTTTTACAGTCTTGATCATAGCCTTTGAAATACAGTTCACACTGCTGGCTCGGGATGGCAGGACTTGCTTCTGATTCGTTACTTCATATTCATTCTGTTTTTTCACATGTATATTTCTTTTGATTATTTTGCAAATTTTAACTTGGCATGTGATAAGGATGGTTGAGGGAATGAAGAATATGACTACAAAAATCCAAGTCACATACGCCTTTAGACCCCACGGTTGAATAAATTCAGCCCAACATTCAAAGATACCTGGAGATATTTCAGCCTTAGAAAAGATAAATACCTGTGGTAGGCTAAGAATCAAGGATATAGACCAGCTGGTGCAAATGGGAATATTCCACAGAGCTCTCCTCTTTTGGAAAGTGACCATAGGGTAGCAAACTGCTTGATATCTGTCCACTGTCATGACCACTATCATATAAGTAGAGGCAAACATGCCTAGCAATTGCAGATACTTGATAATTCTGCACAAGAAATCTGGCCCTATGAAAACATCTGTAATATCCCATATGAGTTGAGGCAGCACTTGAAAAAAAGCTACCACTAAGTCAGCTATGCTGAGGTGCAGCATGAATACATACATTCTAGAGAGCTTCTTTCTTCTTCTCCACAGCACCAGAATGAGAATAAAATTGCCCACAGACGCTGTCAGAAATATCACCCCCAGTACAGCAATCTCTACTTGAGCTAATTGCTCATCTCTTTCCGGTCTTCCAACGGGATCTGACTTATTTGTCAAACTCAGAAATCTGTGAGAAGGACTGGCAGTCTGATGTGTGCTATCCTGCATAGGAAATGAAAAATTCTTCATAGTGCACAGAAGCTACTCCCAGTAGCTGCTACTTGCGACTCAGGATGAAAGCTTTGAAGTGCCAGCCAGCAATAAACCAGCACGGGTTCAGGTTTCAGGATATCTTCAAACAAATCTCCTCCTGCTTGTGTGAACTAAAGCAGTGGACCTGTGTCTCAATGAAATTCTGCCTCTTGCTGGAGTGCAAAAAGGCTTTATATAGGCTCTGAGTGGAGCCTTATGTAACTCCAGAGTCATCGAGTAGGCTGCCGGCACCGGAGCCAATAGCAGCACAAGCCACACAAGTGGGCGAAAGACATAAATACAGGGAGAACTTCACAGGCTCTACATAATTAAATTACTCACTTCAGTCAAAAGCTTAACTTGTAAATAGCTGTGGCCAAAATCATGCTTAAATGATATTACTCTCGGGAGCACGTTCAAATATTTTTTATTCATTGCAGAAATGTGTGCTTCAGCTTAATCAGAAGGAATGTTTGTACGTAGACGGAAAGTTAGGCCCCTGAGCTCAGATGCATCATAACTGCAGTCCCCTGGGTTCCTGGGGCAAGATCACATCCTAAATGCAGCAGAGGCAAATAAATACATTTTTCCAAAGTGGTTTGTTTGGTTTGGTTTGGTTTGCTTGTTTGTTTTTTTGAGTCACCTGATTCTGAAGGGGAAAAATAATGTTTTTACTTCCCTAAAAATAATGCCTTTCTTTCAAGAAGAACTTGCGCTTCAGATTTTTTTTTTTCCTAAGTAAAATAAAAAATGACACATGTAAAATAAATTACTTTAGTAGGACTACGAGTCTACTGAGAATTTAATAGGAAAAGAAGTGAAAATTCTGTGGAAAAATCAACTGAGTAAAGGTCATTACAATAAAATACTTTTTAAGGGTGTCTATTCAACGACAGTGCTAAAGGCTGAGAGATCATTTTTCACTGTCTAATCCTTTTTATTTTTGTGCAGTGAGGTGTATCACAACCATGAGTGTCATTGTTCTTTCAGTGTAACTTTTGCATATTGGTAGTGGCAGATAAGAATAACAATATTGATTTAATTTCATTTGTTCTCCCTCAGTCTGTCCTCTCAATCACAAAAAGGATTTAATAAAAATAATTAATTTAACATTAAAGATAACACATATTTGTATGCAAACTTTTCTAAAGATAGAGTACTCATATCCTTTTGGATAAGGTCAGAAGAGTGGTAATTTGAAGTTCTTCTGAAGAGGTAACTGATTAGGTCATAATTCTGTCCACGCTACGTGAATAGCACAGTATACATATACAGTATATTACATCTATCTTGATTTATCATTGTGATCAAGACTATATTATAAAAGCAGCTGCGGAGTCACATGAACAGATTTACATTTCCTTGGCACTGAATGTTTTCATCAACAGACAGGGGTAGGGCAAAATGCATAAATAGGATGCTGAGAGACTCCAAAGGTTTATACACACAGTGCCATTTCTTTTCTCTCTCCATCTTTTTTCCCCTTCCATCTCACTATGGGACTGACATTAACACTCAAGCAAGGCTAAGCTTATGAAAGCAGACAAAAGACAAGCAGAACAGTGTCCATAAATTTTGCCACTGACAGCAGCTATTAGTACCCTTAGACCAGATTTGTCTGAACACTACTGCAGCTGCCTGAGTCTCTCTAACAGCTTCTGTCTATGATCATGTTGCAAAGACTATGAATCATAACCACTTAATCTACTATACCTGATAATTTTTTCCTAATTGGAAGGCTGTCTGTAACAAACTCAGATTCCATTATTTTATTTATTTTCCACCCAGTCTATAATACATCCCAAGCAGTGGGATGCAGCACAGCAAGACTACAAGGGAGCAAATGATTTTACCTTCATCCTTCGCTCAGTAACCTTCAGGAGAATAACTCAGTTGACCACAGACTGAGAATGTCAGGCAATTCTTCTGGTTGCAAGCACTCTGCTGCAGCGCAGACTGGGATCTTCAATTCTACCTTCAGGTGAAGACAAAATTTCAGGTGTGTGCTCCAGAATCATTTACCCTTACAACCTCACTGTATGAATTAACAAAAAACCAGGCATGTTCTTTGTTATTCCAGCAGGCTGAATAAACACCTACATGTAGGCAGTGTTAGAACTAAGTGGATTGAAACATAAACATGCTGAATAGAAAACAAAGACCGGGGTAGGTAAAGAAGATAAATTTACACTTCATGATCTGAAAGATGATCAAGGAATTATGTCTAAAAATACTAGAATATGAAACACAAGTTATTTGTGGGATAGTATTGGAAGACTAACCAGAATATAGTACCACAATAATATTTGTACAATTTTCACAATGCAACATGTATGAATAGATGTATTTTGAGAAAACATGCTTTTTTCACCTACACCTAGGACAGCAAGAACCCTGGGAACACACAGAGCCTGGGCAGCACACATGCTGTAACAGGAGTCAGACCCAGCATGTGGACATGGGCTGAAGGGCAAGCACACTGCAACGCATAACTTTTGTCATGTTTATAAAAAGGGAGGGGCCCTTCTTGTACAAATTGTCCTAGTGTTGTAAGACTCCACTTCATTTTGCCTAAAATTAGTTCAATGTATGTTAATGGTTTCACAAGTTTATAATTGTGCTCTTTCCAGTCTTTTCATCCACACGAGCTGACATTTAGGATAATGCTATACTGAAATTGATTCCACTCTGGGAATATAACTGTCTGTAAAAAGAAAAACAGAATAACAGATGAAAATGTTTAAGCAGACTTAGCTGTTCTTTTACTGTGATTGTTCTTCTTCCTCTTGCCCAGCTTTGTATCATTCCCAATCCTATCTGTCCAAGTTAAATTCTTTCCCTAAATTATTTACTTTCAGAAGAGTGGGAATGTGCATTGTAATTAACTTCTGTTGAATTTCTCAGTGTGGGCTCTCATCTAACATTTGTGAGGTAGCTGGTAGGGAAGGATTCAGCTCACAAATTAAGACACTTAAATTTAGGTGTTTGCTTAGAATTTCAGAATCACATGGTTGTTCAGCCTGGAGGGCTTCTTTTCCAACCTCCTCCTCAAACCAGAGTCAACACTGAATTCAGACCAGTTTACTTAGCAGTTGTCGGGTCACACCTTGAAAACCTCCAAAAACTGAGATCCCACAACACTCCTGGATAATCTGTTCAAAATACTTACTAACTGTCGTAGTAAAAAAGCTTTCCTTCTGTGCCACCAGAACCTCCCCTGCTTCTGACCCGTGTCTCTCATGTTTCTTCCATCATCTCAGTGAAGAAGCTGGCTCCAGCCTCACACTGAGCCTCCCTATAGGTACTGGAAGGACAGCACTAGGCTTTCTGAAAGCCTTCTCTCTCCCAGGCTGAACACATTGCACCAGGAGCCCTGCAGAAGACATTATATGCAAGGAGTTAGGGATCTTGACTAGGCCATCTCTACTCTGCTGGGCCTGACACTTAAATCCTTTGCTTTGTGTTATTATGCAGATGGCATTCTAGCCTGTGAGAAGATATATGATTGCTATACAAAAGAAGAGGCTCCATGACATGGAAGGAAGGAGGAACCTCTTAATAGACAGGATGCACGCAGCATGCTAGGGCAAGATCTCTCCAGTGCTCTTCAAAAGTGGTGCTCCCAGAATCTGATTAGACCTGATTCACTCAGACCTGATTTGCTATAGATTTTTTTTATCTTCTCAGAACACCTAAATGGCCCTATGCCAAGCTCCCTTAAGCTCATCAATGTATTCCCATACAGGGACTCCAAAACTGGTGGCAGTGCTCCAGACACAGTGTAAAGAGTGCTGAGTAAAGGGGAACAACAATTTCCTGACCTTTAGATTACTGAGTTATGTATCTCAATTCTCATAACATGCAAAATAAATAAATAAATAGAAATCAAGCCTTCAATTCAGTGCTTAAACATTGGTTTTGAGTACTGTTTAAGTTGCCGTAGTGACATTGCCATTGATTTATTTGGAACCATAGAATCATCTGAGTTGGAAGGGACTATTAGAGGTCATCTAGTCCGACTTTCCTGCAATAAACAGGGGCATGTACAGCTAGATCAGGTTGTTCAGACACTTGTCCAACCTTACCTTGAATGCCTCCAGGAATGGGACATCCATCACCTTACTACCCTTACTGTAACTTTTTTTTCCATATATCCAGTCTAAATCTCCTGTATTAGTTTGAAACCATTTTCCCTTTTCCTATCACAACAGATCTAGCTAAAGAATCTGTTCCCTTCCTTCCTGTAGCTCCTCTTTAGATACCGACAGGCCTCTATCAGGTCACCTCAGAGTCTTCTCCAGACTGAACAGCCCCAGCTCTTTCAGCCTGTCCTCATAGGGTAAGTGTTTCATCTCTTGGATCATTTTTGTGGTCATCCTCTGGATGCACTCCAACAAGTCCATGTCTCTCCTGTACAGAGGACTCCACATCTGGGCACATTACTCCAGGTGAGAACCCACCAGCACAGAGCAGAGGGGCAGAATCACATCCCTTGCCCTGCTGGTCACACTTCTTTTGATTCAACTCAGGATACAACTCAGGATGGCATTCTGGGCTGAGAAAGCATATTGCTGGCTCATGTTCAGCTTATCATCTACCAGTACTCACAAATACTTTTCAGCTGGTCTGTTTAATATCCTTTCATCCCCCAGCTTGTTTCAATAGTGGGGCTGCCATGATCCAAGTGCAGGACTGGGCCTTGCATTTTGGTTTGTTGAACCTCATCAGGTTTTCCTAAGCCCACTGCTTGAACCTGTCTGGGTGAAACTGGTTGAACTCTGGATGGCATCCCATCTCGTGGGCATATTGACCATACCTCACAGCTTGGAGTCATCCGCAAACTTGCTGAGAGTGCACTTGACCTCACTGTTAATGTCATGGATGAAGATATTAAGGAACATCAATCCCAGTAGAGATCTCTGACAGACACCATTCATCACTGATATCTACCCAGCCACTGACAGTAACAAACAAAGACTTCTAAAAATCATCAGTTGTTTCATCTCATGATATGCATGAGATATGACTTGTTATTAAATACAACCTGTAAAGACAATACATTTCCATTCTTTTATTTTGGAATGCATAAATAAATTCTAAAACCTTACTATTTACGCAAAGATCAAGTGGAAAACACTACTATCTGCTTTTGATTTATGAAACCTGAGTCTGTCTCTTTACCTGTGAGATTTTGTAGATCTGAAGAGCTAGTAGATAATTGGTTCTGAATTCATCAAGTCATAAAAACCAATTAATTAAGAAAAGCAAATTTTTACATAGTTGGCTAAACCTCTAGAGGATTTTGAAGAAATCACAAATTATTTCCTTAGTGGTGATGTCATCCTATTTGTTTTAAAATCTTAATCTGTAGGACTGAAAAAGAGAAGTGTGCAGATTAAATTATCAAGAACATGGTATAAACATTGACTTCTTACTTGAAATGTTTTTGTATAAAACACTTTGTTAGTAATATGTTCTAGAGGAGACAAAAAAAAAACTAACACAGTGTATTGAAATTGCTGTCATGGTAGAGAATACATATTATGAGATGCATTAGGTAACATAATTACATAGGAATAGTGAAAATGTAACTCATTTTTGGCGTAATATAATTGCCAGCAGATGGATTATTTCACTTAGTGAAAGTTACACAAGTCCTCTGTCAGGATTTAGGCTGTAATATGGATGCATTTACAGTAAGGCAGATTCATATTTTTCAGTATTAAAACACAGTTTATTTCCAGATACAGCATATAAACAACTTTGTTATAAGCCATTTTTACCGGACTAAAATTATGACCACCATTTTGCTGCTGTGTTGGTACAACTTTCTACAGTTCTGGTTTCTTAAAAAAATCCCCACTAATTCAGTATTTATATTAATGAACATAGTTTTTCAGACAAGGAATAAAGACTTACTATAACTATAAACTATAGTTTATATAGTTTATATATAGTTTATATATATATAACTATATAGTAAGGAAATTATTAGAGAGGATCTATGGAAATAAAGCAGCATCAGATGCAACAATTAAACCCAAAGTGCCAACTAAAGACACAGAAAAAGCATATTGGAAATAGTATTGCAGGCAGCACATGTACAGTCATCCAATAAAGACAGCTACTAATGCTGTTGTCACAAAACAATAAGACCCAAAATGACGAATGGCGCCAATAACTCCATTCTTCAGAAGGAACTGAACTTTGATTTGGACAAGAGAACTTTTAAGTAAGAAGCAGAACTCTTGGGAAACACAAAAGACTATTAGAAAGTACGTCTGAACAATTCAAATTCTCATCCAGACCTTTAAACTACCTTAATTTTCAAATTAACTTTATAATAAACATGGGGTAAATTTCTGTCCTGCTAAACATGTAAATAATAGAAAGTGGAAATTAAACCCTTCAAAGTGGATCAAGCTCTTAGTGGTACGCACATGTGTGTTTTGTATGTATACGTGTGTGCGTGCAAGTGCAGATGTATGTGTGTGCAAAAGCTGCTCTCCCTAAACACAGCTTAGATGCCTTTCATCTTCTGTGAAATTATGTTCAGAGTAGTATGCTAACTGTGTATTTGAAGGGGGAGTTACTTTAGTAAGATTAAGAGCTACATAACAAATCCAGCTTAATGTACTCAAAATGCTGGACTGCGATGTATCAAATTACTATAAATTGCTCTTAGGCAATATTTTGGACCAAGACTCTCATAAACTAAGTGCAGCAGGAATTAGCCCCAGGCATTAAAGCTGGAGAAAAACAATAGGTATTGGCCCCCTCTGGCTCGTAACTAGATTATTACAGGTACTCATCACAGAACAGTAAAGCCATCTACGTAAATTACTACGTGATTCTTTTTAATCCCTAAGGATGTTATGTCCAAGAGCATAACTTTTTAACCTTTTCCAGTAAACTTCAAACTTTATTATTCACCAGTGCTGATCTCATCCTTTGTGCATGTTTCTGATTTCAGAGCTGTTACTGACAGCAGGGAGTGAGAGTCCCACTTGGCCTGAGGACTAAGTTTGCTAGACTCACTTAATTGAATTATGGTGATAGAACTATTTTTCACAGACTATAGATCATTGTCTAAATAATACCTTATTCCCATTGCCACAGTAAAAAATTGTGCAACTTTAATAAACTGTGCTTAACTGCACAAAACAGAGCTTTTGCTGATATTTCTATAACTCTCATCAGGCTATTTTATATTGAGGCATAAATAGATCTTTATAATTTGGGTATGTAAGCTTCTTCCAAAACTTGTCTTTTTAATTTGCAGCATTCCAGGCAGTCCATTAAGATAGTGAATGGCATACCAGTTCATCTGCCACCAGCACTGTGGAATATGGCTGACAGAGAAGGATACCCACAGGAGCCTCAGTGAGGCTCGGGACAGAGCTAACATAAGCAGTGAAACAATGTGTAGCTTAGGAGAAGGAGTTCTGGCTTAGAGATTAAAAGGTTTTGAAGAATAATGACAAAGTGCTCCTTCAACAGATGTGAAGCTACAAATGGAGATTTTGAACACGGGGACAAATGCTAAGAGGGAACCTGGCACAATACCTCAAGACCTGGTGCAGGGGTCAGACTTACCTCAATGCTTAAAATAAAGACAAAATAAACAGCAATGAGTCAGTTCCTCAGACAACACTGAACAAGTAATAGCAAACAATAAGGACAGAGAATTAATTCCAGAATACCTAAAAGAACTGTGTGTTTTGACCTCTTCCATTCTTGCCAAGAATTTTGTCTGACACGTACACAATTATATCCTCAGCCAGATGCTGCAATAACGAAATTCACATCTACCAGTTCTTGCATGCTGAAAGATAACAGAGCAACTATTATAGTAATCACAGAGGGCTGAAAAGGAATTGTAATATGACCTCTCGCATGAGTCTGAATTACAAACTCTAAGTAATCTACTGCATTATTCATAATTACTGTGTAATTATTTGATTAATACATTCTTATTTTTAGCAGCCAGGTTTCTAGAATGCACAAAAGCCCTGATCAAGGCCAGAGACCACTGACTATGGGATGTGGGGGAGCAGGAAATCAAGGCTGACTATAAGGAATATTAAGTAGCAACAGAATCCAAAACCCCGATTTAGGGATCAAAGTTCCTTCGTGGTAAGCAGGAGACTGTTTGGAAGTAGTGGAGCATATAAATGAATAGAAAGAGACACAGTGGAAATTCCAGATCCAGATTCTGATTGAGTGTTAACTGCCAGCTAAGATCTGGTACCTTCATCCACTGAAAAGTAGAGCCATTCTAAAGGAGTCTTAAAATTATTCCTTCAGGGAACACACTGGGACTCATCTTTTATTCGTCATTCTCATCTTATAAATGGGATAAGAAAATGGAGGTCAGTGGGTAGGGAGAGGAAAAACAGGAAAAGGAAAACAGGAAGGAAAAGGAAACAGGAAAAGCAGCAGGAAAAGGAAGAAAGAAAAAAAGGAATAAGGTCATTGACAATATATAGTATAAAACTATTTTGAACAGAATATTTGACTAGGGGATGTAAGAAAACAGTTCAGTGCAATTTTCAGCCTCAGGAAGTTTAAATATTTCTGATTCCTAAGAAAACTTATTGCTCCTTGATGTATCTGCAATGCAAAGCATAAAATGCTTCCTTCTTCTCATGTTGAAACTTGGTGTCTACGCAGAAAAAAAGATTCATGGAACCAAGAAAAAAACATGGAAACCATAGGTGATTTTTAAAGTTCCCTTCCAACTCCAAACATTCCATGATTGTCTGAAAAAGGGACATAGTTCTACATCCTTGTGGCTAAAGCACTCCCATGGACAGGCCACGCTATGGTGTTTGGTCCTGTATGTACTTTTCATATCAAAAACTACTGCAAACTGAGAAGAATCTGAAGAACTAATATCAGAAGCTAAGGTCATCTTTGTGACTTCCTAACCATGAGACAGAAAAGTCATACCTAATTTCAAACTTACCTTCTGTATTAGTATTTTTTACTTCTGCAATTTGTAAAATCTCAATAGGAAAGATTTAATGAGAATGATTTGCATGTTTTCTGGTTATTGTTAATAAGGCTGTCTGCACTGCACAGTGTATCACTGAAGGGAGCCAGGTTGGTACAGAATCTGTGCAGCCACAGTAGCAGCACAATGAGGGAAACACCAGGTTTGATTGGGTGTGACCTGTTATATTTCTAGTGTTGTATATGCACATCGACGTTTAATAACGACCAAGTATGTACTGGCTACCAGTTCTATAAATGTACCACACACCTATGCATAATAAGCAACGCAAAGCACAGCAGTTCAAGACTGTTTTGTTAGCTAACAGAAACTCGCACACGCACAGAGAGTAAATGTTGCATCCATGGTGCAGACAGTATCCCAGAGCCTGCAACAGGCACGCTAGCACATTGCTGCAGGTCGATAGATTCACATTTGGATGGATGATTCAGAGCAGATGTACCCTCAGGGACTCTGATCCTCCTAATAAATGAAGTGTCAAACACTCCTTTTGCAACATGCAACTGGGAAAGGAATTGGGTAATAGCCCAGAATATTACTGGCCGATAGATTATTATTATATAACTCATGTTTAGTACTACAAGTTCTCTGAAATTGAGCTGCCTCCTTAATAAATGTCAATTCTCCATTACTTTCTGAAATTCAGTAACAACAAGGAGCAAAGCTGTCTAATTATTGATGTAAGATCAAGATATCAAGTAGTTGCAATATAAGTTGTATATTGCCTGCCTTTTTAACTTACTGACCTGCACAACCACAAGACTACTAGGCAAGGATAGCTGTCTGAATGATTTTCTTCAATTTGATTTGTTCAGGGTTTAGAGAATTTCTGTCTTTCTTTGACAAGAAAAAAATACAGAAGGAAAGCAACTGAGATAAATAAAGCAATCAGAAATTAATATAAAAAAAAATTCATTTGATTATTTGCAGTATTTGCGCCAAAAAACCACACATCCAAATGAAAGGCTGAAGGAGGTATCCAAGCTGTTAGAAGTATGTGACAATAGTCTTCATTTTATTAGTTTGAGAACAGTGTATGCTTATTCAAGTTGCAAATCAGTTTTTCAATATCTTATCTTCAAGAACAAGGAAACATTTTCCCATTTTTGTCTGCCATCTAGTGTTAGAAGGCAGAATATCTGTGTTTTGCATTTAGACAGCTTAAAAACTTCGTGAACACTATGCAGCTTCTGTCTGCTGCCCTGCATTGATGAAAATGGAAAACAGCATTTTCCCTAGAACTTAATTGAAGATGCTATATTAAAGCAATTATCTCAGATACCATTATTAGCAGAATACTGGTCCTCCAGTTCATGTTAATTTGCCCTAGAGATTTGAAATACTCATGTTTGTTCCCCGGTTAGTGTGCCTTGATTGCTCTGTTTCCAGGGCACTATTCATAATCAAATGGGTGAGTAAAAAACAAAAAAAAACACATCTACAAATGCTCAAAAGATATACATACTTATAACATCTTCATATAATGCATATAGTAAAAGCATATGAAAATATATTTTTTCAGAAATAACAGTTTTTTTGGAAGTTGATCAGGTTTAATTAATCTAAGTTGAAGTCAGTGGTCTCTGCAACTGAAATAGTGTCACTGCCTAAAGGATTACTCGTTCTGTAGGTGTATGGAGATTGTAACTGTGGTTTGTAGGATTCCATAATACAAAAAGACACAAAGGCTTTATCTTCTAAAAATTTCTGTTTATCACAGGTCACAACAAATCACCACTAGCAAGTATACTATGATTAGTGAGGTGAATATCTATAGATGAAAAACAAGCTATTACAGATATTACAGGAAGCAAACATATACACAGTAGAAAATAAGAGTATAATGCTAATAACTAAACAGAAGCAATAATTAAGGACAGTAGAAAGGCAATTAGATGTAGAAAAATCACTAATATAGCAGCAAATAGAGATTAGCATTATAGGTTCAACAAATTTATCAGTAATACTATTGCAGTGAATATACTTCCATAGGATTACCAACTCAGCAAAGCTGTAACAGCAAATATGATAGGCTGTGCTTAACAAGACTATACTTATGACGGATTAGACAGGAAGGCTGCTCTGAAAGTAGTGCCTCCTATTTTATTACCTTGGCTCACGATGTCAAAGGCAGGTATTGGTGGTACTGGAAGTAGAGGTCGAATATTGGTTCCTGCCAATATTCCATTCCATTTTGTTGCCATGCAAGAGGGGAGTCTGACAAAATGGCATTTGACATGGAAGTACATATGTCACTAAATTCCTCCCCATGGAAAAAAAAATGCACCCATTGACATTCATTGATGCTTGATGAATAGTTATAGAGAACAGACAGTGGGTGGTGTGTTTCAGCACTGGCCACAGCAATATAAAAGAAAATCCGTGTTTTCAACAGCCACACACAGCTGTCACAGCGTGAATTGAGGAGTGTTTCCATCAGCTATCATGTGATTTGGCAGATTATAACCAAAGAATATCAGCTTTAATACACTGGAAACAGCAGTGGCAATGCTGAAATATCACAGTTTGCGGAAGGTGGGTCTCTCAAGTTCTTGCACAGGAACAGAAAGGATGCCATATGCGAGTTTTTCATGACCTACTGGATACTCAATACAAGGCTGAAGGTGGCAGTTTCCTGGATCGCATTATTACCCATGACAAGACATGGTGCCACCACTATGACCTAATGTCATAGTGACACCGTGTGAATTCCCCATCAAAGAAAAACATCAAGATGGAGCCATCAGCTGACAAAGTGATATGTATTCCTTTGCAATAGGAAGGGAGTGATCCTTCTGGATTTCCCGGAACCTGGACAAATCAGCAGCTCTGACCACTACATCACAACGCTGACTAAGATGAAGACTCAAACTTGCCAAGTCAGGCCAGAGAAGAAGACAGCCTTTCTCTTGCAACATGACACCAGAACCCACACAGATTTGAAGACCATGGAGCACTTTGCCCATCTTGACTGGACCATCCTACCACACCTACCATATAGTCTGAATTTGGTGCCTTCTTACTTCCATCTTTTTTGGGCTAATGACAGATGGACTGCACGGGCAACGTTTTCCTACTAATGATGCTGCCATAGGAGCTGTGAATCAGTGGGTTGACTCCAATGGTACAGATTTTTATGAGTGCAGCATATAGGCTTTTGTTCATTGCTAGCAAAAATGCAAAGTGAATGGTGGTGACTATGTTGAAAAATAGTGGTTTTTAACCGAGAATTTGCTCTATTAAACAGCATGATTGTGCTCTTTTGTATCTATTGTAAGTTTCATGAAAATTAAAAGGAGACATTCCCTGAGTCACTTATGAATGTGTATATATGTATATGCATAAAACCATCAGTTCCAAATGACCAAACCAGTCCAAGAAAAGGTGTCCTTCTCTTACCAACCTCAGAAGTTCTAAATAAGAAAACTGATCGCAGAGGAAATGGATTACCCGAGGAAGCAAGCACAGAAAGGGGACAAAAGTGATGGACAGTCTCGCTTCAAAGCTGGTCCACATCACAGGGTGTGGAGTGTCACAGAGTTTAGGAGTCAGTTCGAAAGTTAGGAGTCAATTCGATGGTCCAGTGAAGTGTCAATGTATTTAAAATAAAAAAGAGAGAAGCGTGGCACAGAGGCATAGAGAGAGGCAGAGGGAGAGTAAGAAAGCCTTTGATTTTTAAAATTGTTACAGGCATAATAACCATTAAAATGAAACTACATTCAGCAAGTATGACTATCAGTCAGTTGTCTTACTCTGTAAATAGGGGACAGCCCAGAGCCTATGAAGCTCTCCTTGCATGGCAGGGGGTTGCGTGCCAGGACCTTGCTCATGAGCAGAAACTCAGCTCAAGGCTATTCTTCAAGGTCAAGGGATTCCTTACTTGCAGTAGATACTTGGCAAGAGACTAATAGTTAGCTTCTTGGAACTTCACTTCTTTCAAGATTAAGAGATTACTTCTCTGCTAATAACTTGCTAACTTGCTATGTGGTACTTGCTATGAAGGACTGATTGCACACATAAGCGATTATTGCACACATAAACCATTGGCCAGAGGGTCCACTTTAAACCTCGTGACTCATCAGGAGGGTCTCCCTGACAGTTTTGTGCAACTCTGTTCTCTGTTCAGCATATAATCAAGTGACCTTGCCATCACAAATCTTGTTAAGTCATGCAAGCTTTGTTGAATCACTACTTCATAGATAACATGTACGTGTTCACAGTTGACTGAATATGAGCCAGCAGTGTGCCCAGGTGGCCAAGAAGGCCAATGGCATCCCAGCTTGTATCAGAAATAGTGTAGTCAGCAGGACAAGGAAGTATGTCCCTCTGTACTTGCACTAGTGAGGCTGCACCTCAAGTATTGTGTTCAGTTTTGGGCCTCTCACTACAAGAAAGACACTGAAGCCCTGCAGTGTATCCAGAGAGGGGCAACAAAGCTGTGAAGGGTCTGGAGCACAAGTCTTATGAGGAGCAGTTGGTGGAACTGGGCTTGTTTATGAATTACAAACTCATAAAACAATGGGCTACCTGCATAGCTAATTCTGGCACTTAGGGCAGAGGGCATGACTTTGTCACCTGCATCAGAAATAGCGTGACCAGCAGTCTGGAAAAGAGGCTCAAGGGATTGGTACAAGGCATTGGTACAGGCTGCTTAGGGAGGTGGAGGAGTCACCATTCTTAGACGTGTTAAAAAAAAAAAAGGTAGTTGTGGCACTAAATGACATGGTTTAGTGGGTATGGTGGTGATGGGTTGATGGCTGGACTAGATTATCTAAGTGGTCTTTTCAAAGGATAATGATTCTATGATTCTGTGATTCTATGATTCTATGAAAGACAGGGCTAAATTGGTGAAACATTTGAGAAGATGTGGGTGCACAATTTGTGCCTGAAAATATATGAATTTATCCCTTTTTGTCCACTGTTTTTTATTTTTTTGGGTTTTTTTTTGTTTGTTTGTTTGTTTTGTTTTTTTTTTTTTTGCTGAGTTGCGTGGTTGTTCTGCAAAGCTGATGAATCATGGGTCTCTGAACACACTTAGATCAACAGGTTCAGTCAAGCTCAGGGAGACCTGTAAGAATGTTTGTGCTTGCGATCAAACCTGAAATATGAAATCCCTTTGAAGAATCTTTTCTGTAGAAGAGGTGGTATATACACATCCCAGTGGTAAAATGAATGCCTGAGCTGGCACAGAAGGGCTCATGGGAGAACTTGAGATTGTTCAGGAAAGAGCTATGTACAGACAGAAGGGATCTGTTGCAACTTTCATGGTATTATCTGGCAAAGTAAAGCAGGATGTGCACTAGCAGTATAAGGCTAAAGGGGGCAGAACCTTCTTCTTACTGAAGTTGTTGGTCTTCTTTCATCTAATCCTTTGTTGCTATAAGAATGCAATTTATCCTACTTAAAGCCAGACTGTCACTTCAGAAGGGCAACTGCTTCTTATGAAATCCACCTCCATTCACCACCAGGCAAACAAACAAGGAGTTCTAGGGTGTGCACCAGGGCAGACACAGCTGGGGAGGTTGCTTTGGCTTATACTGCTAGCAGAGAACCTACTCCTGTACCATAGCCTAAAATCTATCAGGACTGTGATGTTCTTGTAATGTAACAGTAAGTTATGAATTAGAAACTCATAAAACAACGGGCTGCCTGCATAGCTATATCTCGCACTTAGGGCAGAGGCCATGACTTTGTCACCTGCATCAGAAATAGTGTCACCAGCAGAACTAGGGAAGCGATGCTCCCACTATATGGGGCACTGGTGAGACTGCACCTCACATACTGTGTTCAGTTTGCGGCCTCTCTTTACAAGGAGGGTATTGAGTTGCTTGAGCATGTGCAGAGAAAAGCAGTGAAGTTGGAAAAAGGACTAGAAAACTGATGGAAGTGGGGCTGTTTAGTGTGTAGATGAGGAGGCTGAAGGGCGGCCCTTATTAGCTCCCTACAACTACCTGAAATGAGGCTGCAGCGAAAAGGGTGTTTGTCTCATTTCTCAGATAGCAAGTGACAGAACGTGAGGTAATGGTCTCAAGTTGCACCAGACGAGGCCTACACTGGACATTAGGAAGAATTAGGAAGAGGTTGGTCAAGCATTGGAAAAGGCTGCCGAGTAAGTGGAGAGGTCAGGTTGGGTGTTAGGAACTAAGGCTCTTCACCACAGGGCAGCGGTCATAGCACCAAGCTGCCACAGTTCAAGGAGCGTTTGGACAGTGCAGACACAGGGCATGAATGCAGGGTGGTCCTGTGTGGAGCTCGGTGATCCTTGTGGGTCTCTGCCAACTCAGGATACTCTGATTCATCAAATATTTGAGAGTCGGCAGATGTCCTGTACGTAGCTGAATCTGCTTGGTTCTGATACTAATTACAGTGTGCAACAGACTTAAATATTCCTACGGCAAAGAAAACATCAGGTAAGGAAATTAATTTTGCTGTTTAATTAGTAAGGAAGATGGAAGTAGGTGACAGAACCGCACCCACAAACAAAACACTGTCTTTATTTCAGGACAGGGTGAGGAGCTCATCACCCCACGGTGACTTCACTCCTCCTGCATCCAACGCCGCACACTTAGGCAACTCCTGGAGAATTGCACTTAAAGCAGGTGGAAAGGCTGGACTCCACCCCTGCTCCTCGCGGCCCCTCACTCCCAACACCTCCACAAGCCGCCTAAGGAAAGGGCGAGGAACCGGCTGAGCCGTCACCTCCTTTGCTTGCTTGCTTGCTTACTTGCTTGCTTGCTTGCCTGCCTGCCTGCAGACTCAGCCGCTTCGCACTGTGCCACCCCAGCCGTGCCGCTCCACACGTCACCCTCCTAGCGCGGCTCACGCGCATGCGCAGCCACCACCACCCCAGCAGCGACCTTTCCCCCCCGGCTCCTCCCCCAGACACCGCGCCAGAATCACGTCACACCACCCACGCTCGCCCCCTCCCCTTTCCTCCTCCACCGCTTGGGGATGTCAGTCTCAGCTGTTTCCGGCGCGCTGGGAGCGGCGCACGCGCACTCTGGCCGCTCCCCCGCTATCGACTGTTGTTGTCACCGCCGCCCTAGTCAGCTGGCCGGCGTGCGGTGAGCCGCGGCCGCCTCGTTCGTGAGGGCGGCGGTATCCGCCGCTTCGCAGGTACCCACGGCCTGGCAGGTACCCACGGCCGCCGGGAGGAGGAGGGGGCGTCAGTGCGTGGCGGGCATTCGGGGGTGGGCGTGGGGCGAGGCGGGGGTGGGCGGGCCTCGCTGCCCTCTGACGCGGCGCTCGCGAAGTCGTTTCCGCGAAGCGGTGAAGGGTACAAACAAAGCGCGCCCTCCGCCCCTTCCCCCAGCGCCTCCCCGTCTATATCAGCCCCTGGCCTGTGGCTGTGGTAGCGCTGGACGGGTGGGAACGGACGCGGCCTGGGGAGATCGTGAGTAGCAGCCGTTTGCTTGCGGCCGGTTCCTCCTCGGCTTCACCGCGGCTGTGGAGCTTGGCGGCAGTCGGGCCGGGAGTGGCCGTTTACCGGTGAGGTAAATGATGGGTTTGAATTCGCGTGTCTGCGCGGATGGGTGAATACCGTGCAAAGCTTCGAGCCACACTAGGAGAGATCGTGATTTGCTTGTGGAATAGGAATTATATAGTGTACTGGCTTGAGGGTGGGATCTCTTCATTGAACTTAGTTCAGTGTTACACAGATCTGACCAAAGCATTGGTGCTCTTTCTGCCCTGAGAAGAATTCCTGTAAGAGGCACCAGTACTGTATCATTTTCATTTGGGACTTTGTCTCATTGCACAAAACCACCTGCTGAAAAAGATGCAAATTTCTGCCATTGGGAAGGACTAGCAGACACTTCTCTGTGTGTGTCACTAACTGGTTTTGGTGCGGGTTGCATGTTGCTCAAGGTGAACATTAACTTTTGATGAACAGCTTGGAAAGCAAATGGTATCCTGGGCTTCATCAGAAGAGAGGTGGCCAGCAGAGACAGGGAGATGAATGCCCCCCTCTACTCTGCTCTTGTAAGGCCCCATCTGGAGTGCTGTGTCCAGGTCTGGAACCTCCAGTACAAGAAAGACAGAGAGCTGTTGGAGAGGGTCCAGAGGAGGGCCAGCGATGATCAGGGGACTGGAGCACCTCCCCTACAAAGACAGGCTGAGGGAGCTGGGCTTGTTCAGCATGAAGAAAAGAAGGCTGCAGGGTGACCTTATTGCAGCCTTTCAGTACCTAAAGGGAGCCTACAGAGGGGAGGGGAATCAACTCTCTGAAAGGGTCGATAACAGCAGGACAAGAGGAGATGGTTTTAAGTTGAGGGAGGGGAGATTTAGGTTGGATGTCAGGGGGAAGTTCTTTACAGAGAGAGTGGTGAGGTGCTGGAACAGGCTGCCCAGAGAAGTTGTGGATGCCCCGTCCTTGGAGATGTTCAAGTCCAGATTGGATGGGGCCCTGGGCAGCCTGGTCTAGTATTAAATGGGGAGGTTGGTGGCCCTGTATGTGACAGGGGGGTTGGAGATTTGTGATCCTTGAGGTCCCTTCCAACCGTGGCCATTCTGTGATTCTATGACCATTAGGCCTTGTAGTTGTTGGGACTTTACTGCCAAGTGTCCTGAGCACTAGGTATCACCACTGTGAGGTTATTTATCTGCTTTTACTGGAGCAGTAAATAAGCTGCATCAGCTTTAAATAACTCTGAGCTTTTAGTCTAACTTATTATTGATTTGATGTTTCCATTATTTTTTGTTTTTTTTCCAGGTAACACCACAATTTGAGGCTTATTCACTGAAATATATTTTCCAGGATGAAGTAGACAAACAACATAGGGTATAATTTATAAGTAATGACAATTCATTTGTCTCTAGATGCATATTTGCTCTTTGTGATTAACCCAAAAAGTCTTTGGTGGAAGCAAAGAAACAAGTACCTGTGTTTGTATAGACCTAAAATCTGCTGGAGGATAAATCATGCCATTCATCTTAGAGTTTTTCACACCGGTGAGCCTCAGTATAAATGGGCCAGAAGCAGAACATTGTGGTATAGCAAACACATTTTCAGTCGTGACTTTTTGTATTACAGAGTTTCTAAACTTTTGACTTCTTCTTCCAAAGGACTTGCAAAAGTGAACAATCGCATGTCACGAATTAAGAATACTATAGAATCTGTTTCAAAGGCAGTGTCTGGCACTCACAGTGAACTGGTTTCCCGAATAGCTCGTTTAAAGTCACACTCAGGTACTCTAGGAAAGGATACTAAAAGTAATGCAGATGAAAATAACCTCAATGTGAATCTGGAAAGTGGTAAACAAGTCTCAAGTGCCAGAACTCAGGAGGATTGCAACAGAGGCCTAGCTGCCAAGCAATCCAGTAACACAAATGAAAACTTGGAGTTTGTGTTAAACAATACGAGTGGCGCTAATCAAGATATTCCAGAAGATTCAACATCTGCTAAAAACCACCTTTTTCATATAAGCTACCTTTCTACAAGTTTTGGAGAGACTTATAACTTTGTTGCTGATCATATCAACTGGTACTTCAGTAATCTTTCTGTTATGGATCAAGAGAAGAAGAGGAATGCTTTGTTGAAGGGCTCTAAAAGCGAAGCGAAGCTTGATTCATCAGAGAGTACTGTAATTAGTGAAGAAACAGTCAATTCGGCAGCTCCTTTAGCTCCTGAAACTGAGACTCAGGGTGCTGAGAAGTCAAATGCCGCTCTTCCAGTTTCCACTAAAAAAAGTATTGCGAACTTTCTTTCATATCCCAGTAACAGTGTACAGGCTTTTGTAGACAGTTACATTGGTGGATTGGTTCCCAAGTTAAGATCGGATACAAAAGTTGCTGCACAGGAAAAGAGTAAACAGGTAGAGCAAGAAGGGTCTGAGAAGGATGAGGAGGATGAAGTCAAAGAGACTAAGATTGCAGAAGAGAGGGAAAAACATCTGTCCCTTCAGAGAGAAAAGGCAAGTCTTTAGTGTTATTTTTACATGTCTATTGTTTCTATGTATGTTTTATAGCCATGTGTGTGTTCATGTGTTTGTATACTGTGTATATATAGGTCATATCTATATGCATTATGGGTAGATGTAGCTATTTATTTTTGTAGTAGTCAAAGTAATGTTATGCTTTTTCATGATCTACCTGCTGTAATTGTGAAGTTGTCCTGAAAAAACACCCCATTAGAAATACTGACACCAGTTTATTCGGTATGGTGTTACTGTGAGCATTCTTTACTTATTTTCTGGTAAACAAAGTCTGTTTATATCTAAGAAAACCTTATTTGTGTTCTGTAGCAGACCTCTAGTACAGCAAGTGCTGTCCAGCACTTCTGTGAAATCTTAAAATAACCTTTTGCAGTTAGTCTTGACAATTTGCATACGTGTCTTAGTGTAGTCCTGTGTTCTTTGTATAACTTTTATCTGTTTTAGATCATAGCGAGAGTGAGTATCGATAACAGGACTCGAGCATTAGTTCAAGCCCTGCGAAGATCCTCAAATCGAAGAGTCTGTATCAGCAGGGTTGAAGAACTGACTTACCATCTTCTGGAATTTCCAGAGAGCAGAGGAGTTGCAATTAAGGTGCAAACAATTATGCTTAAACAAGCTATAAATATCTATTAGAGAAAGTCTTATAAAGTAAAATTTTCTTCAGTGCTTTTGTGGGCTAGGCATATTTTCTACTTGTGAAGAATGTGGTTTTTTATAGCTATTTGTTTAGCTGGTTCAGCAGATCTATCTGCATGCTATCAGTAATTTAGCTTAAGACTCTTAGGATTGTTATGTTTATTTGGAAGCATACAGCACTGCCACGTGGATAGATAATATAGCTAATTCTAGTGGTAGGTGATGGTTGTACACTGTGTTCTGTTTTGCAATTGGCCAGAAATGAATGTACGGTACAGTTGATCTCTGTACAACAGTTGTGATGCTTCTTTACGTGTTCCCTTCAGAGAGAGGACAGAACTGGAGCATAGCCATCAAGTAATAAGTTTGTGTAATCTAGTTCCGCTTGTTTTCTTTCCTGCATGCAGTGAGAGGACAGAAGTTAGGTGGTAGACTATTCCAGCACTACTGACCAAATCACAGTGCTTCAGTCCCGTGTGTTTTCCCAGCAGATTTGACAAGTGGCTGATGTGAACTGTAAAACTGGTGCAGTGAAGTTCCAGCCAGATGAATTACCCTGGCTGGGCACAGGTCAAGCATGCACATGAATAGTTATGATTTATTTTATTATGAGAGAGTATGCTTGCTACTCCTACCTTGATTATAATCCTGTGTATCTTTATGATAATAATTCCAAATGTAAAGATTAGTCAGTATGAGGAAGAATTTTAACTTTTGTTTCTTTTGATATTATTGTGCTACTTCAGATGCACTTCCTGCTTTGCAGCAGAGTGATATCTGTCCAGCCAAATCTCTGCTTTTAGCTATACTTTAATATGCTCAGTACTTTAAATTCCTATTTTGCAAATGTGACAATGGCAATAAAACTAAATTGGTAAAATGCAACAGCAACTGAAGTACTGGTAAATATATTAGAAGGATTTAAATTTCAGCTTGATTGTTGAAGTTTTGATAGCTGGCTATTTTAACGATAAGGAGAATACAACATAATATTGCAGACTTTTTTTTCCTCATGTTAGATATAGAGATGGCTTTAAAGAAGTTTTCCTTCAACTATTATAAGGCTATTACTCTAAAATGCAAAACTAGTAAATTTGAGTATGAATTCTTTCAGTTAAGCATCTTGACAAATATGAAGTTATTTCCTTCTGACTGCAGGAAAAGATAATCCCATGCCTACTGCGATTGAGACAAGCAAATGATGAAAGTCTTCAGGCTGCTGTCAGGGAGACTTTGGCAATAATTGGATATACAGATCCAGTGAAAGGCTGGGGAATTCGAGTCCTTGCTATTGATGGAGGAGGAACAAGGTGAAACTTTTATATACTTGTAGGTTTCTTTTCATAGTGTATCTGGGAATAGAATTGCAGTTTCTCTTTAATATTTTTGTGCCTAAACATGGAACTTTCTGATTTACAATTCAGTTGCGTTTGGCTGTTCAAGTCATAGGTACTTACTTTTGCATGTTTGTGTGTAAACTTCCATTAATACCACAAGTCCTTAGTTGCCTGTGCTCTAACTTTGTGTTAATTTGTACACCTACCAGAATTTGTAGAGAGCATCAAAATCATGTGCATTAAGTTTAAAATCTTGTTTACTGACAGCTGTGTTTTGAGGCAAGTTTGAAGAAATGTTTTTAGCAAATATTTACTAATTGATTAATCTTTATTGTTAGAGAACAAAGTATAAAGTCCATGGCATAAATAGTTTCACCAACTTTGTTTCCTGATAGTATTTATTTATGTGCACCAAAATCAGTAGCATTCAGTAAGTAGTAAGAGTGTGGTGCAAACCTGATGTCTGCAATAGATAGTAGTATTTTAAAAATATGGGGCTGCTGAGTAAATATAATGTATAGTTACTATCAGTATGTCTAAATTGTATATTTTTTCTTAAGTACTTATAAGCTTAAACTTGTTTAGTGGGAAGTAGTCTGTAGCTTTGACTGTGAAGGTATTGTTTTGTTCCTATAAAACAGGAATACGGCTTGGTTGTACACACAGCACTGTGAAATTAATATAAACTTATTAATAAAATGAATAGGAAGAAAAGAGTTTTGTATGTATCTCCTTGTGAGGAGGTTTCTTTTTTTGTGTGTGATATGTTTTACAGGGTAAGACTTTCAAGAACTTGCTACTGATTTGGAGTTTCTTAATGGTTCCATTAAAGCACCTTATTTTTAGAAATGAGTAATTATATCTATGCCATGAAAATGAAACAAGTCCAGAGAGTCAGCCTGATCACTGACTACTGTCTGTTCTGCATCTTAATTGATAGTGTTCAGCTGATCTTTGTGCAGGGCTGAATAGTGCTCTTCAACACCAGCCAGGACAGGGTTAGAGGTAGCACATGACGGGCTGTTCTCAGCACAGTGTGTTGTTGCCAAGATAGTGCTTTGCTTCAGTGCTTCTAATGCCTTAAGCAGTTTTTTAGCATTGGACTGGAAAGGATTGATACCAATATGCTTTCATTCCCTGAAATATTCTTGATTCTTAATATTGTAGATATCAGTTATAATTAAGCAAAGGTAGGTTTAATTAAACCAATATAAGATAAAACTACCATTGTGTATGAATGAATGCGTTGGGTTTTTTTGTGTATTTCAGGGGTTTAGTTGCACTTCAAACACTACGGAAGCTAGAAGAACTTACTGGAAAGCCAGTTCATCATCTTTTTGACTACATTTGTGGTGTAAGCACAGGTAATTGTTGTTCTACAAGTTGGAATTTTGTTATGAATATAGTAAGAACATGTGGACTTAGATGTAGATTTTGCAAAATTTGCCAGATTTCTGATTTTGATTGTAAGCTGGGGAAAGTATGGGTTTGACTTCTAAAGGCTTTTTTAGTACATTAAAAATTTAGGGTAATTCACGATATACTTCTTAACTCAGCCTTCAGAAGAGAAGGCTGTGGTTCTGTGAGACCTTACTGCTCTTTGAACTATTACGAAAGTAGAGAGAATATGAAGCAGGTCTCTTCATGAAGGTATGCAGTGATAGGAGAAAAGTTAACAGAGAAACTGGAATATGGAAAATTATGATTAAGATAAGGAAGCACCTTTTTTCTTGCGAAGATGGTGGGACAGTAGGATGAGTTGCCTGGTCAGACTGATATATCCATGCATGACAGATCCTGACCAACATGTGCTAGTTGAATCATTTTCACCAGGAGGTTGGACTGAATGACCTCTCGAGAGTCCTCCTATCCTCAGTTATTACTCTGTGACTCATTACGTTGCCTCTCCCTAGGAGGCAACTGTAAAGATAATCTTCTTTTAGAAAGATAGATCATCATTGCTTCAGGATGTTATGGTAAACTAATCACAGTGCATTTCTGTTTTATAACATGAGAGATGCATTCAATAGTTCAGTTTCTTTAGAAACCCAAGTTCTCCTTTTTTTTTTTTTTTTTTTTTTTTTTTTCCCCCATATTCCCTCCAATACAATTCAGTTCTGAAATATATTAAACAGATCATTATGGGTAAATACACTGTCCATGTTTTCAAAGACAAACTGCTTTGTAGAGTCAAAATAGAGAACGGTGTTTGTCTACTAGTCAGAATTTGTTTGTAGGCATGTTATGGCTGCCTGTTTTACCTTACAAATTTTTTTTCAGAGACTATTAATAAGGTTATTTAGTAGTAGGAAGTTGTTTCTTTTGGTATATGTAGGAAAGTTCTGTTAGTGAAACTGTCATTTTCCATCATGATGTTTTATCTCTAACAGAGAGGCTTAGTATTCTTACTTGGTTCAATCCCACTACTCTGTAACTGCTAATAATGCTTATTTCATTCTTCTAAGCTTCCATTAGCAAGTTTTTGTCTGTGCTACTTAGAAGTACAATGACAATCTTGGCTAGGGGAGGTTGTGAATGTTTGTCAGTTTGTGCTAGCTGTGTACTTGGCCATTGTGATCTACATTGTTGGTACTTGTATTTATACCAGTAGAATTTGCAGGTGCTTGCAGCTGGTTGACCTGTGATTTCAAAGAATAAGAGGGATGCCTCTGATGTTACAGATCTTTTCTGCTGCACTACTCATCTCTCATATTATCCTTAGCTGTGTGGCCTTTGAGAGTTAGGTTTTGCTTATCACAGTCTTTGTAGATAGCTAACTTGTACTTCTCTACAGTGATCGTGGGTTGTAAATGTGGCAGCCATGCAGGAAGATCCCTATAATGATGCCCTGCAAACTTAACTCACTTGCCTGTTGCTGAGCATAATACCTGGGCCTAGAGGTACCATAAAATCTTCAAGACCATGAAATGCAACAAGGGCCACTGAACATTATTTTTTTATGAAGAACAAAGTTAATGTAAATTCTGTACTCAGTTTGTGCTGTACAAAAGTCCATAGATGAAAGTAGTACCGTTACTCCACGAACCGAGCTACTGGGAATTCCTTGTGTTTATCACAGAGCTCTGGAGTGTGGTATGCTTTCACAAATGGACACAACACTTAAGCTTTCAAGGACCTGCACATGTGCTTGTATTTTCACTTCCTGTCCCCAAATGCATCATCAGAGATGCTTCTCAATAGTGGTGTGCTTACAGTTCAATCACATGGAGAAGTTTATAACATCGAGAATATGTGATCAGGCCAAGTGCATAATGCCCTGTTTTCCATGTATGGATCTTCTCCAAGAATTCTAGTAGGACTTCTTCCTAAATCTTCATATAATTAGTAATCTTTATAATAATTAGTGCCATTGTCAAGTATTGTATGGTGGATTGGATCACTGACATGCTCTGATGCACTCAAAAGCAGTATGCTTAGAGAACCACTCATAGAAACATAGAATGGCCTGGGTTGAAAAGGACAACGATCATCAAGTTTCAACCTCCTGCCACTTGCAGGGTTGCCAACCACCAGACCAGGCTGCCCAGAGCCACATCCAGCCTGGCCTTGAATGCCTCCAGGGATGGGGCATCCACAGCCTCCTTGGGCAACCTGTTCCAGTGCGTCACCAACCTCTGTGTGGAAAAACTTCCTCCTAATATCTAACCTAAATCTCCCTTGTCTCAGTTTAAAACCACTCCCCCTTGTCCTATTGCTATCCACCCTTGTAAGCAGTCTTTCCCCCTCCTGTTTATACGTTCCCACTTAGTCCCACATTCCCACTGCAGAGACATCTGAACTGTAGTGATCTCTTTGGTCACCAGTTTTGAGTGTATAGGAAATCTGCATAAGATCCTAAGGATCTTCTCCAAAAATCCTTTGAAGTTAAGAACAATACAGGGTTTGTTCTCCTATGTGTTCTCCCAGCCTTCGTGGATTTGTAGGTTAGGAGCCTCCTGAAACTAAGCTGGCATTTTTATTAATGGTTTGGGTGTGGTTTTTCCCTCATGTTTTCTTTCTAGTTTTGAAATGCTTTTTGAACGCTTTCCTGATTGTAGAAATATATTTTTCAAGACAACTCATAAATATGTCAAGTTGATATAACAAAGCTGGAATTGATCTTAGAAACCTTTCTCATTTCCCAAAAGATGAATAAGCTATGTCTGTTTCACTGGTGACAGTTGTCAGATTTTGCATCATAACAGATGTCTTCAGAAACCTTGTTCTAGTGCTGTGTTGTCGTTAGACAGCAGCATTTCCAAAAGGTAACGTCAGCAGTCATCCTTTTGCAGTTCAAATGTGTTTCTCCATGTCCTAACTCCTAGGGCTGTGGATGGCATCATTTCCTTTCTCTTTGAAGCAGTCTGCTGTGCATTTAAAGGCATTTAAAGGCTTTCATTTTATTTGGTCTTTCCTTAAAGATTGATTACTTTGACACGTGGTGTTTTTTGTGGGGAAAAAAAAATATATATATGTATTTTTTTCAGTTGGCTTCCATTAGGACCAGATGCAGAGCTTCAGCTGACATCTTACTGATGCTGAGTTGAGTAAGGAAGGAATGCTTTCATCCTTCAGCTTAGGTTCTTGCCTATCTTATGTCTTATTGGCCTGCTGTATACCCATGTTCTTCAAGATACGCTCCTTAGCCTCTCAAGTTTTATTTAGTAATTTGTTGGGTTTTTTTTTTCTTTTCTTCTCTGAAATGTTGGCAGCCAAGGCTGAGATGGTTGCTGGAGTGTAGAAGTCTGTGATAACAGGCCAGAAAGTGGAGGAAGCATTAGACGTGTTTTAACTGAGTGATCAGGTTATCACCTTTGATTGTAGCTTTTCTCTCCTGGGAGTGTCTTGTTACCATCCAACAGATTTCAGCAAAGCCCTTTAATGGGTAACTTGACTGATAATATCTATTGCCATCTATGTGCTAACAGACTGTGGGTTTTGATGCTGTTTCTCAGGTGGTAATGGGGAAAATGTTTTTGCATTTGTACTCTGCAACTGTATTTTTTGGAAACTGTTTTTTCCTACAAGGGTAAGTCATTCTTGTTTTATGCACACACTAGATGGCAGTGTGTATGAATAGAATAGTTCAGTTGGAACAGACCGTAAAAGATTGTCAAGTCTAACTGCCTGTCCACTTAGTAGTATAACCCATTCAGTAGGGTTAACTGAATGTTAGAGCATGAGTGCAACACAAATGCCTCTTCAACACTGGCAAGCTTAGGGCATCATTGCCTCTTTAGGAAGCTGTTCCAGTGTTAAACCACTCACACAGTAAATACATTTTTCGTAACGTCCGATGTGAACCTCCTCTTACACAGCTTTGTGCTAATCCTGTATGTCATTGGTTCCAAGGAGAAGAAACTGACATCTTCCTCTGTATTTCCCTTCTTCAGGGAACTGCAAAGAGCAGTGAGATCACTATCAGCCTCTTCTTCAGGCTAGATATACCAGGTGTTCTCTGCCTCTCCTCATAGGACATACCTTGCCACACTTTTACCAGTTCTGTTAACCCTGCTCTGGAAGCTTTCAAGGACTTTGGTATTTTTTTTATACTGTGAAGTCCAGAACTGCACACACTGTGGTGAAGCTGTATCAGTGCTAAACGTAGTGGGAGAATTGTCTCGGCTGACTGGCTGGCTCTGCAGTATTTAACGCACCCCCAAAATGCAGTTTGCCTTCTTGGTTGCCAGGGTGCACTGATAGCTTATTCAGAGCCTGCTGTCACCAGCACACTCAGGTCCCTTCCTGCTGAGCTGCTCTCAAGCCGCTGGTCTCCCAGGCTGTGTCTGGTGTTAGTTCATTCCAAGTGCAGCAACTGCCATTTTACTTTGTTGAACTTCGTGGCTGTTGATGATCATCCAATGCTCTGTTCTGTCTAGATCTCTGCAAGGCCTCCATCGATGATTAATTACAAACGATTGCAACCAAATATATTCTAAAACAAAAAAAGCTCCCCTGTTACAGAATTTGCTAAAGTTTTCTTTAAAGAATCAAGGTGTTCGTAAGATAGCAAGTAATGCTCCAAATATTTTTAAATGCTACAGCACAGACTACTCCTACACGTTTCTCTTTCCAAATAATGCAGCAGATTTAACCTGCTTTCTGCCGTATATATTTTGTCAGGGATGATGTCTGCAAAACAAAAGAATAGCATTTGTCAATGTCTAAAATAATTTGTTTTTGAAAATAAACTCTTCCTAACTTCTAATTGTCCTTAAAACATTGTTTATTATTTTTGAACAGGAATTTGGTGTTAGAAATGTCAGTTGATCACCCTTTTCAAAAGAGACATTTTCTTAACCTATGAATATTATAGTAATTAATAATCCATCATTATAATCTCATTATGTACTATACTTAACATTTCAAAATATTTCTTTTCAGGAGCTATATTAGCTTTTATGTTGGGGTTGTTCCATATACCTCTGGATGATTGCGAAGAATTATATCACAAGTTGGGATCCGATGTTTTTAAGCAGAATGTTATTGTTGGAACAGTTAAGATGGGCTGGAGCCATGCCTTTTATGACAGTGATATCTGGGAGAAAATGCTCAAGTAAGTGTTTTGTTGATTTTTTTTTTTTTTTTTTTTTTTTTAAAAAGAAAAAAGTTAAATATAATTTACTATTACAAATCTAATAGCCTTCATTTTTGTTGGTGTCTCTTTGGTTAGCAAGTTTTTTAAAAAAAGAAAATGATTAGTGTATAGTCTCATTCTTTGAAAATAGTTGTTTTAATATTTAACAGAACACTGGAATCCTTTAGTGTAATTTTTTTTCAGGAGCAGAGTAAGCTTTTAGTGCACTGATTTCTGATTATATTTTTGAATGCTTGCCAGCTACTTGATCTGACTCATTACAGATCTGCATTAAATTTTACTAGCCACCTGCTGTGCTTTTTTTTTTTTTTTGTAAGGAAATATAGTAAGAACTGAAATAATAAGTTGTAATAGGGATATTAGATGTTAGCTGCTGTACTGAGGGATTTTAACCATTTCCCATTCCTATAAAATAGGAAGAAAAAGTCTGTTAGAATTGCAAATTGCAATGGAAGAAATATTCACTGTGTTGAAGTTAACAATGTAAAAGTATGTAAATGTTTTAAGTATATAAATGCATTAACAAGTACTTGGGAAAAAATCTTTTTTTTTTTTTTTCCCAAGAAGAAGAAATAATTATTATGTGTTCTGTTATTTTCATTCATCTGTATTCATATTGATAGTTGAGTTCTTGAAAATGCACAGTGTTAGCTGGCACTGCAACTGAAAGAACAGACTTAACATGAGAGCGGATGTAAAATGGCCAAAAGCTTCTTTGGATAAGTAACAAGTTTCTTACAATGGCCTGTGCTTCCCAAGTGGTAAGCATCTCACTGCTTTGCTGAAGTGAAGAAAAGCTTCCAAACATTTCTTTTTTGTGCTTTTGCATATTTTTAGGAAAAAAAATTGTTGATGAAATCAGTATTGTATTTTTCGTCTGAGAAAAATTGCCCAGAAAATTGTAAAACTAGAAAAATTAGCTCATAACAGTATTTTGTATGCCTTTAAAATTAAAAATTCTTTGCAGCTGCGTATAACACAAGGGAAGTAGAGCACACTACTCATGTACAGTACACAAAAGCAAGGCAATTATATGATTCATAGATCAGATTCCATGATCAATGCATTTAATTTTTAATCATGGCTTGAACCTTGGGAGGGACCTCAAGTTTCGTCACATTCCAGACCCTGTGCCACAGGCAGGCTTGCTAGCTGCTAGATCAAGTACTAAATCAGATTGTCTGTGGCCCCATCCAGCCTGGCTTTAAAAACCTCTGGGGCAGGACATCAGCAACCTGTTCCAGCTCCTCACTACCCTCTCAGTTAAAAACTTCCCCCTAAAACTAAACTTCCTCCTAGCTAAAGGAAGGGTGATTTAGGCAGAGGAGGGGAATGGTTTTAAACTAGTCTGTCACTATCTTCTTGTGGAAAATGTTGATTTCCCTCCTGTTTATAAAATTATTTTAAATATTGGAAGGCTGCAATGAAATCTCCCCACAGCCTTCTCTTTTCCCGGGTTTGAACAAGCCCACTCCTTCAGCCTATCTTCATAGGAGAGGTGCTGCAGCCCTTGGATCATCTTTTTGACCCTCCTCTGGACCCTCTCTGAAAACTCTGCATCCTTCCTGTGTTAGGGGCCCCAGATTTGGACACAGTACTCCAACTGGGGCTCCCTAAGGGCAGAACAGAGAACAGAGGGACGATCACCTCCCTGCCCCTGCTGGCCACCACTCTTTTCATGGACCCCAGGATACAGTCTTCCAGGTTGCAAGCACACGCTACTGGCTCATGTTCAGTTTTTCATTAACTGTGACCCCTAAGTCTTTCTCAACAGAGCTACTCTCAAGGAGTTCTTGTCCCACTTCATATACATGTCTGAGATTACCTTGATCCAAGTGCAAAACCTTGCCCTATGCTTTGTTGAACCTCATTAGCTTTAGAAGTGCCCACCTATTGATTTTTATCAGGGTCCCTCTGGATGGTGTCCCTTCCTTCTGTTGTATCACCCGCTCTGATCAGTTTGGTGTCATAAGTGAACTTGCTGAGGGTGCACTTAATCCTGTCATCTCAATAAAAATGTTAGAGTACATCAGTTGTCTTCCTTTTGTGCACCCATGCTCACTCTACCATAGGAGGCAAATAAGTGGATCAGGCCTGACCTTCCTTTAGTGAAACCATGCTGGCTGTCTCAGATCATCCACTCATGCCTTGTGCCTTAATGTGTCTTCCAGGAGGATCTGTTCCATGATCTTCCTGGGCACAGAGGTGAGGCTCACTGGCCTGTAGTTCCCCAGGTCCTCCTTCCTCCTTTTCTTGTAAAGAGGGGTAAAGTTTCTCTTTTTCCTGAGGAAATTGCCTGACAACTATGACTTTTCAAATATAGTGGAGAGCAGCTTGGCGACTACCTCAGCCGCTCCATTAGGACCCTGGGCTGCATGTTGTTTGGCTCTATGGACTTGTAGACTTTCAGTGTCGTGAGTCAGTCTTGGACTTGCTCCACCCTTACAGCGAGGAGACTGCTCCCACAGTTCCTGCCCAGAGGCTCAGGTTCAGGAAATCTTGGCTGCCAGTGAAGACTGAGGCAAAGAACTCATTTATTACCTCAGCTTTCTCTGTATCTGTTGTAGCCAGTTCCCCTTTCTCATTTAGCAGGGGAGATATACTCTCTTTGGCCTGCCTCTTTTGACCTATGTACGTGTTAAACCCCTCCTTGTTGTTTTTAACATCCTTTGCCATATTCAGTTCCATCTATGCTTTGGCTTTCCTAATCCTCTCTGTGCAAGTCCAGACAGCATTTCTGTACTCTTCCCAGGTGACATGTCCTTGCTTCCACTGTCTGTATTGCCCTTCTTTTTCCTCAGTTTGACCAGCAGGTCCTTGCCAAGCCACACTAGCTTCCTGCCTCCACTGCCTGCTTTCTTGTTATGACGGATGGAGAGCTCCTGTACTCCCAGAAAGGCATTGTTAAAGAGTAGCCAGCTTTGTTCCCCTCCTTTTGTCTCTAAGGACTTCTTCCTATGAGAAGTCATATCAACAAATGAGTCTTTGTTAACCCAATTTTGCAGTGTTGAAGGGAGCTGCTATGCCTATACATCACTTCATTGAAACAGTATAGATTCATACAGGCTTCCTTGCAGCCTGGTACTGAGAAAGAAACTAAAAGGTCGTATAGCATCTCTTCATGGAAGCAAGAAGGTTGGAGCTTACTTTCAGTAACTGCATGACAAAACTGCTTTGTATTTTATTTTAAATTTAAATCATAGCTGTGCTGAGCGAATTTTTGGTTTAGATGGTAGTTGGGTTTGTCAGCCTTGCTTGAAATAGTGTACAAATTTACCAAATATAGGCATGCAATACACAGCATTTGATGGAATTATTTCCAGGAAGTAACGTTGCTGAAAATAATCAACTAATGTTGCATTCGTTCGTGAGGCATATTATAAGTTCAATTTATGGAAATAACAGCTGGCTTTGCTTAAATTCTTATTCAGGGTGCTGATGGGTATCAATTTTGTCTTACATATGTGTTTAACTTATGATTCCTTATGTTACAATTTGAAGAGTGATTTTTAATAATTTATATTCAATACTTTGTGAAGAAAATTGTGCTTCCTGTATGTTGATTTGTATAATGCAATGCTGAATCACATTTGCATGGAGAACCTGGCATATTGTTCTAGCTTTTCAGTTTTCTTTTGGTTGTTTACATGAACTTGGAATTCTTATGTTTGAGCACTCACTGTATAGACTTTTATACCTTTACTGTAAGGAAACACAAGTCAAAGCTGCTAAGAGGTTATTACCTAGTATAATTATAGCAGCCTGTGTCCTGTACCTGGAAAGTTACGTTCTCATTAGTGATTAGAATACAAGATATGGAAAACATTCCACCTATAAAATGAATGCTAAATGCATACTGAACTATTGGTATGGAAAATGTTCTTCTAAATCATGCAGGGTGGTGCATTTATTTTCTTGGCTTTTGTTCTCATAATGGAAAACGTTTGCTTTTGTTCCTATAAAGCTTCTTGATGAGATTGTTGGTTTTTTTTTTTTTATTATTCTGAAATGCAGCAAAGTACTTTGTTTTGCTCTCGTGAAGTAGTTGAAGTAATCATGATGAGTTTTTGGTTATGTGATGAAGTGAGTAACTGAATCAAGAACTCACTCTTCAAACTCATTTCCAACAGCCTAGAAAGCATGAAGCATTGGTCCATTGAAATACCGCAAAAACCTGATTATTAAAGTGAAATCCAAGCATTGTTTCTTCTAAATGCAGAATACTTATAAGGGCTTATAAAAACATGCGTCTTTTGTTCATGGTAAAACTCACAGAGCATTTTCATTTTTCTACATTTATTTGTAGAGAAAAAATGGGCTCAAATCTAATGATTGAAACTGCACGAAATTCTAAATGTCCAAAGGTAAGTACGGTGTTCTAATGTAAATACTAACTGTATGTTCAGGGGAAGAATATTTTATAAGGAAAAAAATGTGAGCACTGATAAGCTCTACAAGCATCTGTATAAGATAACCTGTGCTTCTAAAGAATAGAAGCTTAGATTTCAATAGCAATTCCTCATGTTTTTATTAATACTGTAAGTTAGAAGATGTTTTAGGTTTGTAAGCAGAGAAATGGTAAATAGTTCTATGTCCAGGTGGAAGCTGATAAGGAGTGGTGGTTCCCATGGCTCTGGTCCATCTTGGGATCAGTACTCTTTAACATCTGTATCAGTGACATAGATGATGGGGTTGAGTGCACCCTCTGCAGGTGCCAAGTTGAGTACTGCAGTTTATGTAACGGAAGGAGGAGATGCTGTCCAAAGGGACCTTGACTAACTGGAAAGGTGGGCTCATGTAAAACTTATGAGGTTCAACAAAGCTAAGTGCAGAGTGTTGCATGTGAGTCGGAGCAATCTCAGATGTGTGCAGACTTGGAGAAGAGCTCATTGAGAGTAGCCTTATCCAGAAGGACCTGGGGGTCCTGGTCAATGAAAAACAGCATGAACCAGCAGTGTGCACTTGCAGCCTGGAAGGCTAACAGTATCCTGGGCTGCATTAAAAAGGAGTGGTCAGCAGGGTGAAGGAGCGATTGTCTCTCTCTGCTCTGCCTTCTTGAGGCCCCATTTGAAGTACTTTCTTCAAGTCTGGGGTAAAGAAATATGTGGCACTTGTGGCCATCCTCTGAACCCTCTCCAAGAGGATTATTAGAGGGCTGGAGCACCTCTTGTATGAAGACAGGCTGAGGGAACTGGGCTTGTTGAGTCTGGAAAATGGCCTTCCAGTATTTAAAGGGAGATTTTAAACATGAGGAAAATTTTTACGTGAGAACAATGGGAATGGTTTCAAACTAACGGAGGAGAGGTTTAGATTAGATGTCAGGGGAAGTTTTTGACTGAGGTGAGATGCTGGAGCATTTTGCCCAGAGATGTGGATGCTGTGTCCCTGAAGGTGTTCAAGGCCATGCTGGATGGGTCTCCAGACAACTCAATCTAGTGCTTAATCTAGTGGTCAGCAACTCTGCCTGTTGCCTTGTGGCTCATCATGTCAAATGTGATATCTCTTACTGTGCAGTAAGAGAAAGAAGTCTCTTCACTTTATCTGGATAACCAGGTTTTCCTCAGTCTTGTTTGTTGACCCTGAGATACTTCCTGTAGGTGAAGGGCACCAATTAATTGGAGAGATGTTATATACAGAAACAGCATGAAAGATGAGAAAGCATGGGTATTTTATTTTTGGTGAACAACAGGGTGTGAAGAAAGAAGAGAAATATAATAGCATATATTTCAGAACAGTCTGTAATTAACAGGTGTTTTGGTGTCATAGCACTGTATTCAATGCTTTACTGTTAAATGGAAGACATTCACATTTTTCTAAACATAGAAACACATGCTTGACTGCGTTCCTCATGCATGTCTAAAACAAGGACATGAAAAGGATGGAGTGGTATGTAACTTTCTGAGAGAGAAGCTAGCCTACACTGACTTGAAAGTTATCTTTGAACTGGGATCTTTGGCCTCATTCCATGTTCTTCAGTAATAAAATGTGAATATAAATAGAATTGAAACTAGTTGTTGGTAGTAATCACTCTGTAGTGCTTGCACTCTTTACAAGGCCAGTAAAATCAAAATAAAATGCAGTTGGGTAAACTGTTAAATTTCTGAAGAGAGATGGAGTTTTCCAAAACGTGCTCAATATTTTTCAGGTTGCACTTCACTTCAAGAAGTAAAATATGAATAGTGGGGGGGGGAAGAAAGCTCAAGCATCGATTTGATAGGTTTTTTAATTAAATTCTTCAAAGTATTCTTTTCCTTAATGCTTCTAGCAGTGCTTGGAACCAGGCCTTCCTTTAGACAAAACAGAGAAGTTTTCCTCTGACAAATGACAGCATACAATCATGCATACATTTTCCTTCTGTTTTTTTTTTTTCCCATGTAGTAGTAATACTTGTTTTCTTTTTCTTTTCAAAGGTAAGCTTACTGTAAATTAGGTGACTGACTTAGCTGAAGAATGGAAATGAATCCAGTGATATCACACAGCATCAGCTGCTAGTAATGCTGGTGCTGAGCAGTGTTTCACAGAAAAAAAACCTGCTCTGTAATAAACAATACACAAAATAGAATTGAACACCCACTTGTCTGCTGTATTGTTCTAAACAGTGTCAGACAGACTGGCTGCATCATTGCTAAAAGGTCTTGCATATTCTAATGCTTATCCATAATTATAGGTACACCCACTTCATGTCATTATATCTGGAAAATATGCTGAATTTTGTAATTGTACTTTTTTTTTAATGGAAATACATTTATGTGAAAAGTCAAAGCTGTGTGGGTCTTAAAGATGTCTTAGTGTCCTTACAAAAAATCCTTGCAAGAAAATCTTTCAAAGATTTTTTTTCTTTTTGGAAGGGATCCTTTCTGCAGTCCTTTCGTTGAAGTTGCAGTGTTAAGTAATTGTTTTCCAGGAGAAATGAATTGTGTTAAATATATGTATTTCACACCATTGTTGGATACTGTGAGAATTGTTCTTGGTTCTCGTGCACTTCTTAAAGAAACAAAATAGAAACAATGAGAGGTTAAAAAAGCCTTATCTTTAGGGAGGTTGTGTTGTTTTGTTGGTTTTTTTTTTTCCTTTATCATTTAAAATTTACATAGGCATTATTTTAAAAGTTAGTAAATACGCACTGAGCAGAGTTCCTGAGAGGCATTTAATGTATAAATTGTTTTTAAGTTTGGGAGTTTGTCCTTATCTTTTATTACTTGATTTTTATTCCTTTCAATTCTCTAGGTAGCTGCAGTAAGCACCATTGTAAACAGAGGAACACCACTGAAAGCATTTGTTTTTAGAAACTACAATCACTTCCCTGGGGTTAAGTCTCATTATATTGGAGGCTGTCAGTATAAACTGTGGCAGGCCATTAGAGCATCGTCAGCTGCACCAGGGTACTTCCAGGAATTTGTTTTGGGCAATGATCTTCATCAGGTAAGCTGAGATCTTAGCCTTGAGTAAGTATTTTTCCAGGTATAATGCTGGAAAATCAGAATTAATCAAATACTTTTATAGCAGTAAGAAAATCTACGGCAGGTAGGAGCAAGGAAGAAAACTTTTCACATGTATAGCCTTTATAGAACCAGAGAATGGCACTGGCTTAAAAATTGCAGGCTTCTTAATATGAACTAAAGTTTTTCTGCTGTTCCTTTCTTCTCTGCCTGGGAGGGAACTTTATATGAGTTGTAAATGGCCTTTGACTTCCTGCTTACATCTGGTATTTCATTGGGCGTTATTTCACTGGATGGATGGTATGGCTTTCCATCTAACAGTACTGCAAAGTGTGAAAATTTCAAGTTGCATGTTTCAGTGCTCCATTTTATTAATGAATCATTTCTATTTGTTACATTTTACTTCTTTTTACTGATAGCTTATTAAGTTCTACACTGATTCCAAGTTGAAAAGCAAAAAGAATAAGAGATGCTATGGCAGTAAGATTAAATTCAGAAGACAGCTTCAAAAGAAATTCACTTTGAGTGTGAAGTGGTATATCCTATTAACAGTTGTATAATCAATGAATATTAAGATGCTATAATTATGAGATAAACAAGAGAGTTGAGCAAAGCAGATAATGATAACAAAAGAGAATAAATAGAAGGCTTACCCCTATCCTGGGCTCACTCACAAAACTCCAGAAAAGCTCCTTCCCCATTGGTAGCCAGCTCTTCAATAGGTCTAGGAGGGGTGGAGCCTGGCTCCACAGGTGAATTGCCTTCACCTGTGCTCCTCTGGCTGACTCATTGCTTGCCTCAGGTGATCAATTAGAGATTCAGCCCGTGACTCAGCAGTTCCCATACAACAGTGAATGCTGTTTTATTGTATTACAGCTTCTTTTGGTGACCGCGAGTGGTAAAGAAAAGAGGAAATTAATTTTATGTAGTACATCTTTTTTTAACCTTTGTTATTGTCCTTCAGTACTTGTTGACTGTTTGTTCTATAACTCTGAATTTGAAAGAATCCTTTTTATTGTATTTATTTAAAAGTAACAGTGCTTATTTTGGGAAAGATATATTACAGATCTCTTGCAGAAAGGGCTGTAGGATGACTGAATCTAAGGCCTTCAGCAAAGACAGTATAGGATTGCAGTCTTTCTAAAGAAAGCATCTATTATATTTCCATCGTGTTAGTTCACATGGTGGCATTAGTCTTAACTAATGGAAAGCAACGATGGCGTATTTGTGTGATGTGTACCATAATTAAGCATGAATGTACCTGGACCACATCCAGAATTTCTTATGGTATTTATTAAAATACTGTAGAATCTCATTAGCATTGTCATATGCGTTAAGTAATACTGAAGTTTAAAGACTATCAAATAATGTGCTAAGAGTCAATAAACAGAAGAAATGATAGAAAGGCAAAACAGGTAGAAGTTAATTTGAAAAACCAGCATAGGAGGAAAGTGCAGAAACTTGTCTCTAACAGTCCTGTGAAGAAACTGAAAGCAAGTCTGTGCACATTTTCTGCCTAATTGAGCTCTCCTGCTTTATTAATGATATTAGGAGAGGGTAAAAATACTTGAGGAAACTGTAGGCCATGGCTTGTAGACTCACAGGGCAGTCTGTATGCAACATACTAGGATTTGAGGGTATCTAACATTTCATGTAGATTTCTTTTTCCAGTGCTCAGTTTCTCTTTCTGTAACGTACACAGTTGCATTTGCTGAGGTTTCTGGAAAGCATAATGAGAAAGTTTATTGTAGACCTTATCCATTTCTTCTAGTGTAAGATAAGTTTTTAACGTGTAATGTACTTAACTCGTTCATATTAAATGAATTCACCTAATTTTAAACATTAATTAATGGAGAGTTCTTATTGGCAATTTTGTGTGTGTTGCAAAGACATCAAATACTCATTAAATGTAATGATTGAAAATGGCGATTTCAAAAGGTAAGCTGTATTCTGAAAAAGCATTTATAAGGAGCTGGCATAGTTGCATTCAAATATATTAAAAAGTATGCAAGTTGGGGGGTAATGTTTTCATGAAGGGCAGGAAAGCCTTACTGCATCAACCAGATTGAGGGTACTTTTATTTTCTTCATACTCTGTTTCTCCTTTCTGTTTAGGGCTTTTTTGTTTTTCTTTTTTTTCTTTTGTATGTGTCTGGTTTTCCCCAAAGCATTTTAATCAGATGCCACCCAAAGTAAGCAAATAAGTTGTTTTATTTTTCTGTGAAGCTAGAAAGGGAGTGGCACATCAGATATTCTTTTTGAAATCTTGAAACACTGTGGTCTTCCACCTGTCAAAGCAGAACTGGAAAGAGAGCTGGTTTAGTCTTTGGAGCTGCTCCAAGCTGCTCCTTAACTACTTGATCGGTCAGGGTTAAGCTATGCAAGGCACTTTTCTTCCTCTTCTCACCATCCTACCCCCTCTTTCCTTGAATTGAGAGCACATCAAAGTCAGTCTGTGCATCCGTATGAAGAATAGCTCTATAGTATGATTTTAAACTTCTATGAAGTACTAAACTGCCAGACTTTGGTGAAATGTATTAAAGTGGATAGTAATAACACCTATATTCACTTTAAATCCTATTTAGCAGACTAGAGAATGTAAAATTATGGTTAGTGTTATTAGAGATCAGGTCCAGTATTCTCAGATATATAGAGCTAGGATGACATCTAGTTCATTTTCCTTACTTAGAGTTCTTTTGACAAAGCTCTTCGCTGTGATAGAGTCAGCATTGCCTCACAAACTCACAGTTCTTTCTTAAAACACTCTATTTGGTGTATTTGGATTGCTGACGAGCAAGAGATTAGGATGTGGCTTGCTTAATTCTACAAAATTCCTAAGGCTGTAGATCTTGTATTCCCTTTGCAGGGAGTACACCATGGTAAACACTGGAGAATTGCATATGTTTTCAGTATTTAAACAGTTTATTGTAGTAGAAATAGATGCTAGATTTTCTAGTTATTCTTCCATATCATCTGAAAAATCTATGTTCTTTCCAAGCATGGTGTGTTAATATCTTGAACTCTTTAAAATTTTTGGGGTTGTTGTCTTTTGTCTTTCAAACCTAACTGATTTTTTTTTCCCCAGATTATATTTTTCTTACCACGTGGGATGTGCTTTTTTTTTTTTAATAGACAGCAGGCTAGCATGGTTCTATATGGCAAATGCTACGTAACTATTTGCATGCAGATCTGCATATCAGATTTAATTAGCATCAGTGCACATTCAAACTTCCTTGAATTACCATGTTTTGATCCTGAGGGAAGAACCTTCTTGTCTTGAGCAAACTGTGATGTGTATGTTTTTGAATGTAATGGTACCTCAGTGGAAAATGTAAGATGATCAAGGAGTTTTATTTCTAGTAAGCATCCAAGATTGAACACAATACATATGTGTAAATATTTCCAAATGCAATATGAAATTCAGTAATATTTCTGGTTAAAAAAGCTTTGTTACTAATATTTCAGCTTCAGGATTTTCTTTTTTCAATAGGTTAATATAGTTCTTGTATTATTAGATTTGGTCAAGCATCATTACTGTAGAAGTTCACTGTAACTGGCCAAGAATGTTAACGTGATGGATTGTATACGATGCTATCATAGCTTACATGGAAATACTTATTCTTTTCTATTTATCAGCCTGCACACTAACAGATTGCACTACTTTTGAACTACAGATGCAAATGAAGCATGCCATTGTTAGGCAGTAGTACCATGGGTTTTTTTGTAATTCATCAATATAATACACATTCATTGTATGCCAGAAGATTCAGTATTGTAGTACAATGTAGGAAATATGATGGTTTTCTGTGGATTTTTGTTTTTAATGGATTGGAAACTTGTATTAATTTATCAACGTAATCTTTTCTAGTTTAACCTATATATAATCTACTTCTGCATTGCTGCTCGTGTTTCTACATGATTCAAAAAATAGAGAAGGCCAAAATGTGAAAATACTTGTAAAAAGCCTTATAAAACTCAGAATGGTAAATACAGTGAGATTTGTTTCTCAGCACTGTCATTTGGGACTCTAAAGGATGTTACATAGATGCCAGGCTTTGTATTGGTTTATCACTCAATTGTATGTTGAAATCCGAATGAAAGACACTCTGTCATTTGATTTGACTTCAAATGTGTAAAAATACTTACTTTCACAATGGAAACATAGCGGATTTTTTTTTATAGTCAGTCTGCATATTCTCTTTTTATTTTATCTAGCCTTTGTCTTTCTCAGAGTGCATGAAAGAGTTGGATGAGAGCTGTGTGCAAGGTTGAGATTAGTTCTTAAAGATGCTCTGTGTAACGCTAGCTGTATTTGCTGCAGTCATGCCTGAGCTGAACTGTGCCTGTTCACTTTGACACTCACATTTCCATCCATCCATCCATATATATTTATACATGCATGTGTATTTGTGTACACACAGTCATGCCCTTTCTCTGGGAACATTCCAGTCTCACTTCCTGTATTAGCCTCTGTAAATGTTAGAGAGGATTGCAGTGTGTTAATTTATTAATAAGTTAATAAATTATTTCTATAATTCTTCTGATAGAGCTGCTAAAAGATATTTCCAGGTGCCCAAATGCTTTGTTTTTATTTGTGCAGTTGATAACTTGATGCCAGGTTTGTTAAACTTCCATTAAAAAAAAATAAGCAGTTCAAAAAAACAAAACAAAACAAATAGCAATATTTACATTCAGGTCAACCGTGCCATGCTATCTTGTTCCACTCTGTCAAGAAGGAAAAACAGCGCAGCTGTTGGTAGATGAGGGGAGGAGGATTAATATTCTTTGTGGTTCAAAAGAGGAAGACATTAGCATTCAAAGGGATTTAATCCCTGTAACATGCTTCTCCAGGAACCGTGCAAGTCAAGAGAGACCGAGTCATGATGTCACAGTGTACAAGCTGTATTGCCACACATCAGCTTTTTGATATTAAAATCTATTTAAGAAGCACTGAGTGTCTCTTAGGCTCTCTCCAGGCCTGCTACAACTGGGGATTTTTTTTCCCCCTACTTGTCACGGAGGGGTGTCATTTTTTTTTTTAATTGCTATTCTGTAGTGTAAAAAGCATTTCTTTTTTAGCTGTTCAACAGTGTCACTTCAGTAGACAGTGCAGTATGCTGAGCAAATTGCCAATTAATTAATAGAGCAATTTGAGATTTAACAATCATTATGCACACTTCACTTACTTGATTTTATGGTAAAAACTAAACTTGATTAATTAGGGCATGGGGAGGATGGGAAGGCATTTAACAAAGCCGTACATCTTTCTCAAAATAAAATATGCACTGTTTGACACAACTTTTTCTTAAGTATGTTCCCATGATTTCACTGCTTTGTTACAAATCATTTAATAAAAAACTAGTGTTGACTTACAGTAATGCTCAAATAATAATATTTTCCAGACCACCTTTGAGCAAGATCAGTTACTGAAGTGGTTGAGAAATCGGCAGCTAATTTGTTAGTTAAGCATTAATAATCCAGGAGAAACAATGCATATGGTGAGAACATGAACTAGAAATAATATATATATATATATATATATAATATATGTATATATATATATATATATACAGTAATATAATATGTAACTGAAATTTCAAGTTTCCTCTCATTGGAGGGGAAAAAAACCCACACATTTTCTTCATATTCTTTAGACTTCTTTCCTTTTAGTCGAGGGTAAATTTGCAAGCGCCATTTCATGTCTGTAGCTTGTTATGAGAGAGGCCTTCAAAAGTGATTCGCTTAATAGATCCTACCCTAATTGGTTTTACATGGTAGCTTTTAAAATTAGATTCAAGGGTACTTCCCAGGCTCTAAGAAGACATAGAATATAGGTCACATTGGAGTTCTTTTCATTCTTAGGATATGCCACGGTGATCAGCATGCACCAGAGCTTATGCAGACTGTGCTTTAATAGGTGTATCTTGTTCTCACAATGATAGAAACAAATATTTCTTTGTTTCTCTGTCTACTTGTTGCCATACGCATTTTGTTCACTACTTGGATACATGCAGTTTGTTTTCTCCTTTGGATTCTATGGATTTGGTTAGCAGCTCATAGGGTGAATGGCCAAAGGGCAGGTTAGCAGCCTTCACGAAAATGCTGTCTTTACTGCAGCACTGTTTCTTTGCAGACAAGGCTGCTTTTAGGATTCCCAGCAGAGATTTGCTAAATGACTTGGTTTTGGAAGATTTGTTTAATGAAAAGAAATAGAGGGTGTGTTTTGTTTAGGCATTTAATTTGGAAGCACTACGATGTCCATGATTCAGAGTGATTTGTTACTGTAAATGCAATACTTCAGTGTACTTATATGAAAAAGAAAAAAAAAGTCATTCCCAAAGGAGCTGTATTAGATTGCATTTTTTTTTTTCTTTACTTTGTCAATCTATGTGTCCTTACTAACACCATTTACCAGCTAGTATTTGCTATAACTAAATCTTGTAAAATTAGAACTGACTGGAATAGAAAAGAATTGAGAGCTGAGGCAATGCAGTAGTGTGTCCAGTCAGTCTAGGTTGCTCCTCTAAAGTGCTGACGTCACTGGTCATTGTTTCTTAGGAGATAATAAAGAAATATAAAATATTTTCTGTCATTTATACCTGTAAGTTTTATTTTAAGCTGTACATCTGTCTAATGGTGACTTGGAAGGAACCTTGTTTCCTCATGAAATAGCCTTGTGATGGTCGTTGTGGAGGAAAGCCTACCAGAGTGCTGTTACTTTTGATACAGTTACCTTATTTATGATACATGGTGGTCTGTTGGATGTTGCAAGTAACTACTTCATGCTTTGTCACGTGCCATCCACTCTGATTTGCCTTCTGCATTGTAGTTTAGTTCAGGAAACTGCCCTCTTTTTGTCGTGGATGCAGGTCTTAGCACCACAGTGGTGATACTTTTCACCATGCATAGAAAATGTGCATGAAGTTGGTTGGTTAATACCAAGTGCATTCGCATTAGTTGAATGGGATACAGTGCCTAAGCCCTGTTTCCTGTGCTGAGCTTCTCTTTTAGTGCGTGGATTAATCTATAGTGCTAATTTTGCAAATTCCAAACAGGCTGATTTCTTTGATTCTTTTTGTTGCAGTTTTTCTTCTACTGAGTTATGTGTCCAACTATGTCTTTAGTAGCAGTGTACTTTTTAATATATTTTTGTCTCATGTTTGAGAATTATTTCAGCTGGCATTTCCTTAGGGGGAAAAAAAAGAGAGTACAGATCAAAACAGTTTGCCTTGGGTAAAATCCAGTCTCTGTCATCGTTGCCAGTTGCATTATAGACTGTAATTCATAAACATGTAAAGCTGTCTCTGCTGTTGCTACCCTTGTAGAAGGTTATTTTGAGATGGATATTTCTTCATCTTTTGATGGCCAGAAGAGTTCTGATTTTGTTTATTCGTAGCTGTTCATAGTGGATATGAGTTCTGCTTGTATCTGTTCTGTTCTCTCGTTTAATTAACTCTTCTTTTACTTGTATTTACACCCCCTCTCTCATTGACAGTACAAATACTAGATTGTTTATATCAAAATGCTGACTCCTTCATGTTAATTACCTCCAGTAATTAACTTGCTTTTTCTTAAATTTTGTCCATTTTGAGATCAAATCCTGTAATTATGAACCTGTTTTGTTCAGTTTCAGTGTAATAAAATCTAACATTTACATCACAAAGAGCGGAACTATTACATAATGGAAATAGTTTGAATAGTTTTGTTTAAAAAAATTAATAGACTAATTTCATTTGACTTCAAAGTATGAAAAGTAAAACTCCTCTTTAGCACTGCCTGTGCTTTACAAACATAACAGGGAGAGCAGAAGTTGGGATGTGTGTTTGGTGCCACTGTAGACTTAACCACAACCCAGCTTTTTGTATTTACACTGCACACTGTGATCCTTTCTTGTTGGTTGTTTTAAATTCCGTTGTTCGTTACTTAATTAATGTGATTAAATGTGGTACACAGTTTATGCCTTTAATGGAATATCCGACTATATATTTCATTGCCCAATAATTCTTTCTAGCAAATCTTCACCAATACAATGTAAGTACATTTTCTGTGTCTGACATAAAAATTAATTCAGTAATGTCTTCAGAGCAGCTGGTCGTTTTCTGTGAATTAACGACCTGCTGGGATGAGTTAATAATTTAAGATAATCACCTAGCATTATACCTCTGCCAACCATTCATTCTAAAGAAATGTCAAGAGCAAACATGGCTAATGTAGAAGAAAATAATGTAAAATATATTATTAAATATTTAGCAATAGCAATTGGTAGCTCTCAGAAGCATTTAGCATGAGATTTGTATGTATATAAACAACGCAGAGTGGCATTGTTAATTTTTAGAAAAATAAGTACTGTATAGGAGAACAGCTATACTGAAAATTAAACTTAGTAAACTTTCAATCTTTATTGGATACTTCCTATAGTTTATGTAATGTGATCTTAATATAGGGTGTTCTTTTTTCAGTTGATGTAGTAGAAGTACAAATGTAGCTTTTAAAATGTGCCAATTTTTTACTAATCAAAGTCAGAAATAATGGAAATATTAATGTCAGTGTCATTTAATAATGCAAATACAAATTCATTTAATTATATTTTCTGCACAAGTACTTTCTAAAGAGTTTTTCTGTTAGCCCATTCAAATGGAACCAGTTTTCTGCTCTAAACTGGAGCAGTTGTTTTCACAGTTCCAGTATCTGTTTTCCTAGTTTTTACAATATTAAAAAAAAAAAAAAAAAAAAAAAAAAAAGATAGCCTTTATGAAATGATGAGCAGAAGACATTTGAGGAATATTAAAGGAGCATCTGGATTTCATTCAGAATCTCGTTCTGAAATTCTTAGAACTTTGGTGTACAGGAGGAATGCATTCGTATTCTCACTCCCATCTTCTATACTGAGAATGTTCACTGCTGCTCAGATGAACATTCTGAGATGATTTTGCAGAATGATTTGGCAAAGCCTACTTTTTATTTAAGGAAACCTGGCTTAATTTTTTTGGAGTGTTTTAATTTTTCAGAGCACCAATCTCTTACCGTAGTGCAGAGAGTCTTCAAGTCCTCATTTGAAACAGTAAACCTTGTTCTTAATCTGCAGCTGTTAATTATTTCTATGTTGACTTTAAACACAGAATTTGGAAAGTACTTTTCAAAGTCTCTTCAGAATCTTAGCCTGTCTTGTCTTAGCCTGTGACAGCTTTGTTCTAGTACTTTTTTCCAGTCCTTCTGTATTTACAATGAAAGTAAACAACAGAACAAGTCTGTAGAAGTGAGCTAAAATGCAGAGCATGTCTGCATAAGCAGTGAGGTGAAATGGTTACTATGGAGCCTGCAAACTCAGCTTCCAAATGTCAGACTTGGCTTTCTTAAGTCATATCCTTCACCCAGCGCTAGATTATTTTCTTCACAAAGATTAACATCACTTAAGTGAAACTTCAGGATGCTGCACGCAGCAATCAGAAGGTGCAATGTGAGATTGACAAAATTAAGAAATGAAGTGATAGCTTATGGGTAAACAGTGTGTTCTGAACTTCGTTTTAAAAAGAAAAACAAAAACATCCATAGTAATGTGTGATTTAAACTGCTTTTTTATAACATCTTCAGTTGAAGAACTGTTTTAAAATTACTGGTTTGAATAGTTGAGTGGTGATTTCATGCATGTTCACCTTAATTATTTACATAAAACAAGAATTCAAGAAGGTTCTGTGCTTCCAGGCTCCTGAGTGGTCTGGAGCACTTCTTTTATTTGAGGTCTCTGTGTATTTTCCTTTGGATTATGAAGTAAATGGAAACATTTGACAATATTTAAGCATGCCTACCTTAATACCTAGAACTGTATGAGCAAGGAATCTTCACCAAAGAGATGTCGTTGGAACATATACCTAAAAAAGTGCACTTCTGTTTTTATTTAAATATTGATCTGGTAGTCAGAGCACAAGGGAGCCTTCTCTGTTTTGTAACTGTCGAAATACTTGGAGAAAATATTAACTACAGCTCTAGCATAGCTAACTAACTGGGCCCTAAAAGAATGGTTATGCTTCCACTGAGGAGTTCTAGAACTGAAGAAAATGACACAGCAGATGATGCACAGAACTGGATTTATTTAGCCTGAAAAAAGAGAAGGTCAAAGAGGAGGCAGAACGCAGCCTTCTGTCTAGGGGGGAGAATCTCTAGCTGGACTTTTTAAAAAGCACAGAACAAAGTGCAGACAGTGAAAGCTGTAGAATCTCTGTTGTTGGATGTTTTCAAAATTCAGCTTGGTGAGGCCCTGGGAACCTGACCCAACTTTGAAGTTTGTCCTGCTTTGAGCAGGAGGCTGGACCAGACAACCTCCTGAGGTCTCATTCTCTTTCATTTTCCTAAAGTTCTACACTCTTTAAAGAAACAGAACATGAGTCATGTTATGATGTATGTTATTTTGGCTGTAAAACAAACTTTTAAAAGCCTTTCTTACAAAATACAGAACTACACCAGTATAGTCTGGAGTCTTTAAAAAAACAAACAACAACAAAAAAAAAAAAAACAAAAAAAAACCCACAAATATGCATTTTTCACACACAGCACATACCTTGGAAATGAGCTGAAGGGCTGACTTACAGTAACTCTTTAAATGACAAAAATTGCTGATCAGCATCCACAAAAACATGCAATTGTCTGACTATGTGCCAGGCAACCAGCCAGAGTAGACCAGTGACTCATTTGCTTTGTCCTCCCATTCTTAGATTGTCCTTGACCACATTTCACCATCTCCTCTCATTCAGTTAGTTCTCAATGTAACTGCAAACTTTTCCACTTCCTAAGCATACATAGTTACCCCTTCCCTGGGCTGCTATAGTCAGTGCACTGGCAGCTCTTACACACTCCTTCATACTCCAAACTTTGCAAAACTGCATCACACTTCAGTCATCTTAATTTGCAGACAGCACACTGAGCACAAAGTGCAAGAGTAGAACATCAGTGCAAGCAAGTGCTGGCGAGGGGTATGCCACTTCCCTAGTGACATCATGCAGGTTAACAATAGGGAAGAAAAATAATAATAATAATAATCTGATAAAAATAATGGAGGTAATCAAACACATTTTAAAATGGAGCTTAATACATGTATAAACAAGCTTGGTTGTGACAGCGAAGCACTGAAGTCAGGCACTCGGACTTTGCTTTCAGTCTTTTGCCAAAGGCTTTCCAAGTGGCAAACATTCAGTTGTTATACTGAGCTTAACATTTTATCAAGTGATTCCCAAGTGTGCTTTATGAAATATTCCTCTTCCCAATACAGACTTTTCTAGAACTCCTCAGTGGAAGCATAACCATTCTTTTAGGGCCCAGTTAGTTAGCTGTGCTAGAGCTGTAGTTAATATTTTCTCCAGGTGTTTTGACAGTTACAAAGCAGAGAAGGCTCCCTTGTGCTCTGACTACCAGATGAATTTATTTAAAACAGAAGTGCACTTCTTTAGGCATACGTTCCAATGAAATCTCTTTGGTGAAGATTCCTTGCTCATGCAGTTCTAAGCAATATTTTTAATGTGAGAATTTCATTCTTTGAATTAATGTGTTGTAATGTTTCTGGAGCTGCAAAACATGAGTTAAATTATTGCACTGCTTTCTTCATTAAGTCTTCTAAAGCTCAGTTTAACTAATAACATTATCTACTGATTCAGTAGTTGATCACTGAAAGCAGAAGAGCAATATCATGAAGATCTTTGTCAGAGTAAGCTGATTTGAAACACAATATTGATTGGATCATTATCAATAATAATCTGAAGGTGAAGAAAATAAATTAGTTTCCCTTGTTATTGAGTATTACTTCTGACTTTCAAAGAATAGCATATAGCTATATTGATTCTAGAAATTATATAAAAGGTGTCTTAATGAATAATTACTGTCATTCCAGTAGACCTGAATTGAAAACTGTTTAAACATGAAAATAGCTGCAGAAAGCTGTCGGTATTTTTGTGGCACAGCTTTGGTGTGTGTACGCTGCATCAAAAGATGTGTGGCCAGCTGGATGAGGGAGGTGATTCTACCCCTCTGCTCTGTGCTGATGAGGCATCGCCTGGAGTACTGTGTCCCGATGTGGAGTCCTCAGTACAGGAGAGACATGGACCTGTTGGAGCACGTGCAGAGGATGGGCACAAAAATGATCAAGGGATGGAACACCTCTCCTCTGAGGACAGGCTGAGAGAGCTGGGGATGTTCAGCCTGAGAAGGGTCCAGGGAGACCTGATGGAGTCCTTTCAGTACCTGAAAGGAGATTATAAGAAAGGAGGGGACAGACCGCATAGCCAGGGTCTGTGGTGTTAGGACAAGGGAAGTGGTTTCACCCTAAAATAGGGGAAGTGGAGATCAGAGGTTTTTCCGACGCAGACAGTGAAGCACTAGAACAGGTTGCCCAACAATGTGGTTGATACCCTGTCCCTGAAGACTTTCAAGGTGAGGCTGGATCAAGGCCTGGGCAACCTGATCTAGCTGTGTTGTCCCTGTTCACTGCAGGGGAGCTGGACTAGATGGCCTTTAAAGGTACCTCCCAACTCTAAGGATTCTATGATTCTGTGTTATTTTTCACTGGTGTCTTATTTGTCCGTTTGATAAAAAATAGAGTGCTATTCTGTTATTAACTACATCGTATATTTTGATAACGCTAAGCTTTCCCATGGTGGAAAAAAATCATGTTTAATTAAATTATATTGGCAAGATCAGTGGAAATTATTTGGTAAGCATTTTTTAATCTCTGTTATAAAGAAATAAGTAAGCACCATGAAGATAAGTATTAAGATTTTGTATTAAGATTCATGGGGAATTGTATCAAGGACAAAGACATCCTTGTATTTTGTTTTCTGTGTAGAATTAAATTTATACGTAAGCAAGGATAATAGGCACTGAAAAGACTATTCATTTTAGCACTGTTCTGAGCAAAGTAGACAGTAGTCCAGAAGCAGCTCAAAGATCTTTTTGTAGGTTAAAATAGAAGCTTGATAAACAAAAAAAGACAAAACTCCTCATCTCAGCAATCCCATTACTACTTGTCTAGCACAGCTGTAGTTAATAAAAGTTCCTGTAAAGTGTGCAGCAATTCCATAATGTTTTTCATTCTAAGCTCTGTTTGAATCTCATTGGTTTCTTTGTTATTCTTGTAATGTGATGGACAGGTACAGGATATAGGTAGTTCAGGGAGCTTTTGCATAGTGCTTTTGCAAATATTCATCCATATTCTGTTTCTTCTGTATTTTATATGGTTTCTTGAATGGCTATAAAAAATCTTGGCCTCTGCTATGATTAATTACTGTTCTTAACTACAGAAATCTTGAAAACAAAAGTCTCTCTTATGTTCATATATTCTATTGCTTGCATTTAGTATGCTTTTCTGAAGTTGGCTGTCTTAGAAGCCTAGAAGACAGAAGTACATACTGAAGTAGCAGAGATTACCAATTAAGTGAGCGAGTTCAACGCAGGGCCACAAAGATGATGAAGGGAGCATTTGAAATGAGGGGAAACAGAGAGCAGAGGCTGCTCAGCCTAGAGAAGAGAAGACTTGTGGGGGAGGGGTATCTTATCAATGTGAATAAATAAAGGTTTGGAGAGAATGTAGAAGAGGGAATACCCTTAGAAAAGACGAGAAGTAACAACACAAATCAAAAAAGAAAATTATGAGGGTGGTCAAACACTGAAAGAGATTGCCCAGAAAGGTTTTGGAGTCTCAATGTGTGGAGATACTCAGAACTGAACTGGTTGTAGCCCTTGGCAGCACACTTCAGCTGATCCTCTGCAAGGAGGGGGTTTGGACTACATGACCTCAGTCGGTCCTTCCTACTCTGAACTATTTGCTCCCACCAGCAGAACTCACCAGTGATTCAAGAGATGATCTGACGGTGTCCATAAGCTCAGGAAACTTAGCTATGTGGCAGCTGCAAAGCACAAACAGAGCACTTGCACGAAACATGAAAATTATTGCCTGTTTCACTGAGATGTTTTAATAGAAAAGTGCTATCCAGTTCAGTTTGTAATTGCAATTTTGTTTTATTCACATCATATATAGTATTAACCTTTACATTTATTTTTAATTTACAGGATGGAGGCTTGCTTCTAAATAATCCTTCTGCACTGGCAGTTCATGAGTGCAAGTGCCTTTGGCCAGATGTTCCACTGCAGTGTCTGGTATCGCTGGGTACTGGCCGATACGAAAGTGCAGGGAAGACAAACGTCACATACACCAGTTTGAAAGCCAAACTCACAAACGTTATCAGCAGTGCAACTGACACAGAAGGTTAGTGTCTTAATTTGTCTTTGTTCTCTGGCTCTTTTCAGCTTTTTGATTATTCTTATAATTTCAGTTCAGAGAGCAATTTGCAACATTTTGTTTTTCCCTTTCTCTCTGTCTGACCCACTGAAACTTCTGCCTAAGTCATATAACCTGTAGAAAGATCATGTTTGTTTGACTTTACTGGTGTCAAAATTAAAAGCAGACAAACAGAGAGTTTTAAGTGTTTTTTTTCTACCAGCAAGTGTTTGGAATGGGTTGTCCAGAGAGGTGGTGGATGCCCTGTCCTTGGGGGGAACATTCAAGGTCAGGCTGGACTGGACTCCGAGCAACCTGACCTAACTGTGTGTGTCCCTGTTCATTGCAGGGGAGTTGGACTAAATGACCTTTGAGGGTCCTTTCCAACTCAAACAATTCTATGATTCTGTGATTCAAATTATAGCAAGAACACACACAGTAAAGCATGTCTCTTCTTAACTTATTACATGTAGTTAGTGTTTTAATACTACTATTACAGATCTTCTGGAGATGAGAATACGAGTGTGTTTCTCAGTGTTATCTCCATGAGCCTTCATCACTGTGCCATTGCTGAGCTCTTTTAGCTTATGAGGTCTTGGCTGATGACGTAGGTAAACTGCAGGTACCTGAAAACTGAGAACTCCACTAGTAATCCAGCAGGATTTGTACAAAGGGATGTTGAGAGAGGGAGTGGTAAGAATGCAAAGAAAGAAATAAGAGATGAAAGCTGGAAGTAGTCATGGAAATGGAAGTTTAAAGGAGATATAAGAGGAGAGATCTTAAAGGAGGGAGAATTGAGGCTATGGAAGGAGAAGAAAAGAAGAAGCAAAGAGAGGAACAAATAAATCTATTACATAGCCAGTTTATTTCTGCACTGGTTATTTTTCAGAATTCAAACATTTTACAATTCATGAAAATTTCAAAACCAAAACGTGTGTTCATAATACATAATGGTTGCAGTTTAAAGAAAGCTTCAAAACTACGTAGTTTTTTTTACTGCAGACTTTGAGATGAGAGTTGAATATATAGCTCTGTTTCGTAATACCTTCTCCAATAAGTATTGAGTGTAACAAATCATGAGTGGGGATACGTAAGTTACATTACTGCTGTTCAGAATGTGTTCTTATTCATCAAGGAATGAACATACATGTATCTGGATAGCTCACAAAGTCTTCTTGATTATCATGAATGCAGTTGTCGTAGAATAAAAGGTGAAGCTTTTCAGCAAAAGCAGAGCTATGGGGTTGTTTGCAAAACGAGTTTTATTTCTTTGTATAAGGCAATAGTAGAAAAAAATGTCCTTAGTAAAGCAGCACATATTTACACTTTCTGGGTCATGTCACTCCAGAGCACTTGTTGTTCAGACTGTAGGACTGTTTGCCTCTCATGTAAATGTTACCGTTTCCTACGTTTGTTTTCGATGCAGAAGTTCACACCATGCTGGATGCGCTGTTACCACCAGACACTTATTTCAGATTTAATCCTCTGATGAATGAAGACATACCTCTGGATGAAAGCCGGAAAGAGAAACTCAGTCAGTTGCAGACAGATGGAATTCGCTATTTAGAACGAAATGAAGAAAAGCTGAAAAAAGCTGCAAAAATACTAACACAAGAAAAATCAACTTTACAGAAATTTCACGATTGGATAAAATTAAAGGCTGACATGTATGAAGGGTTTCCTTTTCTTTCCAAATTGTGAATATGTAACGCATGAAACTCTGTAAATGTAAATCTTATTTCAGAAAACTCATTCAGTACTGTAGAGGAACAGTGTCTGTTGTGGGTGAGCAACATCTTTGGAAGCTGTCCGTAGAGCTCTGGTGCAAGGATGGCTGTCTTGTGCACACTTACCTTGATATCAAGTTTTATGGTGTTAATTATTATTTTAGAACTTTAGGGATCTTACTGTTGTTCTTATTCAATTTGTTGAAGTCAGTAAAACTGAAAATTATGAAAACAATGCATTTTTCAATGTACCATATTTATGGTTGGAGCGAGACTCGGTCAGCTGCCAGGCTCATTGAAAATAAACAAATTAATGACAAAGAAAATCCTCATTCACTTTACAGTAGGCAGCATACTTGTTAGGCTCTTATGTAGCCAGTGAATTTAATAGAAATGAAACCAAAAACAAAAAGAAACTTTGCTTGTGTTAATTGCACTTTTGAATTTGAAAGATAACATCTAAATTCTTTTTCTTTTCAATGGTTTTTGTATATAACTATTCAGTAAGATGTTTGGATGACTATAAATGGCATATTAAATTATGAAGATTAACTGATATTTTCAAGACTTGCTGCCTTTTTTTTTTTGACTTCAGATTGGTTTGTTCATTATTTGGAAATAATCCCAAGCCCTCCAACTTCATTTGAGCTGCTGTTCTTATTAGAAGGTAAAGGAAATAAAGCTTTAGAACAGTTCACTAGTTAGGCAAGTGAGAAGCTTGTTATAGAAGCTTCAGTTTTTGATGTCAAACTTCAGGTGTCAAGAAAAAATTAGCAGTTGGTACCTGAAATAATAAATTATGCATTGTCTTTCAACTTTCATACATGCACTCTCTTGAAGTTGTGTTAGAGTTGTGAAGTTTTATTTACAGCTTACTGTGATCTTACTACTCATTCCATCGCAACCTCTTGCTTATGTTAAGCGGGGTGGTGTGGTAAGCACTGCCGATACGGGATGTTAATGAAACATTTTCAACAGTGCTATTAGAAACTCTATAAGTGCAATGAAAAGTGAGTCAGCTGCTGTCGTGCATTGGGCACCAGGACGAGTCAAGCACTCTTCTCTGGGTGACTTTTTACATCTCAGTAGACAGCTACATGGAACTGCTTACTGTGTAACATGTCCAATTTCACCAAAAAGCAGCATTTGTCCATTTGCCTTTCAGGGGTTATAAGCTGCCATTGCATTGTTTTCTAAATATAATGCTTACCTTGACAGTCACCTTCTCTACTTGTCTTCTTCAATCAAATGTTAGTAGATTACTTTTTAAGAAAGGGACATGGAAGAGGACAACGGAGATCCTCAGGAGCTGCCACAGCATTTTGTGACTGTGGGAAAGTATTTGATTTGGGCTGGTTTTTATTTTTCAATGTGTGAAAAAAGTTTCACCTGTCTGTTTTGTTTTTTCTTTACTCAAATACCCACTGTTTTCTAGTGTTCCCTCAGTTCTCAGACTTGTTTGGTCGGTGAAGCCAGTAGGTGCCATTAGCACAAAACAAGCTGAAGCCTTCAATTTTTTATTTAACACTTCCCCATGCAGACAAATTCTAGGTGCACAAGGATTAAAGAAGCGTTTATTGTTCAGCATGTGAGGAAGGAAAAAAAGGAGAAACAGAGAGAATGAAAAGTTCTAAAGCTACACCGATTTAAAGATAAGAAGTGAAAGAAAGTGTGTGTTTTTTATTGACCAGGGTTTGGTGTTTGTTTTTCTTCCTTTTTGTGTTTGTGTGGTGGTGGTTCTGGTTGCTCCTTTATTACTGTGAACAAAAATAGTTCCTTGAATAAGGCAATAAAAAGTTTTATGATCTTGATACAACTGTGCTTTATGCAACTTCCCTTCTGCATTCCAGTTACTAAGAACTGACTGATAGAAAACAAGATCAAGTATTTCCAATTTGTGCAAATTTAAGCATATAAAAAGCAATGTTAACATTTATAGAATCATAGAAAGGCTTGGGTTGGAAGGATCCTCAGTGATCATCAACCTCCAACCGCATGGAGGGCCTGCATGCGGGGCCGTCAGCCTCCCCATTTAATACTAGACCAGGCTGCCCAGGGCCCCATCCAGGCTGTCCTTGAACACATCATTTTGATCAAGATGCTTTGCATGGCATCATGCTGGGTTGCTGGCATCCAGAATTATAACAGACAATGTTGGATATTCTCATGAAACAACATTCAATACAATTACTCCTCTGGAAAAAGGGCAAAGTCAAGCCTTTATCCATAAGATTTCTAAAGACAGTATTAGGAATTCATAAATTTCCTGTCAGAGATTTTTGGCATTGCCATTTATTTATGAAAGCACCAACAGAGGGCAAGGTGATAAAATCTCCATTTAATTTTTACAAGAATTAAAACTGAAGCGCTGGTGTTGGCCACTCGGGTAAGTGTATGTGCTGATCAACTCTATTAATATGAAATAACTTTGCAGGTGGAATATCATTTCTGTTTTCTATAATGCAGGATTTTTTCTTCATTTGGAAGTGCTCAGTACTCTGTTCTTTATACTAGAAGTTGATTAAAGAGCACAAACTTGGAAAAGTACTAGTTTTTTTGAATGAGAGCAGAAGATTTCATATTAGCTTCACTTAAGCATTGCATTATTTCTGCTTCTTTAAGTGTTCACTACAAATCTGTTAAAAAAATTAAAAATTGATATAGAGCCTTGGCCTTTAAGCCTTTCATAAGAATGCATTAAACATATTCTAGGTTGATGAGAGCAGTTTGTCTGACTTCTGAGATCCCATATTTAAGAAATTACAATGTATTTGCTAAGGCATCAACCTTGCCTGCATGTTAGAAGTGTCCTTGTCAAGGAGATATGCATAAATGCATTTAATCAGTGCTCAGGAGTGCAGGCAAAATGGCACCTGCAACTGTTTGCTTCCACTTTGCAAAATCCAAGTGTCAGCCCACAAGCGAGGACACGTGAAGTACACGGCCTCATCCTAAACCTCTGCAGAGCTTGATGTCCTCCTCTTGTGTGCAGTAAAGGAGGCTGGATTATGAGTTACATATTTGAGATGAAGGACAGGAGCATAAAGATATGTAATAGCAGCAACAGAACGTAAATCTCATCTGAAGAAATGGTTCACTCTTGGGACTAGACTGAAACAATCACAGCTCTTAAACTTATGAGGCCAAGGCTGCATAGAAAGAGCAAGAAATGTCTGCTTAAAGCAGCTTCGTTCTGTGAAAGATTTCTTGTACAGTTTAAACCCATTGCTACTTTTTTCATACAGCACTGTCTTGTGGGGGCAGGAGTTATTTCAGGTCTGGATTTGTGATTACACTCGGCAGCTTCGGTTCCTTTTCCTTTATTTGTTCTTGGTGTAACTATATTTTCTTAGGGGTTTTTGTTTGTTTGTTTGTTTTTTAAGTACACATAAGATAGAGCTGAGCTACAGAGTAATTAATTCAGACTGTTCTAGGCCACTATGTGTATAAATTCACAGGATGTGTGTATCAAATCCTTTCCAACTACATTCTTTGATCCTTGGCACTGCAGTGCTGCGCTGTCTATCAGGCACTAATTAGGAGTTTGCACTCCTTTCTAAACCACTTTAAAAGGTGCAGGCATGAGAGATGTATCTGGCTGTAATTAGTTTTTTGTTACTTACAGATATTAGCAGTTTCCAAGGATTCCTACTCATCCTGCTCCTACATCACAGAGTACAACAGGAAGTTTATTGAGTCATTGGATGAGGAATCCCAAATGATGCTTTGATTGATGAAAACGAAATAGGGAAAGCTGTGGAGGAATCAGAACTGGCTACATACGGAGAAGGAATTTTAAATTCAAGGGGTTAATAGGTAGCAGCAGATGGTCTAGATGTGGATCACATACCAGCATATTTTAACCAAGCACGTGGATGGAATGAAGAACACAACAGGTGAATCCAGGAGGGGTCCTTAATATTTTAAACAAGAGTAATTTAGTGCAGCATGAATCTAAGGAGAAAATAGGTTAGAATGAAAGCAGTGCCTTTGAAGAACACCGGTGTAAGATCAACAGTGGAAGGAAGATTACTGTAATGCAAAAAATTGAGTTAAAGGAATCCTGCTATGAAGAAGTACCCTGAGGAATGATGTGCATTTATCCGGTTGACTAACAGAAACTGAGTCAGCAAATTCACAGCTACAAAACCAGGTGTGTGTCAGTGCACCTCAGGGGATGCCATGGACAGACAGATAGGAGGCAAAGTGGAATATGAGATATCAGTGTGAATTTTGAAAATTGAGCCATGAGAATATACTGGATAACCAAGTTGCTTGGTGTGAGAGCAGAAAACAGAGTTCTTCCACCCAAGTGTCCGATCGCATTTGAATATGCCAAGTTTGCGTGCATAGAATGTGATAATGCCAAGTCTTTGTAAAATTGACATAGTATCCTTGCTCTGATTGTGAGAAGCAGGAAGAAGGCATCTAGACAAGGAAATGAAAAGGTGAAGATGTAAAATAATGTCTGTTAATGCAATGTCAGAAAGAGAAAATGCCTCTTGGACGTGTCTTAGTTTCTAATTACCTATGCAGACGGAGATACTAATTGAAAGATGAATCATTACTAAAGGAAAGAAAATAAAACTTTTACATGGTGTAATGCGAGGAATTGATTTTAGGGTATTTCCTGTCGGTGGCAATTCAGTACCAACATGAAGATACTGATTCTTTGCAGAGGGCACGGGCAGCAAGAGTTGAATGTAATTACAGCTGGGACACTGCTGCTAGAGACACTGAGAGTAAAACAGATGCAAAGAAAGGCTGCCAAGGGGAATGTTAAGAGAGCATGCTTTGTTTCACATTCTAGCTTAGAAAACAAGGGCTGGAAGGAAGGTGTATGCTGTTGTTCCTTCAAGAAGGAAAACGTAATAAGATAAGGGACAACACTTCCATAAAATCAAGGGCAATTAAACTGACCACTATCAAACTGAGGCAGAAAACGAGAAGGTTCCAATCCCCAAAGCAGTGACGTTACAGAATATAGCAGAGCTACGCAGAGAACTAATGGGGAGAAAGAAACTCTCTTGCTGTAAGTTTTTAAATAATTCCTGAATAGGGTTCTATAGTGCAATATTACAAGGCTGCAGGTTTCAAGGCCAGCAGAATCCTTAACCTGTGCAGTAAGAAAGAGCTCATTAAGCCCTTATATGCAGCAGGCACATGGACCCCTTATTAATCACTCATTAGCCCCTTATATGCAACAGGTTTATGAACACATACGTGAGAGGGAAATGTATTATGTACAGCTATTCTGCAATCTTCAGAAGAAAAAGAAGGAATCACCTTCCTTTGGCTCCATTGAGCACCCATCTTCTGGATCCTATAGCTACACTTAAAAGATGGTGGCAACAAAGATGATGGGAGACATCAACACTTCCTTTAGTGCCTTCCAGCAGTTGTTCTGCACTACAACCATAGAATCCTTAGAGTTGCAAGGGACCTCTGAAGGCCATCTAGTCTGACTACTCTGCGATGAACAGGGATACTACAGCCAGATCAGGCTGCGCAGGGCCTGATCCAGCCTTGCCTTGGAAGTCTCCAGGGACGGGACATCGACCGCATCTCTGGGCAACCTGTTCCAGTGCCTAACCGCCCTCACTGTAAAACATTTTTTCCTTATATCCAAACTAAATATCCTCTCTACAGACCCTTCCAAAGAACCTGTCCCCTTTCTTCTTGTTTCTGTACTTCAGACATTGAAAGGCCGCTATCAGATCACCTCTCAGTCTTTACTTCTCCAGGCTGAACATCCCCAGCTCTCTCAGGCTGTACTCTTAGCAGAGGTGTTCCATCCCTTGGATCATTTTGTGGCCCTTGTCTGGATGTGCTCCAACAAGTCCCTGTCTTTTCTGTACTGAGAACTCCACATCTGGACACAGTACTCCAGGTGAGGCCCCACCAGCACTGAGCAGAGGGGCAGAATCACATCCCTTGCCCTGCTGGCCACGCTTCTTTCGATGTGGCCCAGGATGTGGTTGGCTTTGAGGGCACACTGCTGACTCATTTCCAGCTTGCCATCCATATACAAAGGAAAAGTAGCATGCCAAGACCCTCCTCCTCAAGTGCTGCAGAAGCAGGGTGAGCAGGACCTCACCCCATCCCCACCAGTGGTCACATCCTTGTGGTATGTCCCATTGCTGCCCTTGTTCATGGCTCAGCCTCCTCATTACCATGCCTGCAGCTGGATTTCTCCTGGTACTGTTCAATTTCTGTATGCCCCCTTGCCTGGTTTTTTTGAAGACAGTTCTATAATGTTATTTAATAAAGTTTGCAGGCATCGTATATGAGATATCATTAGTGATTTTCAGCACAACAGTATAAAAACGAAGTAAGTACTGAAACAATCCAGTACTGGAAATGCATGTTTAATCTTTAGTAGCAATGCAACTTTGCTTTTTATTTATGATTTCATTTAATTTATTGCTTTCTTGTAAGACTGTCACATATGGCTATCTCACTGCATAGTAACATAAAAAATACATGCCAGTGCTCCAATTTTTTTACTTTTCAGGAAGAGGTTGTAATACAGTATCTTCATGGGCACACAGACAAATGGAACATATTACTGAGATCATTAAAATGCAATGCCAGAGCTCAAGAAACTCATGATTTTAACAATGAAAAGCTTTCCTGGTTTTGTACGCTGAAAAAGGAACAACTTTATTGTGCTCACACTATTATTTCATTATTGACTGAGACATCAGCTGCAGTAAGTATTGTCAGGAAACGTGTTTTCACAGAATCACAGAATCGTAGGGGTTGGAAGGGACCTCCAGAGATCATCGAGTCCAACCCCCCTGCCAAAGCAGGTTCCCTACAGCAGGTCGCACAGGTAGGCATCCAGGCAGGTCTTGAACATCTCCAGAGAAGGAGACTCCACCACCTCCCTGGGCAGCCTGTTCCAGTGCTCCGTCACCTCACTGTAAAGAAGTTCTTGTGCATGTTTGTGCAGAACTTCCTATGCTGCTGTTTCCTGCCGTTTCCCCTTGTCCTGTCTCCACTCACCACTGAAAACAGTCCGGCCTCACCATTCTGCCCCCCACACCTTAGATATTTATAGACCTGGATCAGGTCTCCTCTGTCTTCTTTTCTCAAGGCTGAACAGACCCAGTTCACTCAGCCTTTCCTCATAGGAGAGATGCTCCAGGCCCTTCACCATCTTTGTGGCCCTCCGCTGGACTCTTTCCAAGAGATCCCTGTCTTTTTTGTACTGGGGAGCCCAGAACTGGACGCAGTACTCCAGATGAGGTCTTACCAGGGCAGAGTAGAGGGGGAGGATCACCTCCTTCGACCTGCTGGCCACGCTCTTTTTAATGCATCCCAGGATACCATTGGCCCTCTTGGCCACAAGGGCACACTGCTGGCTCATGGCCAACCTGTCGTCCACGACAGAGTGCCTAAAATGTTGATAGCAAGAACTTTCTTAAAAACTTGACCAGTGTCCACTCTCAGTCATAATCTCAGAAAAACTGCTATTGCTCCTTGCTTCCCCACTGTCTGCTCTGTAGAAATTAGAAACCCATCCTATCCTTCTGTACATAATCTCACCTGAATGCATTTCCAAGCTGGTAGCCAGGCAGTCAAGGAATGCTCTTAATAACAGAACAAGAGGACAGGTATTGCAGAGGGAAAAAATCAGAAGCATAGAGAGCTGAAAAGCCAGGTATGGAGTACTGCTGTCTTCCTACAAGGAAAAGCAAATATATCATGTGCTGCTTAAGTGTAGAGTCACAGGATGAAAAAATGGGTACAACTAAACCTGACCTTAAAGGATTGCTTTGCAAAGTTTGTGAAGATATATACATGCCATAACCTCAAAGCTTGAGGACTGTGTAGCTGCTTCATTTCTTACTGTATATTAAAGCCCTCACCAAACAATGTGAACAAAGCTTTGAAAAGATCTGCTTACAAATACAGTGAGAAAGACAATAAATAACACTTTTTAAGACTGGGTTTTCATGAATTTGCACTAGATATGTCACAAATCCTTGGGAAGGGCTACAGATCAGCAAGGAAAGCTTAGATGAGATTAGCAGGAAAAACATGCTCTGAGCAGCTGTCTATTGTGTGGGCTCATCTATAAGCACACACAAACACATATGTATACATGTGTGTTAGATAAAGAAAAAAAGCAAGATGAAATATTTCCAGTGTGATGCTGTTCCCGTGCACTTTATGTATAGCCTGCATGCTTCAAACTGTCTAAGGAAAGGAAAGATTTTTCTCATCTATTATGCAGTACTCAGCTTGCTGCAGCCTCTCAGGTAAATGTCAGCTCTTTTCAAACCTATACGGCAGCCTCATCATAATTCAACTTCAAACAAATGTTATTAAAATACAGAATAGTTTCCAGAGCCATATATACCCAGCATGCTGGATTAAAATCAAGGGCTGCTACTGTCTTTTGTCAGCAACTGGTGTGACTTGTTGACCCAGAAAGCAACACTGCTTCATGCAGTCACTCCGTACTCAGGCAGCACTCAGTTAGTCAGCAGCCACTCTCTTCCTTCACGTTACAGTGTACTTCATATTAGTAGTCCGTGCTTTCAAAAAGGAAGCTGTACAGAAAAAGATGCCTCTCTTTCCTCCTGGAGATAATGAGGAAGAAGACAGAGATCATTACAATCCAGGACACAATGCCTCTGTTTTCCTCACTCACAATAGCTACTTAGAAAGAAGCAGCTTGTGTATCCACGCCTCAGAAAACAATACCCCATAGTCAAAATAACCCATGGTCACAATAACCTGCAGTCAGCTAAAAGTCACTACAAGTACCAGAAAGGACACTTTCTCAGGTTCACAAAATACTTCGAAATGTCTGATTTCCAATGGAGCTTAGACTGCCAAACACTAAAGGCAATGGGAAAGACTGGAAGTACTGACCATCTCTGCAGAACATCCTCATGGTGAGTTCTCCATTGCAAAAACACTTCAGAGGTGCCGAGACTCCAGAACAAATAAACCTCCAGCTGACTGCCCATACCTTGTTCTGGTAACCTTATTCTACCAGGAACCCTCCTGACGAACACTCACCTCTGGCATCAAATAGCCAACTGATGCATAGAGCTATTCATCTGATGGGCAGAAGAAGAGCAGAAGACTCCCATGCCAACCCTCTCCTCTGGAGAAGTATGCTCTACAGCAACGCAAGAAAGCTCCCAAGCTGGATTCAGTGTTGGGCTGAGGGATGTTAAAGCAGGTTTTCACATGTACTATGGAGACTGTTTCCTGAGCAAACAAAAAAAGAAGGATGGGTGCTGCTCTGCTAAACCTACAAGTCCCTTATATGACTTACTGTTGTCATCACAGGATGACATGGGGATAGGTGGGCTGTTATTCCAGTCATAGTCAACTTGTGCACGAGAGAGCACTCTCCTCACAGAAATGGAAAAACATAAGTAGTCCCAAACTGGTCCCAAAATGGGAGCATAAAAGTCTTGTGCCGTGAGGAAAATAGTCCCAGAACATCAGCAGGGTCACTGTCCAGAACCCTCAAGCATTCTTTAGATATATGCATGGCTCCTTATGGGTGCTGCCAGGGGTATGCTAAGGGAAGATGATTTCTGCTTCTCTTGGCAGTGAAGGAATCTGAAACTGCAGAGCAGACCCAGAGCCCACATACAACAACAAACAGAACTTCTAATTAGGTGCTCTTAAAGCTTTCTGAAAAAAAAAGAACAGCTTAGATATACTTCCTTTATCATGACAGTTCCTGGACAGATTCGCTTCCCAGTCACCCAAAAAGAAACAAGAATAAAGACTTTCTTCAGAAGGTAAGTCACCCTGTCAGACTGTATTTGTAGGAACAAGCATTGCAGATCATAAATCTTATCTCCAGAACAGTTAACATCAGATTACAAAATAACTGAACACTGGTTTTTTTTAATCTGACGCAGATATGCTCATGTAGCTTTGTAGAGATAGAGCACTGCAGCCTTCATCTGGCTTGAATTAAATACCAGTCCAGCCCATGCCTCAGTGTTATCCCTTTGTCTGCAGTCACACACTGTGAAGGTCACAAAATCAGATCACAGGTCCCCTGTGAGTATCCGACATCTTTGGGTTTTTATTCAGGTATGCATGTCAGAGCTGGGCATCTAATCTCCATGCATATGTCTCTACCATTACTGAAACATGATGTTGTGGTAGATGGTGGCAAGCACTCAGCTGTGCGCTCTCACATCTGTTCCTGTGCTCTGAAGATGTCTAGGATCTCACAGAATTGCTCAGAAAAGTCATCTTGCCTTGTCGAAAGTCTAGAGCAGTTGTCGTGATTCGAGGTGTAGGTTAATTCCCAAGGGGCATAACGCAGAATAGCATTTCTGTACAAGTTCCAATGGGTACTGCCTCCAGATCTTCCACTTTGCTTTCCCAGAAAATATCTTTCTTTTTTTTCTTTCTGTGTCATTGTTCTCATTCTGAAGAATTCTGATTTTTTTTTTAACCTTTGTCCTGCAGGGCTCTATATCTGGTTTGAACCTCTGATTCCCCTGTACATCCAGTGCTGTGTATTTTAAAGTACTTTCATTAATGACCACGTGGCTAATGTTGCTGTTATAGACAATAGTTAAATGGCTTATAGAACAGTCTTTGTGCTCATCTATTTCTCCACTGCTTTCTGGACAAAAGCATACTTTCCTAAGATAGCTCTCTTTGTGTTACTTCTTGACTTTGTGCCATAGAACGAAACATGATAAAAAGGTTACAGCAACAACAAAAACAAAAAGCATTAGCCTCGTCTCTCCTGCTCAAAAATGTCAGTGTTACAGCATTGCTCAAGCTTTGAGCTGAGCTCAGATGTTTCTCAGAACAACAGATGACAGGAGAAGTGAGAAAATCACCATTACATTGCTAACACAAGAGAAGATTGTAGATAGTGCCAAGGGATTGGTTTTGGGTTTGGATTGGATTGAACTTTAGAAAATAAGGGAAAAGTAGGAAAAAAACCCATAAAGTTTAATGTCACATGTAATATAGATAGTAATTTTTTTGAGAGAATTCGAGATGGCAGAAGAATGTATTTGCCTTGAAAGCATACACTGAAATAGTGAACCACAACTTGTGTACTGATTGCAGATATTTGTATATCAGGTATGGAAATTATTTTTGAAGTGCTAGAGAAAATAGTTACTTAACATATCTAAGCAAGTGAGGAAACTCAAATCTGTTTCTTTCATCCACTGCAGTGGAAAGAGTGAACTGGTGTGTGCACACGCACAGGAAAAAAATAGTATGCACTCCATACAGCTAAAGTTTCATATGATGAGTACAGTCATTCTTCTGGCTCCATTTTTGGCACTACATTTGATTAAGAAGTCAAGGAGTCAGTCCTGTGGATCCAGACATTTCCTTTGCCTGTCCTAAAGCTGGCTGACCCACCTGGCCTCCAGTTCTGCCTTCTGCCAGACAGGTGAAAGCCTGCACTATATCACTTGTTAGCAGGTGGGGTTTACAGCACCAACGAGCAACAAAAGTGCATTCTTTACTTTTTCAGGCTTGCTTCCACTATACCTTTATTATTAAGGGAGTGAAAAATCCAGTTGATATTAGAGAGTTGGTGTAAAACAAGAAAACTGCTAATAAAACAAATATTGCACAGTTTGTGCTCTGTCACTTCAACCACCTGATTTAAGAACATTTAGCTGGTAACTATACTAATACGTTTGGAATGTTTTCAAAGTATTCATGGGAACTCCTGTACTGAACGCAATGGACTCTGTGAGCAGTCGGCATCACAGCCAGCAGGAGGTGAACGACTGCCCTTTAAAATTAGGAAGGAGTGGGTAGTTCAGGATTGAAAGACTGACAACTTTAGGAACACACATTGGAAGAGGACTTATTTCCAGTGTGAGGAAGGCATGAACACGAGCAATCATTTGTCACTAACTAAATTTTTTCATTTATTGTAGTGAGATGCATCACACAGCTGGGAGATACCCGAACTAAACAATAATTGCTGTATATGACATTAGCTCTTCTAGTAAAGTATAAACAAAGGGTGAGACAGAGAAGACATTTCCAGTATTCTTCTCATAAATTGTGTCACAGTCCTTCAGTTTGCGGAAGGAAAACAACACGCTTTTCCTGGAAGAGTGGAAAATGATGAAGCTCAATGGCTATGCTGCGAAAGGCAGGGGGTTAGGGGAGAAGAAGCAGAAGAGGATGAAAGAAAGGTACCTACTTTTGCTGATGTTCCCACCTGCACATACAGCAGGACTTTGCAACCTTGCTGAACATTGGTTTAATCTCTAAAGCATGGGTAGAGTCACTTCCAACACAACGACAACTGTGGGCATTCTGAACATCTTAGCATTTCATTTTGAAAACATTTTCCTTCCTTAAATGTGTCATGTGATATCTCTTGTGATGTTTGATTGCATTGTTTTTAATTCATTTCTTGTGTTCCATGTTAAATATTTTGAGTATGTTTCTTTCTGAGTACTTTGAAGTATTTTATTTGTCTGAGATAGATTCCTTGAACTCTTCTAAATTCCCAACACACACCCAGAGGTCCATACAAGAAATCTGCACTAAAACATTCCAAGAAATCAGTTTATCTGGATGATTGTTATGGTCCGTTTTCAACCCAGGCCATTCTGTGATTCTATGACTCTATGCTCTCCAAGGAGCTCATGATTCCAGTGATCACTGCATCTTACAAGCACTATTTGGTGCTGGGAGGACTATGACAAAGCCTTTGAACTATTAACTAACTTTATTCCCAGTTAAAGCTGACAGTTATAGCCTATATAGTACTGAGGTGATGCGCTGTTGCTTTTCTTCCTATCCTAGGTGCTTTGCCTGACATTTTCAGGGTCAGATTTTTTTTTTTCTTTTGCATTTTGGACTAACAAACACAAATACAAAGTGAGAAAAATTACACAAAGTAATCATAGTTTTCTGGACCTCTCAAAATGCAGTTCTCCTGATGTGATGACCAAGAGATACAACAGAATCTTACGAATATGTTTGGTTATTAGAAACAATACTGGCATCTGTTTTCAGAAAGCTATAAGGACCATGAACAGCAAATCACTGGTGTCTCTCCTCTGGGAGTTTAGTATAGCCAGCTAATTTATCCAGATATTTTCTCACTTTAAAAGCTCTAAGGAATCCAACCCTTTAGGGCAATGATGTGTTTGCAATTTAAAAGCAATCTCATCCTCAGAAGATCCAAAAGACTTAGAGAACAAAGTGTATCTTAAGCAAGCAGACTAGAAAAGCCATGTGGGCTTTTTTTCTAGTTCAAGACTAAAGGATAACTTCAAAAAGACTTAACTGATGTAATTTTTCACCAAACTCTACATCTTTTTCTTTTCAATCACTCATTCCAAGCCTACATGTGATCAAAACTCATATTCACATGTTGGGAAAGGGAGCAGACCTTACTCTTTCACCAACTTTACTCTTTTTCACTGTCATCTGAAAAGGCTTGAATACGTGTGTGTGTGCGTGTGTGCGCGTGTGTCTATCACTAAGGTTTTTTTCACATTATACATATGTCAGTAAAATGCATGAACATTTGGTGGATTGGAATTGAATTAGAGCAATAATAACAATAGTAGTTATTTGCCATTTTTCAGAATCTTGGAATGATTCCTAGGTCATAGAATCATAGAATCACCAAGGTTGGAAAAGACCTAAGAGATCATCCAGTCCAACCGTTCACCTATTCCCAATAGCTCCCACATTAGGTCATTTTTATAGTGGAAGTCTCCCTTAACTTGTCAGACATTTAGCAAAAAGGATGGGGCAGATTAAATCATAAAGTTGGGTTTAACCTTAAGCTCCTGACTTTCAACACGGTCCTACTTAGCATTCAGCACTTCAGAAGTCCCTTGGAATAAGATGCCTGGTGTCTGCAGACTTTTGATCTTTGCAGAAGCAGTGTTTCAAGAATTGTGAACAATGAATTAGGCTTGTAAGAGACTTTTAACAGACTCAGCCAATCCTTTCAAATGGAAAAATAAGAATACTAATCAAGCAAATCAAGTTTGGTATCTGCAGAAAGTTTAATCTGTTGTGCGAAGGGCTTCCTTCCTTTGTTTATATACCAGATAAAACATGGATCCTGGTGAAATCAATATCCAATTTCCATCAGCTTGAGTCATTTCATCATGTTGAATACAGCTGTCAAAAATGACTGTAGTTTCCATAGTATGCTACAGATCACATTAAATATTTATTTCATATAATCCCTTCTCTCTCAAGTTCCTGAAAAGTTACAAAGGTCTTTCACGACCCTTGAGATCACCTTCTGAGAATGGCCAAAAGTACTGTCCTCTGTATACTTTGGCATCTTTGTGTGTTTAAAAAGTTCATCTCCCCCTTTTACCTCTCAAAATTGCTCTCTAAAGCATTTTTAGAGCACACAAAACCAACATATTCCTGTAATCACCATTGTCCAGAGTGTTTGAGAAATATTTTTAACTCCTTTTTCAGCCTTTGCTATCTAGCTGCTACAAAAACAAGTATTCCAAATTAAAAGACTGCTGTCATCTCTCCTTCCAAAGGCATTTCACTTTCAGAGAATGCTCTGATCATTAGTCAAATTGTCAAGCTGCTGGACAGAAAGGATCCAAATATCACTTCAATTGGAGAAGAAAAAAAAAAAAAAAAGAAAGACGAAAGGATAAAAGTGAAGTATCTGGTGTAGGTGTGGGGTTAAAACCTATTTCTTCATAAATAGGCAAATACCTTAATTACAGAGTTTCTACGTGTTTTTGTGAGATACTTTATACTTTCTCTCAGTATTTAACTAGTCTGTACAAGGTGGAAGAGCATTAGTAGAGTGGATTAAAACCATCTCATGCTCAGATTCTCCTAGATGCTGTACTAAGGTTTCTGCCCTGAGAGATTAGAATTCATTAAGATTCACTCTACTTCATTCCTTTACATTCTCTGGACCAAGTCAAAGGAAGACAGGGCAGGTGATAGCACTTGTAGCTCATTCTCTCCATCTACTCCTTGAAAATCAGGACCCACTCCTTGCATCCAACCGTCTAAGTCCTGAAGGAAGTTTCAGCCCTGTGATGGCAGTACAACATGTACAATGCTTAGTCATGAATTGTCTTGTGAGAAAATAGTTCTGAGGCCTAAAACTGAGCATAATTTTTCTGTTCTTGACAATATTTCTGTATGATTCTCTTGCTGGCCTAGTTCTCAGCATATTTTATATTGAAACAAATCCTGTGAAGGCCAATTTTTATAGAATCATAGAGTCATAGTCACCTTAAAGATCATCTAGTTTCAACCCCCCTGCTATGTGCAGGTCGCCAACCACCAGACCAGGCTGCCCAGAGCCACATCCAGCCTGGCCTTGAATGCCTCCAGGGATGGGGCATCTACAACCTCCTCGGGCAACCTGTCCCAGTGCATCACCACCTTTTGTGTGAAAAAATTCCTCCTAATATCTAACTTAAACTTCCCATTTTGTTTTTGTTACTGTATACCAAGCAGTGCAACTTTTAATATTAGACATTATCACTGAAGCTTTTGATACTGACATTGTTCTCTTTTCTGCTTAGAAATACTTACATGTTATGCTACTATAATAAAGAAATACTAGCATCAAAAAAGTAAAGTATTTGTCCAGCAGTTAGTGTATTTACTTTACCATTACAGTACAAGAAGATCTGACATACCAGTAGATAAATTAATTTCAAAAGATGTTTAGTTTATGATTGGGAAGGCCTCACAATCTACCAAGTAAGATTAGCTTAACTTGTACTGATTTTACTATATTGATTCAGGAATTTCTCACTTTGTGCTACACTGTACTCCACTCACCACCGTAAAACCTCAGACCAAGTGAAACAGTGGCATAACTCACATAAAAATCACAAGTGATATTCAGCTAAGTAAATGTAGACTATTAAAATACAGACATTTGCAGCTGAGCGAGACACCTGCTGGTCCTGTTACAGTCAATGGAGAGAAACAGGCATTTCTAGGATGCAACTCAGCTCATCCTAATGTAGACATCTAAAATAGGTTAGATGAATCATATGCTAGAAGTGTCTATTTCTGGTTCCCTTTATGCTCTGGTGAGAGTGACTAGCTCAGATGCAGACGTTGACATAGTAGACGTCTAAAGTTAGGTTAGATGAACAAACCAAGATGTCTTTCCGTGTCCCTAAAAAAGTACTGGTCTAAGAACAAAATACTAAATAATTCCTTTTCAGCTAAAGTGAGTATCTTTTACTTTATCAAACTTCTGAATGTTTTGTGGGTAAATTCTTCCTGAAAACAGTATGCAAATGCCCAGATAATTACTGACAGCTATCACAGACAAGTTTTTGATAGCTTTTCCTGTTTCACAATACTGTGACCACATGTATCAATTTTGTGTATCCATTAACTGGCTGTATCATTATTAACTGGCACGTGATCATTGCTTCCCTAAACAAAGACTATTAAATACTCAACAGATCTTTTCAAATACGGAAGTTGGTGATAGAAAAGTAAATGAATAAAGGTTGCTGTTAATGCTTCATGAATACTAAAATACTTATTCTGGAAACGCCCATTCATGGATCTAACTGCAGCAGGCAAAGTGAGGAGAAATGCTAAAAAGAATTATGGAATTATGATTCCAGAGATGATGCAAGGCAGCAGTGAATTACTCTAAAAGGTAATGAACCTTCAGTCACACAACTTCTGCTCACATGCTTCTGCCAACAAACCCATCTATTTATTTTTGCTTGATGCCACCATCCTAACTGCCACTGATGATGGCCCTGTTCCACAGCAGTAGATGCCATCACCAGCAGGAGTAGCTCCTAGCTCTGCTATCTGCTGCATAAATACAAATTTGTTTTTTAATATAATATTAAATAATAATAATGATACATATATATATGCCACCATTTGGAAAGTTATGCTTTATGCTGTTGAATGTATGCATTTGTTTATCTTGGTAATAATAAAAAATGGAATTTCAATTCTACGGGGTATCACGTAACCATAGCAATTGCAACATTTCAGCTTAATCATACATCAAGGTAGAACTGTCTGTTACACCCTTCATGCAATGTTTGAAAATTCTTTATTTGGTTTCTGCAGTCTAACACACACCAGGGGGTTTGCCATAGCCCAACTGATTTGTCTTTTACAAAATTCATCATACTATCCAAATACAAACCAGATCTCCATTTGTACACTTTAAAATAAACCAAATAAAACACTTTCAAGTCTTTCTCCTTGAAGTGTGCTAAGTTCCTCAGTCCACCTCCTGAAGCTTTGGCTCACCATGTTCTCCAGAAATTTGGCAAGGATGCAAAAAGACAGCTGAGAAATCATGCTTCTCTCAGCATTTTATGCCCACGTTTTCTTGAAGCCAGAACTGGATACATATTCTCCCTATGAAACAGCTTCTTGGGAGCATATTAGCCAATATCCTAACATTTCAGGCACTCTGTTTACACACTGAATGATTTCTACTTAGCCATAGTGTTTCTACATTAAATAAATTGGTAAAGGGAATTCTATGCTAAGAATAAATACAAACAAATGAAGATAAAGAACATACAAGGCTACAGAGAAAATTCAAGCACTTACTTCCCTCACTCTATAAAAAGGATTTTCTTCACATCCTTCTAATCTTCTTTACATATTCAGCTCTCAAACATTAATACTCTGGCATCAGATTGATAGGAGCCTGAATATCTCCAGTCTGAAGCAGTAGTGTCTGACTTATTATTTATCCCTTGGATATTTTTATGCATGTGCTATATCATTTATAGCATCTGCTATTCATCCGGAGTGCTGTTTTTCAATAGGTCAGCTGTTCAGATTTAACTTGACAGCGTCATAATTGGTTCTCTGCAGAGATACGGAATGAGAGCTTTTTGTTTACCTTGGGCATTGTGTTTTGCACTGTTAAGTAAGTTATCACCACGGAGTTCACCTTGAGAGCCGTTTCCCGAAGCACATAACAAAGAGTTAACCACTATGAAAGTGTCCACCTGGCAGACCACAAAAGGGTGCTCCTAAAATGGCTGGTAGCACACTCAGCAGTGGCAGATAATCATGTTTATCATGTGTTAAACACAGTCTTGGATTAATTTTGAGCAATACTGAGCGCAGCCTACAGGATTCTCAAAACGATATTGTAACTCTTTCTGTCTGCTATTAAATGAGCTGCAGGATTGTGAAAGGGAAGTGCAGGTGTGCACTGCGAGCACGCCTTGACTGAGATGTGCCTTCAACAGAGCAGGCTGTGTGAAATAGGAACCAGAACAAGCTGGAATATGGGGAACAAGCTGCAAAGGAGGTGGTGGAATCACCGTCCCTGAAAGCATTCACAAAACGTGGAGACACTGAGGGACAGGGTTAGTGGGCACGGTGGTGGGTTGGACCAGATGGTCTTAGCGGTCTTTTCTTATGAAATAGCACTCAGCTGAGACTTTCCTCCAGCGGCTCTGACTCACAGCCGCTCCCTCAGCGCCCGGCATCCCGAATCCGCGCGCTGGGAGCTCAGCGCTGCTCGGACGCGGTCGTGCCGCGGCCCTGTCCGTGCGACAGCGCCTATCCGGGCCTCCGTCCTCGCACTGCCAGCCTCGTTACTGTACTGTCGTACCCGGGGTGGCCGGAGTTCCTGGCTGAAGTCCTGCAAACACCCGTGTTTAACTGCACGCATGGGAGCAGCGCTGCCGAGCTCAATGGGACTATTCTGGAGCGTAAAATAATACCCTTGTCTCCCGTTTGGGAACTTGCTGAGACCTTCTATTTAGAGGGGCACTGCCGGGCTAAAATAATGCCTCTATTTAAAACGACGGCATCGCCCGGGCCCGCACGGTGTGGGTGGGGGGGGAGGGAGGATTGCCCCGCGGCGGTCCGGGTTCCCCACCCAGACGAGGACGGGGGGACGGGCAGACACCCAGGGAGACCGCTACGGTCCGCTCCGGGGATCCTCCCGATGGCCCGCAGCCAGGCCGGTTTCACGAGCCGCTCTCCCCAGTACTAAAGGGAGAGGGGCGCTGCCCAAGATGGAGGCCGCCGCCCCTCCGCCTCAGGTGCGACGGACCCGCGCGGCGGACGCAGCGCCGACCCCACTCTCTTTTTCGTTCGCCGCGCGCGCTAGCGCAGGCGCGCTCCTTCCCCGCCCCCCGCGGGAGCGCGCGCCCCGGTACGGCGGGGCGGGGGCGGCGGGGAGGTAATAGGCGCGGGAGCGCGCCCGCCGCCGCTCTTCTCGCCGGGCTGCTGGGCGTGCGGCAGTAGGAGGCGCGCGGCCGCGGGTCTCCATCGACTGTCTCTGTGGCAGAGGGGCCGCAGTTTCCCGTGAGTACCGGGCCGTCCCCTTCACCCGGCCCCGACGGCGGGTTGCTAAGTAGGAGCTGCGCCCTGCGCCGGGCGCGGAGCCGAGTCCGGCGGCAGGTGCCCGGCTCGAAGCACCTGGTGGGGAGGCGGCGGCAGCTCGGGCCGCAGGTGCGGGAGGCGGGCGCCGTAGGTGGCCGCTGCCGGCGAGGAGGGGCGCGGCGGGCCCGGCTGCGCGGCTGCAGAGCGGCCCGGCTCGGCTCGTGGCGGTGATTCCACCCTGCGCGGCCCCCGCCCGGTGCCCGGAGGTCGCCATTTCGCGCTCGGCGGCGGCCGGGAGCTGTCTGTGCTGAAGTGCCGGCAGCGGTCGCCGCGCTGCTCCGCCGGCGGCAGCCCCAGGTGAGCCCTGCTGCGCTCCCGGCAGGAACCGCCCCCGCACGGCTCTCCGTGCCGCCTCCCGCTGCTGCTGGCGGGGTAAGGGGTGAAGGGAGCCCGAGGGGGGTTGGGGTGCGCGTTGTCCTGGCGTCTGGTGGCATAGAAAATGGCAACGGGAGCGTGAGCAGCAGTGCACCTGCTCCCCGGTTATAAAGTCATCATTAAGTGAGCGTTCTGCTCAACTTTCCAGCACGGTGCTGTTAGTTCTGAAGTCTGAAATGCGTTTACGTTCCGTCTCGGGAGCCTGGGTTTAGGCGCTATCTGATTAATGAGGGCGAGCTGTTTAAATATTGAAGCTCGCGGTATTCCAGCCCAGTCAGTAGGGCTGTTCCACACCAACAAATGCAGTGTGAGAGCAGTGTTGTTCCTTAGCTGGCTGAGTGAGGAGATAAAATAATGGAGAATGGGATGTGTTGCTCTGTGGTGAGATCTGCAGACTGTGGTCCTTCTGTTTGTAAATATCCTCTTCTTCATTCTTTCTTTAAACCACCCTTCTGTTGAGCCTAGAAGCCAACTGTCTGGCTTTCTGTTCCTGTGCTGTTGTATGCTTAGAAAAGGCGGATGAAACTGAAAAGAACTTCACTGAATCTAACAGGTGCAATATTAATTGTTTCAGCTACTTCCATTATTTGGCATGATCACTGTGGTCGCTTATGGGTCGTAATTGTATGGGACTGTGTGTGCAGTAGGTCAGTGTGCAACACCAGAAGGCATCTGGACTTCATGTTGAGTTGGAAAGTGGCGTAGGTGCCAAGAGATGCATCTGCAGGTGGTTTTTTTGGCAAACAGTATCAGCTGTCAGAGAGACCATAGTGTGACATACTACCTCAAAGCACGCACAAGTCAGAAAGCTGACACTCTGATTTTTGCCTAATCTGATAATTTGTGTGTGCGTGCGCTTCATGCGTTTCACAGAATCATAGGGTTTGGAAGGGACCTCTGGAGAATATCTAGTCCAACCCCTTACTAAAGCAGGTTCCCTACAGTTTACGGTAGGTTTCTTTAGTTGATGTCTGTCTTTACTTTAGAATATGAACTGCAAAGCAAGAGATCAGAGTTGCTAAAGAACCAAAGTCTGTGGAAATTATTTATTTGAATTTAGAATTGATATTCTCTTGGGTGTTTAAAAACAGTTGTTGAAACTGTATCAATACGGTTAGCGAAGCGTGTTTTGAGAATACTGAATTTAAAAGCAAACCAAGCAAACCCGAACAGGAAATGGCTTAGTGGTGAGAGAACCCAGGATCCGTTGAATGAATTTGTATTCTGGATTGTGAAAAGGAGATTTAGCTAAAGGAAAGCTGTACAGCTGTGTGTCAGCATCAGATGATGTGGCTGTGTGTACCAGCTGGTGCTAATGATGAGGCTAAAGCCCTCTTCATAACTCAGAGTAAAGCCACAATTAATCATCCTCGCATTAGTACTTTGTTCTGTAATTAGTCTCACTGGTTACAGTAAAAATATTCAAAAGTGATCATGCTTAAGGTGAGGGAGATCACCAGAATCTTATCTTCAGTTATCGTTCCTAATCTTCTCGCAGAAAGGGTAATGTTTATCACATTCACTGCAGAGCTGGTTTGCAAAAAATGATTTTAGAGCGGCAATCCGACTTCCTAAAATGATCTTTATTGTCAGGCATGAAAAGAGGTAACAGATCCAGTGGTACTTACTCATATCTCCTGATAGCTCCGTGTGCTTTGGTCTTTCTCTCTGGCACCCAGAAGGGCAATGGCAGAAGCGTTAATAACCGAATTGCATTTTCCTGGAGTTAATGAGGCATCTCTCTAACTGACAGTCCTTATTGGTTTGAGGATTCCGATTTTGAGCCAGGAAAAGGTAATGCAAGTCTCCCTGTTCTTGCTATGGTGAAGTGCATCTCTGTAGTGCTGGATATAAAATGTACTGTGTGTATTAAGGACTGGGGATTTGTTGGTAGAGCTCAGATGGCTCAGTCAGCCTGAAACTCAAATCTGCTGTTTGCAGCTGTGGAGCTGCTGTTCTCTTTTGTTTTATTTGGTTATCCCAAATCACCTTGGGCTGTAATTATTTACCTTCCAATATATCTGAAGTGTGCAACAAACATCCAGTGAAAACCAAGTAGTGCAGTTTAAATTTGTCATTGTGTATGAAGAGTTTGTAAAATGGGAAGCTGTACAGAGACAGTACATGCCAGTAATGTAAGCCGAGGGAATAACGTGGGAGGCTGTCTGCTGGGCAATATGCAGTGAATCTGATTTTGCCCTCCTGAGTGGGCTGATAGTATTCAAAAAATTCTGTTATACTTTCTCTGCAGTGATAATTTGCTGCATTTTAAATTAGTGAGTATGTTTATTGCCTATTTGCTTTAGTATTAAAGGTACTGTAATTTAATGGGTTTATGAATATTGTATTGTTTGGGTTTGCTTTTTTTTTATATTAAAGAAATTTGGAAAGAGTTAATTGTTAATAATAAGGGTAGCATGATTTGCCTGATTTGCGTTGAGTTTTGCCCTATTGCTTGTATGGCAGAAAAATATAGTTGCAAGCTGCCTGCATTGCTTTCTTCCGAGCTACTGAGGGCTGGCTGGGCTTTCAGTTATTTACCTCCATAGAAAACTGGAAGGGAAAAAGTGAACAAAGGAGGTCTGTTTTGCCTGTCCCACTTGCTGGGCTGTTGTCTTTGCCCTTTTCAGTGAAGAAGGGGGTAGAGCTGGGTCAGAGTTGAAGAACACTGAAAAGGAATTCAAGTCTCATATTGAAATGTGAACGATAGCTTAGTTTGAGAGCTGAACGCGCTTGTTTGAGTTGGAGTCTTTCTATCTGTGGGAGCTGTAACTGACAGCTGGTGATGGACTGTTGTATTGACTGTGCAAGGTGCAGCTAGATGTGCGCTCGGGCCCTGATTAAGACGCTCAGTAAACAAGTACATATCTGATGAGACGATTAATACCAGAGATAGTGATGCTAGACAGTGTGCAACACTAGACACTTGATTGTGCGAGTTAAGGGCAAGCCCCTGCAGCTGGCACACATTCAGGCTTGCTTGTCTAGCCTAATTGCATTGCAAATACCTCTCTGGATTGCTCTGTAGCTTCTCCCTTCTCCTAAGTGTTGAATAAGTACAGAAACGTTCATCTGGATCTTCTATTAACTGTTATAAGAGGCTTTCAGTTTTGTTTTGTTTTGCTGTATGAATCAGGATAAATGTATCTTACTATTCACTTTGTGAATGCGCTGTTTTCCTACACTGTTTTGGTTTTGAAATGGCTCGATTCATAATGTGATTACAGCTTTCCCCTTGTTAACTTTTTAGTATGGAAGCATATCAGCTTGAATTATAAAATGTTTCTGTAAGAGCTCACAGTACCCCCATTCTACTTTAAGCCACCAAACTTTATAGAAAAAGCAGCATTTCATGCAGAGCATCTCAGATGCACAAAAATAGCCAAGGGAGGAAAAAAAGGCCAGTTCAATTTATAAGGACGTGATAACTTTAAAAAACAGACACATTAGAAAGGATCTAGCTGTCTAGATGGTCAATTAGAGCGGACAAAATCAGCACTGATGTGGTGTCTGTAAATCCTTGTGTAAGGCTGCTGAATTTGGATGAGGTCTAGTGGGAATGCAGGTGTTCTCATACTTGGTCTGCACTATTAGGTGTACGTGACCTTTTAATTTCCTCTGGTTTGAAGTGTGTAATTCTTACTGTTTAACATCTTGTTTGAGGAAAACAAAAGTTACCTTGCATAACCAGGAAATTTTGAATCTGTCTTTGGCTGCTTAATAGGCTCCCCTGGTCAGTCCAAAGCGTTAACATACCACGTCCCTTTACAGACTATTACTGAAATGTGGGTCTGACAGTGTTTATTCATTAATAAGGATATTTGTGTGTGTGTGTCTTTCTGAACTATAACTTTCACTTTCAAGTTCCTTGTATCTGTGTTCAATGTTGCATTTGTCCAACTTGACTCTGAGAGCTTATGTGAAGGAGTTGCCTTTTCAGTGTCACAACCTGTGGAGGTCTGTATATGTGTATGTAGGCATTGTGTATGGTCAACTAGTGCAAAAAAAAAACAGCTGTTGTGCAGGAAGTGGGGTTACAGAGTGCTTCTGCAGCTGGAGAAGAATGGCATGGATTTAACTGCATGTGCATAGGTATTGGTCAAGGGAAGCCTTCCAGCTGAAAGTTGTCCTGCAGCGTAGGTGAAGTAGTAGAAATGGATGAAATGTTAACAGAGAAGCTGACTGAGGTGATGAATTAGGAACAAAATCCACAAGGAGGACAACTATTTGAGTAAAAGGATGAAGAAAAAATGTTACAGAGTTTTTCATTAGGAAAAAAAAAAAAGTGGTAGGAAGGAGGGAGTTGGGGAAAAAATATCACTGGAAGACTTAGATGAAAGGCAACAGTAGAATAGTAAGGGAACATACATGCAACTTGTACACTTATTAAAAGGGATTTTCAAGAGTATTTTAAAATGCCAGATGATTCAGTTTCATTTTACCAGTAGTCTCACACACTACCTGTTACCCTTGGTGGTAGGGTAGGCAGTCCTCTTCCCTGCTCTGAGAGATTGTGTCTAGTAGGACTAAAAAGTGGAGTTCCCTATCCTGCTGCTGTTCACATCTCTAGGCTAATCAAAATACAGGAGGTATGGATGCCTTCCTCGTTCTGATCTCTGTGAAATAGGAGCAAGGCAAACATGTCATTGCTATTCTTTGGGTGGGATAACGAGGTCTAGGGAGTAGGTTACTGCTGCTTTGGATAAGCTGGAGACTGTAAGTTCCTGCCCTCAGCCCACTCCACTTATGGAATAATACAGGAGTCTGTAGACAAACTAAATACAACAGGAAGCTTCAGCCTATTGAGTTCTTGCTTCTCTCTTGAAAACTGAAGGTATTTTCTCTTCTTCCTTAGTGAATTGGTAACTTTGTTGTCATTGTTACATACTATCAAAATCTGATTCTTGCTAGGGTGAGATGAGATGGTAATAGGCTGTGCTAGCTATTTTACTGTTTTTTAATTTATTATGACTGTAGATATATATATATAGTTTTTACTGAAGCTCAGAAAAGGGAGCTGCATTCCTTTTCCATTCATTTCTTTCAAATTGTATGGGACTTGAGTGAGTTTACAACAAGGGAGAGAAAATAATAGAAATAGAGGCCTATTGTTATCCTTGTGTCTTGGAGCAGTAAGCTTTGTGTTCTGGGTCCAGCTGTTCTGAAGAGCTCTGTTTGCTATGGACTGTGAACCTTTTTAATTTGCCAACAATTCAATGGCTCCTGTGTAATTAGCTGTATCCTCCATTACTTTAGAGTGACAGGTTGTGAATTCATTTTTGAACAAAATGAAAATCCAGAGCAGGAAACTGTAATGCCAGAGTCTGTACCATAATGTGCCACACGGTCTTGTGGTTGTCATGTTCTGAGTGATCTGTGGCTTTCTCTAAGGTGCAGTGGGAATCATTCTAGCATTGCAGTGGTCCTGTGTGTAAGTCGTGATGAGCAGGGCCTTGTCACCTGACAAGTTGGACTGGATATGGAGTTGTCCATCTGATGAAAAGATTCCAACTTCTATTGACCACAGTATTTGTGATTGGTCTATGCTAAAGTTCAGAGACTCCAAAAGACAAGGAATACCTGCAATGAAGGTGGAAGGGAAGGATATGTCCTTGGTTGGGGCTGTCACACGTAATTCATGGTTATCTGAACTCTTTCTAATGCAAATGCCATGTTACTCTTGCCTGAGCATAGGTGTTTATGTTTGTAGGGGTTGATGAGGACAGTTACTGCTCATGATGACCCAGTCCAAGTAATGCTACAGGGGTGTCCTTGTGTGTTTGTGAAAGAACTCTCTCTTCTTATCAAAACTGGTTGTACTTTGTTTGACATGCTTTTCTCTGTTCTCTCTGTAGGTTTTGGTTACATGCTTAATACAATAAACAAAACTAATTTCAGTGGTTTGTGTTCTCATGCCAAATGTGTTTTGAATCATTTTGAAGATTGTGTGGCTTTTGGCATATCTAATGCCTTTAAAAACATCAGATAATGAAGGAGAGGGATCACCACCTACTGTTTCTCTGAAGATGAATGTTTAGAGATGGGAAAACAATTTTCTGTAGATTCTTCCTGGTTGTATAATACCATGGAAATAAGGAATTTGAATGACTGTCCCTCTGTTATGTGAAATAACATATCTGTTAGAAAAGCAGCGTTAATAACTGAGTAAAAGACAATGGATTATCCTTGCTAATTGAATATTTTTGTTTGCATTGATCTTGCATGATAGATATGCAAAGGTGCATCATAGAAATTTCGGTAGCAGTGTAAATCCGAAACCTTGATGTGCTCATCCTCTTTTAAACATCCAGCAAGAAGCTCAAGGTGGCTGGAAGCTAACATGTGGCAATTCTATAAAATGCATTTGTAACTTGGAGAAAAAAAAAATATCTGGGAAACAGTGAAGGTGACCAGCAGAGGGCGGGCATATTGTTTATGGAGCACAAAATAAATCCTTAGGAAGGAGGTTGTCTATGCCTGTGAAAATACAAGGAAATAGAAAGTGAATGAATAACAAAGTGTAAATGCATAGAATGTCTGAAGTATTATATAAATGCTATTATGTTTTGTTAGTATAAGATGAAAGTAAATATATCTGCTTATAACTGGTCTGTGGTTGTGCATTCGTACAAAGGAAGCCAGAAAAACAGTTCATTATATCACTGAACCCAATAACTTTAATTAAAGTGCATTTTCATGTCCATCATCATTTGAAAATGACAAGTATACCCCTTTCTCAATAGTTTTTCTCTTGCAGTTAAAGATTAATTTAATTCTGTCTTCTGTTATTGCAAAGATCTCCCAACATCTGCATGGTCTTCTACTGCTTTTTGTTATTAGTTACGCTTAGGTCCTTTAGAACATGTAATTTTGCTTCTTAGAAAATATAATATGGAAAATATTTAACATTATAGGCCTAAGTAACCTTTTTCAGGAGTTTTGAACTGTAGTTTGTAAAGAAAGGTGATGTTCAGTCATTTTAAGTAGCTTTCCTGCTACAAATGCAGGATCCTGATTAAAGCATGTTGTGTGTTTGCCGTTACTGTGTCTTGCGCCTTTTCAAGTTACAGTGATGGTCACCTTTCTTGGAATTATTTTCTTCTAAGCTGCTTTATTAAGAAAAGCAACAATATTCTTTATCCTGTGGTTTCAAACTCACAGGATTTATTATTCTTTAGAAGCAAATCTTAAGAGTTTTCCTTGTTCTCTGAGGTCTTGATTCTGCTTGTTTTGGGAGTGAAGCATTGTCAAGATAATCTTAAACGCTGCCCTAGATTTCTAATTTCCCTGCTGTTGCTTCCAGCAGGCACATTTCTCTTAACAGCAGGATTTCTGGAGAAGCTATTTCTATGGCTGTTTACAGATATCATTCTCAAAACTTTAACTGGATGAATTTTTCTCCCAGTTAGTTTTAAGATCTTATGTACTATGTATTACTTCACAATCTTCTCCTCCATTTGGCATTGAAATATGGAAGTTGGTTTTTCATAGCATTAAGGAAGATGCCCTGGCAGAATTGGCAGCATCAAATACTCAAGAGTATCACTGGAATTCATGATTTATTAAGATTTGCATCTTCATAGCTCAGTTGGCTAATGTGTCCTAGCTGCTTTTTTTTTTTTTCCAACTAGAAGCTGAGCAGCATCCAAAAGTAAACCCAAGTTGCTCTGAATAATTGGTCTACTTTTGCACTTGGCTTTTCAATGCACTGTTGAAGTTACGAGACTTCAGCTTCACAAGGGCTGAATTCTGCTGCTTAAATACAATGACAGGAACACTATTGCTGAGAACATGATCTATAGCTGGAAATGGTTGCCAGGATTAATCCAAACATTAGTATTAGTAGATTGGTAGTTTAATACATAATATAGATGCTTACATTTGTTTCTTTTCTCTTCTGTGAAGTTGAGAGACTGTCCTAGGAGTAAAGGATTTGTTTCTTTTCCCCCTTGGTTTGAAACAGACACAAACAATATTAGCTGTTGCTGTGAAAAACAGTTTCATATGGTAAGCTGAAGTAAATAACACCTGCCCTATTATTATTTTAGATGGGGAAGTGTCAAATTAAAAACTGCTATGCAACTTCCCAGCTTGACTGCTAACAAAAAGACATGAACTAGAATGAAGGAGACAAGGATAAGAAAGTCCTGAAACCTGAAGATGGTTTGGAAAATAGCTGAGTGAGAGGAGATAAAACAAAAGCAAATAGGTCTCTTGAACTACTTGCAAAAAGCAGTTAATAGAATGGAGCTATGATTGCTTGTTTACTAAAACAAAATATCAGGTTACTGTTTTAATGAATGAAGCTTGTAACTGTGAAGTAGTTTGCCAGTATGGACTGGCAAATAATTAAGCTAGTAAATTAAATACTACAAGAAATAATATATTGGAAGACTGTTCTCATAAAGATTGTGATATTTCAGAGCAATTCCTAATATTACAGTGTATTTTCTCCAGTGATTTTTGATTTCTCCCAAATACAAGATCATTGAATTCTTTAGTTGCATGCATATAGGTCAGATAAGGTACAAGTATTGAGCAAGTAACTTCTTATTCAGTGAAGTTAAGGCATGTGGTTTTTTTTTTTGGTTTTTTTTTTTTTTTTTCAGCTTCATGGTATTAAGTTAGGGATATCATTCCTTAGTCTGTCAAAGCAAAAAGAGCTGTGAGCAGATGCAGTTGCATTCTGCCCTTATATACACTTTAGAATGTACAAACTCATATACGAATTGTGTATTTTCTGACTATGGTTGGGAGTGCAGGGGGGACAGAAGGGTCTACTTTTCTTTAGTTGATGCTTGTATAAGGACTTGTTGTATAAGGACTCCACACTGACCTTGTGTGTCACCAGAAAGCATTGGGACTCTCTGAGCTCTTAATCTTCAGCTTGTGGCCTGGGTGTATGTCTTCTGTGGCAGGACTACTTGGGCTCTTGGCAGTTTGTGTAGTAGAAGTTGGAGAGTCACCTCAAGTAAGGCTGACTGAAGTGGGTAGTTCCTGGGTGCACAGGTGCCACATCTTCAGCTCAGTAACTGTAGAGGCCCAGGAGGCTATGGAGCAGCCTTACAAGAGGTTTTGAAAGTTAGGAAGGTAGGGAATGTCAGCAGCAGGTTGGGCATTTGGGGCTGTAACTCGTGTTTTGGTCTCCCAAGCCAACTGTGTTCTAGCACCGTGCAGATATATAGGCAGCAGTATATAATATACCATGGTGAATTATATCAGTATCATACAATTGACTTTATGCAGTAAAGCCAAGATCTGTACAGTAAAATAAGTATGTTGGGAAGGGGCAGAATGCTGCCTCAACGTTATAATTTGAGAAGAAAGAAGTCGAAGAAAGCTGTGCTGTAAAGGGGAGAGGCTCATTTCTCTAACATCTGGACTGCTGTCATCTTTTCTCAGGTAATACTGGAAAAAGGCTGTGTAGGATAAATGCAGCTCAAGCCGAGGGAATACCTTGAGTCATGCATGTTTTGAGACTAAAGGAGATTGGGAGGAAATACTGAGTTACCCCACTTCAAGGGGTGAAATCACAAGCGTTGTCTTTCAGCATTCAAACTACAGAAGATGATCAGCTTGAAATGAGATCCTGCTGTTTAATTATGTGAGAATACTTAAATAGGTCACAAAACCAATATTGGTTGCTAAGAGAAAAATCACCTTTGCTATACAGTGTAAAAACTCTTAACAAGGGTCTCTCTTGTAAACTCGGTATAATATATGTTTAAGGTCTTAATAGTAGCAAAGCTGGAGTGGACTGCATCTTAACGAAAGAACCTGTTTCTCAAAAGATGCAGAATCATGTTGCTCCCTGATGTTGTGTGTTTTACTTATCCTGAATGGTAAAGGATGGAGCGAGATATCTGTTTCTGAAGGCACATCTATAAAAACTGTTGAATATTTACTTTCATTAGAACTTTTTTCAGTTGTTATGGGGAGTAATTTATTATTTACTGTAGTGATCTAATGCACTGCTTTGAACTGAATTTCTTATTATTAAAATGTAGAATTCAGATTAGTGTTATTATGAATTTGCATTTCATAATGCATTATCTAATTATGTTCATTTAATTTTCCTCCAATTTCAATATTAATTTTGTTTGATTAAAAAGGAACTAATTTGATTGTGTTCATCTTGAAGTATGACTTAGAAATTAAAACTTACATATTTTAAGATATATTGTTGTTCAGTATTATTACTAAAATATATAAACTGATAGTTTTTTCAACACTAAATATCACTGGAAAAATATCCCATCACTTTTTTTGAGAGAACAGAAACTCAACTTTTGTAATGAAATTAAGTTTCTGAACGTTAATCCTCAACCAAAGACTTGTGCAGTATCCGGAAGGAAACACTTGCAATTCCTAAGTAGCATCCAGAAGACCATCACTGGGATTTCCTGTCTTCTTTATCCCTGTTTATACCATCTTAAGGTAGTAATTGTTACTTATTTTTACCTGCTATTCAGGCACAGGTGAGTATTTAATAGTAATTAATAGTGTGTAAATCTTACTTTGAATGCAGTTGTGTAATAGTAAGCATAGAACTATAAAACAGAACTTCAAGGTTCCTTTTAAGAAGACTTACAGTCTTAAATATAATTAGACAACCAGACTTTGAAGTAAATATTTTAAGCACTTTGCTGTATAATGACTCCAGAGTTTTCTTATAAAATATTCTGCTAATTTCTGTATGTTGATTGAGGCTGTGGTTGTCTAGCATGCTACTAGGCACAATCAAATGGTAATTGATGATTGCTGTTCAAAGACACAGTTAATGAGTACAAGGGAGTATGGTTTTATAGCACTTATGTTAAAAAACAAAAAACAAAAACCAAACCAAAACAAAAAAACAACATTAAAGCTAGCTCCATTAAATATGTTAACATGTTTTTGTTCTACTGTTCTACACCAGAGTTTAAAAATACTCTGAAGGAATGTCTGCTTTTTGTATTTCACTTTCAGAAACATTTCATGTAACAAATCTAGCTTGTCAAAAGTGTTCTTTGCATTGAAGAAGCTAGATTTCAGTTTTTTAATCTTATTGGGGATGTGACATGGAAGGCTTCTATTTATACCCAGCTACTTTTAATTCTGAATAGTGCTCGTTACTGGAAAGCAAATAACTATGTTGTAAAGAAAATATCCTTCATGGATGGTTTAGCAAGATGGCACCATTGTATGGCTTGGAGAGCCAGAATGGCCAGATTATCTACACTAGCTTCATCCTATGTGTGAATGAATGATATTCTGCCTATACTCAAATTATTAATTAGATTGATAAATCAATATCTGATGACAGAAAAATGAGTTTTGACTTCATTATATTTTCAAGAGAGGTGGGATGGGGGAAGGCTTCTTGTACATCCAATCAACTGTCCTGAAAATTGTCTGGTTTTGATGTTACACTGGCAATTTGTAATGTTAGAAGTAGCACCATGCAGTAGCTTTTTATTTAAAGCTATCGGTTGTATTTATTTCTGCTTATTTTCCAACACATGTTCAGGCCTGGGTCTCCCAGCACAAGAAAGATGTGGAGCTCTTGGAACAAGTCCAGAGGAGGGCACTGAGATGATCAGAGGGCTGGAGCACCTCTCCTATGAGGAATGATTGAGGGAACTGGGCTTGTTTAGCTTGGAGAAGAGAAGGCTCTGGGGAGACCTCGTTGCAGCCTTCCAATCCTTAAAGGGAGCTTATAAACAGGAGAGGAAACGGCTGTTTATGAGGGTGGATAGTGATAGGACAAGGGGGAATGGTTTTAAACTGAGACAGGGGAGGTTTAGGTTAGATGTTAGGAGGAAGTTTTTCACTCAGAAGGTGGTGACGCACTGAACAGGTTGCCCAAGCAGGCTGTGGATGCCCCATCCCTGGAGGCATTCAAGGCCAGGCTGGATGTGGCTCTGGGCAGCCTGGTCTCTAGTGCTTGGCAACCCTGCACATAGCAGGGGGGTTGAAACTAGATAATCATCGTGGTCCTTTTCAACCCAGGCCATTCTATGATTCTATGATATGGTTGCTGTTAATGTTAGTTTATCTGGATTGGGGAATATAACCATTTTTCTGGTTATTTATTAACTGTACTATGAATATGGAAAGCCAATTTGAGCATTTCCTGTGAGCAAGTTTAAGCCAGAAAGCAATATTGTCTGATTTTTCAAGTCAGTTTTATTGGCTACGAGCAGGCAAATGTATTCCACATTATAACTGATCTCTTTTTTGCTGCATATTATCTGACCCCTGGGTTGCTGTAAACTATGCTGTTTAAGGTTGGGCAAATGAAAGTGTGAATGACACTTCACAAATAATGACAATATGGCACATCAGTTTTGGTTCCCAGTGGCTCCTAGGGTGCAGATTCTATGCAGGAGGTACTGCTATCCATCACTATCAATTCGAGACAGCCAGTATGAAGGTCATATCTCAGGATTGCTGTTGTGATCACATAACCATGTATTTAAAAGAACAAAAATAAAAAGCCAGCTTGGGTGGTTTGAGATGCCATAGGAGTGATGAAACAGGTTAGATGGTCTAATCTGAAAACTTTTAAGTGGTAGATGTAGCCTTCACTCAGGAAATCCTGTCTGGGTAGTGTTTTAAAATAGTTGTTGGTGTTGTGATGCAGTGACCTTACTTCAAGTATTTTTGGGGGAGAAAAAAGAAATAAAAACAAGTCACCACACAGTTCTCTTTTTGTTCTTTTTTTTCTTCTCCCTCCATCTGGTGTCATTACTTAAAGACATTTTTTTTTTCATGTAATCTTAGATGGCCGATCAGAAAAAGCCCTTACGTAAACTGGGAGTAGTGCCTCGAGGATTAATCTGAACCTTGGATTGGGCTTTTGACCACTTTGTCCTTTAGTTCAGTGCAGGTTTGGTTTAAAAAAAAAATAAATAAATAAAAAAATTATGTATTATGGCAGAATATTCAATCTGGAAACCATTAGGAAAGCAATACAAGTGCAGATGAAGTAGGCTTAATGTGACTTCCAATTTTGGGAAATGACTAGCATTTTCCTTGAGAAAGACAACGTAATCCTTTGTCTCCAAATAACTTTTTTAATATTGTTGCATTGTCAAACAACTGTTTGTTTAAAATTGAAGTTAAAGTAAGTTGTTGGGTTCTGTTCCATAGAGTAATGCTCATGTGGAGTATCTAATCTCTCAATTCTTTACCGGATGGCAATAGAAATCTTCAGCTGGATTAGATAAGATTCCCCAAAATGTTTGCTGTCATTTATGTGTGATCTGCTTCTGTTGGTTACGAAGACCTTACGTTCAAAATACTTCCCAGCTGTCTTGCACCAATAGAGAAGAATGCTGCCTAACCAGGAACAGTTTAGGCTGCCTTGGGATGTATCCAGGAGTGTTGGATTCTCAACCTAGGGTTCTAGTAATGCATTTAAGCACATGATTAACTCTTCTCAGTTCGTCTGTGCGCAGCATGAGCTGCCTGGGCAAACTTCAGGGGTCACTACAGTTCCTATTAGGAGAAGTTCCATAACCATTAGCCTGGGTCCTGGCCGTGAAGGCAGTTGGGAAGGCCATCAGCCACTAGTGCGCCCAGATTGATCCATGGGCTGCTATGGGAGACATGACCCACTGCAGTGCTGAGTTAGTGTGCTGCATCTGCACACCAATGCAGGCCTGATACCTGGGACTTTAGTATAGAAGTGAAATAAAGGATCTGATGCATACATATGGGAAAAACAAAACAAAACAAAAAAACTTCTGAAAAATATTTATTTATTTAAATTAGTAACAGTATGTCTAAAGAGTAGTTTTTATACTGATGTTTATTACTAACTTTACAGCCGTTGCCACTTACAGCATGTAATATTTCAAACAGAGAATTAATACCGCCTGTGAAATTTGAGGTCCTTTTTCTGATGGCAGCAATGGTTTAAAAAAATATTTTTACTTTATCAGGACAGTACAACAGTAAATTTAAGTAGCAGAAAATGCAGAAAGCCTCTGTGCTTTCAGTTGATAAAGTCTCTGGGAGAGAGCTGCCATAAACCTATCCTTCTGCCTTAGGCATCTGCTTTTAGCTGCTGTCAGAGATGAGACCTGGGGCTAGATGGACCTTTGTGGGTTATGCAAAGTGAATGCCAGGCTTGGTAGGACACATGGCACTTGTACTTGCAAATTATAGACTTTAACAAGCTAATGATTTGGAAAGCTACTGAACTCTGGAATACTTTTTGAGAAAAGTTAGTGTAATAATAGAACACATCTGTAAACTAAGCACAGAGTGTGTGCACGTATGTATGCTCAGGGTGAATTCCTGTTGAGCAGTGAGCCAGCCGCCCGAACACAACTTTGTTAGAAGCATTTTGATTCTAAGTGAGAATAGTACTCTCTGAAGACCAATCCAATGAAGTGTTTGTCTTAAATTAGAAGCATTAAGGACCTTGTATCTCATTTGGAATTTGATCTGGTGATCAGCAGAGAGGAAGGCAGCAGTATAATCTAGGTGGCTTCCAGTAGAGGTATGTTATCGCTTTGGGGTGATATCAGTTCATTTTGGAGCAAGTCTAGAGTTTTCTATGAGTAGATGTTTCAGAGGTATTGGATGATACGAAATGAACCACTGGTCAGTATTCAAGAGGTGTGATAGCATAAAGTTTAATATTAAACTTTCGAACTTGAAGTTACAGTTGGCTTTATTGATGGCAAACATTTGTGTTACTATACCATCCCGCACATATGTCAGTAATTCACCAAAATGCAAAATCAGACTCTGTTTTAATTTCATGGAACAAGTGATGGTTCTCTATATACTAAAAGTTTAAACCTAGGTTCATAACGCTGTACTGTTATATGGATCTCTAATGATACAGAAGGTCTATTCATAAATTAAAGAAAAAGCTAAAAGCAGTTTTCAGTGCTTGAGTGCCATTCCTGCTTTGGATGTTGCATTTGTGAATAGAAGACATTGATTTGGTGTCACAAGTTTTTTTTTTTTTTTTTTTAACAGGATTACAAAATGCAAATAGCATTATGTAAGACAGATTACCTGTGGCTTTAATATAGGGTTGTTTTTAGGCCAGAGGCTATGTTTTGCTCAGTTATATGTTTGTTTACAACCAAGCACATTAGGATTACGTTTAGCAGGATACTATTTTCAGGTTAAATTACTTCATCTTTTAGTTTAAAATTATGAACTTAAAGTCTGAATAATGATTTGTTTTCTTCAATTGTTTCCAATATGGATAGCTTCTTTGATCAGGATCATTTAAAAACAACCTGATTTTTCAATGGTAAGTTTGCTTCTCTTCATTGAACCATAACTTCTTTTCCTGCAGAGAGCCACTTTATTCCAAAACCAATATTAAGACCTTATGTATTTCCTGTACATCAGTAAATATGTGGACAAAATGTCATTGCACATCAGATCAGTGAAATGTTGACTTTTTTTGTACTGAACTACAAGGAAAACCGTACTAGCTGTTGAATCCCAAATAATTTATAAAAGGCTTCATGCATGCAGTGCTGCAAGTTCTTGACCTTTTAGTGAATGAAATTTCAGGAAGCTTACATAGCTGGCACAGAATAGCTTCATGTGACTCTACATTGTTGTCATTGCTTTATTCTCCGAATGCCTGAAATGTGCCACTCCCTCTTGGATGGGCAAAGTCTTTTACAAAGGTAGTGTTTCCTTTTGGAAAGCTGAAATCTTTGAAGTATTCAGAAATGGCCTCTGTTCACTACTAACCTACTAACAGATTGAGTTTAAAACAAATTGAAAACCAACCCCTCCTCAAAAGAAACAAACAAAACCCCACAAAACAAAAAAACAAACAAAAAACCCCCCCAAAACTTTCAATTTTTCCATTTCCCCATGATTTATACTCAGTTTCATTCAAATATATTCACATCTTCTAGTTTGAGCACTGAGGTTTCTTCCAAAGCTTCTCTTATGCAGGCATTTTCCCACTAAGGAAAGATTTGGTAGTGTTTTCTGAATGGCAAGATACATTTAGTGTACATGAAGGAATAGGAGGAAAGGGTTTAAGCAGTGGTGAAAAGTTATTGTTGCACTTACACAAACAAAAAATAGTTATTAGAATTTTAGGAAGATCTTTTGAAATTCCCTCACTTTATCGGTGTTCTTGTGTTGTGACTTTTTTTATCTCTTATTACAGTGAGGCACTGTTCCCATTGGCTTCGTTTTCATTTCTGCAGAGCTCTGTTCTAGGAGTACTGAAACATGGCTTCCACATGTTGCAGGTGATAAGAAGTTTGAATGTTATGTAGATAATCAGTCTACGTTCTTAGAAGATGAATTCTTGTAGCATTTTCAATTTGCCTTCTCTAGGCAGCATTTGGATGGATCCTAATGTGTTCCAGAGGGGATGATCCTTGTTTCTGAGAGATTTGAGAAGCAGGGTGCTGACTTTGAGGATTTTTATGGTGGTGATAATTTCTGGTAAAAAATTGGCTGGAGGGACATCTTAGGAAAAGTTCCTTTTGCGTGATTACATTCAAGTTATACCTCAAAGAGATAAAAATACAATGGAGTTTGAAGGTCGATGTTCTTTAAATACCAAGGAAGCAGCTGAGAAAGCCCATGGCTTCCTGCTAAGCTCAGCTCTCTCTCTACCCCTCAGTTTTAAGTAGACAGGAATTAGTCCTGGAGACATTGTGCACTGAGTTATTAAATGACAATCTGATCAAGGACACAGCTGTGATTTGTATGACTTTCACATCTCTCTCTTTGAATATATGAGACTAGTGGGAGTGACATTCTCTTGTTGTCTTTATGGTCTCTTGTGGTCCTCAAGTGCTGAAAAGGAGAAGAGGGATAGTATTTGGAAGGGGAGAATGAAATCTCTATGAAATCATTTGTCAGCTTGCTCCAGGCAGTAGTCCAGTCATTTCCTTTAGCTTAAAATGAAATGTGGGTATTTCCATTGAAATGGGATTGTTCACAGTGGTGGCTGAGTGTATTTCAGTAAGTCTGTCCTCAAATGAGATTTTTTTTACAGTTTTCTTCTATGCTCGCACACTAACCCCAGACGTTTTCTGTGTTCTCTTCTGATGGAATTTGAGCAAACAAAATTTTCTCAGTAGGTTATGTGACAAAAGTTATTAAAGTAAGTACATAAAGTTGTATTTTGAGGTGTCAGCTTTGAGATATCTCAAAAATACACACAATATAGGCTAACCAAGCTTTGTGTCTGTTCTTGTTTGTTGTGCTATACCTATGGATCATGAGTTCTTGATGAGACCAGGCTGTTCGTTTCTTCTTAATCTGCATGGATCAGAAATAAGGTGCTTAAGCAAGCTTTATAAAATATTAAAAAATAAATTGAAAGTGGGAGAGAATAGTAACAGCTGTATGATATGAACACTAATGTCTCCTCTGATGGTTTATCATTAGTGCACTTGTTAAATTTGATCAATAAAGCTGCTTCCTGTGGTAAATAATCCATGGAATATGGTGAAATGGGAGAAGTGCATGCAATGGCAAGCTCTTCTCTGTATTATTGCTCTCTTCCTGCTACATCCTCAGCTGTTCTGAATGGGAAGGATAGAAAGAGAGACTACCTCTGTGAAGAGGTCTGTGCAGACCACTGCCAAATGTTTTCTGTGCTGAGCCTACTGAATTACTAAAAGGTGAAATGATAGGTGCTGAACACATACAGAACTTAGGTATCTACCCAGGCCTTGAATAGTAGGAAATCATTGAAAATCTACATGTATTTTTACATATATAATTACATGGCAGGTTTTTTTTGTTGGCTTCTTTTTGTTCTGGAAGATTTATTTGCAGAATCCTTGGAATGGAGAAATCCTGTAGTTAATAAGGTGAGGAGGAATAAAACATTTGTTTGGAAAGCTGGTTTTTCATTTTCTACAGAAGTTATGTCTTGTGGTGACTTGTGTCTAGAACATTAAATTAAATTTTTCTGTAATATTTTCTTGGCGTTCTTTATTTTCAGAGTGAAGTCTGAATATTGCCCTTGTGTGTACATCCTCCCAGAAACAGAATTTTTACTGCAGTTGAAGTAAAACCTAAGTCCAACATTAGTTTTTTAAATCAGAAAATGTACTTTGTCATGTCTGGTGTTACTTTAGGTCTCATTAGAAGGATAGCTAAAACTACAATTTATGTTGATTCTGAATTCATCCATTCTGTAATTTGATGCAAGAATTCTCATGGGATTATAACCTCCTTCATAATGAACCAATTATAACTCAGTTTTCTTTTTTCTATCAATCATGTATGCATACTTTTTTTTTTCTGTGACATTTGGAATTATGAAGTCTTTGATTACAAGATTTCCTAGTCCTTACAGCAGTGATCACAATAGATGATATATACAGATATATTTAATCTCCACATATGGCTTGACATTTCTTGGTTTTGAATGCTTTCATCCCTGTCAAATTTGGTATTTATTAATGAAATAATTTAGTTTTAGGATTGATTTCCACCCTCTTCCTGCTTGCTCTGCCTCTCCTCCCCAGTTAAAAATAACTTATTAAAAATGTTTTTTAAGGACTTGTTGATTTTGGTTACTGATTAATCCTGAAGAATGAATAAGGCTCTCTTGATCTAAAATAAAAGATCTATTGGCCTAACACAGCCTGAAGCTTCTCATGGGTGCCACATTCTCCAAAACTAAGTACGTCTGCCTGTCTTGCCTACAAATGAAATCACGGTGATGAAACCAAGAGTTGGAGATGATGTAGCCATTGGCTGTTACTGCTAGTTCTTGACCGTTCCAGTATGTACCCTGAAATGTGTGCTAGGGAGTATGTGTGAAATGTCACCAAGATGGAACAGGAGAAAAAGAGTGGTGAGTGCTTCCTAAGGGATACTGCCAGTGAATGAAGTCGTCCTGTCCTCTATCGCCTATGGACTCACAAAGCTACATATGTTGGCTTCTGTCTCATTACTTTGTGTGACTCCTTATAGTTCTGTGTGCTGTCTCTTGGTCCTTCTGAGTGATCTGCAGAGTGCCTGTGCCACAGGCATGCCTAGTATGAAGCACAGATGCAAGGAGGAGGCTTGACTTCCTCAAGTCAGAAATTCTTTCCCTTTCTTCAGGCTGATACAGAGAGGGGATAAACATAATAGATAACTGTGAAGTGACACCTGTTGCTTTCCACCATGTCCTTACCCCCATCAGCTCATCTGAGTGCAGGGAGGTTGAATGCCTCCTTTTCAGGAAGAACCAGTGGTAAGTCAGCTCCTGGATGGATTTAATCTTTGTTTGAAGAGGCTGAAATGGTCATGGGTTTGCTTTATGCTGTGGATATGTCAATACTCTGGCCTTGTTTCCTGAAGCTATTTAAAACCAGTGTGACCCAAACTACTGCTTACTCAGCCCATTTTAAGTACTCAGACAGTTAGCTATAGATAATATCACCTAATTCCACCATGAAATGATAGGGACTGGGTAGTGAAAAACCTCCTGACAAGAGCTATTTTGCTTTGAATAATGCAAACGCTGCATCCTCCCAATGAGCCCAGAGCTATTCCCCTGTAGCCACGGGTCTTTGTTACTGCTTCTGACAGTCTGCATGTCCTTTCAGCAGTGTGATTACCAGAGCATTGCTGCAGTCAGGCTGAAATGCGAGGTGATCATCTAGCTGATGTCGCTTGCTCCTGCGTATGGAAAGTTTCTACAAACGAAGGTTTAGCTGTCAGGCATGCTAATGGTCAGTAATAAGGTATTATAAATACTTTCGCAGATCACTGCTTACTCCAGACCCTCTATCAGAAATATGAGGAAAAAAACTATATCTCACTATAATGCAAGTGCTAAATGTATTGCAGGAGAAAGAATGTTTAGCCAAAAACAAACCCAAAACTTTTTTTTTTTTTTGGTGGCAGGCAGTGTCTTTAGTATGATCTCTTCCATAATCATTTTAAGAAAGCAGAGGTTGATTTTTCACTAGTTCATTGTTACTGATAAAGTAACTGTGTATTAAACTCAGATTTTCAGACTTCTGTCTGTACGAGGAGGTATCTATTAAGTTTATACTGTGTTACTTCTGATAAGAGAAATAACAGATTTGGTATATGAGGGAAAACTACAAGACTGGAAGATAATTTTCAAAAATATTGATTTCTAAACAAAGCATTTTTGTTCAGTACTAATGTAGCTTACTGAATTATTTTTAAATTATGTGAATACGTAGTTTAAAAGGAGTAGTAAGATAGTTTATAAACTCAAGCATAAACTTATTAGTGAAGTCAATTTTGATAAATAAACTGCTGGGTGAGTGAAGCTACGCTCATAAATATGTGAGATAAAGCCAAATATACCTAATAGAAATATAAACTGTGATTATTTTAGCCTTCTTTCTCCCAAGCCTCAATTTTAGGCAATTCTGCTTGCTGATTAATGTATGTGGAAGGGAAGATGAGAAAGAAGGCAAGGTTGGATAAAGGCTGTTGCCTCATCTGGCTCACAGCTGGTGCCATCCCTTTAGGAGAGCTTTGATTGCAATAAGCACGTGCTTTAATTGCCCTGCAAGATGAAAAGGCTGGGGCATTCTATTAGCATCTCTCACATGACAAAATCAAAATACTGCTTTACGTGTTTCTGACTATTGCTTTAGCTTTCAAATTTTTATTTAAAAATAAGTATTGCAGCTTCTAATTCCACGAATTTTACACTGCAGTGGTCCAGCAAATTGTGCTATCACTCTGGAACATTTAGTAAAAAGACCCTATTCTGAGGCTTAATAATTCCTGTCACATTATTTTATCTTAAATATTTAAAAGTCTTTCTTGCTTTGGTTTTGAAGGACAATCCTAAGGTGATAATTTTCATGAATATCTTTCAAGTTGTTCTTTTTTTTTTTTCTTTCCCAACTGTAAGTGCATCTGTCAGCACACTTCAATACTTAGACATATTTTACACATAGTTAAAGGATTAACTGGAAATACCTGCTCTTTAAATGTTGTGAAATCTGCTATGTCAGATTACAGGAGATTTCAATTTAACTACATGCTAGATGAGGAAAGCGCCTTCTCTTCTTTTCTATGCTTGCTATCTGTTAATTTTGCACCAGTGTCCCCTGAGGACTCCATAGTGTTGTAGACGAGTCATCTTGTAGTTTCGATCATCTTTGATTAATCTCTTCTGATGTGACTGAAAATTGAGGAAGTGGGTTTTGAGGGATGGCAAATACAACACAGAAAATATAGATGTATCATGGATTTATGCTGTGTAAGCATGTTGTGTTTCTCTTTTTTTTCCCTAATTCTCAATTTGCTTTTTTTTTTCACTTAGTGATGAAGGCGGTGCTCATCTTTCTTAGAAATAATAATTATAAACCTAGTATATCATTCTTGAATTTTTAGAAATTAATTCTGAATCTTTGCCTGAATTACTTCTGCTATTTTATTGTTTATGGCTTTATACTACAATTCCTTCCACTATTAATTGAGGTCAGTTCTTGTCTTTACTGTCACAGTGCTTTAGGAACACGAGCTGCCTCACAGTTTGGTCTTTCTCCAGATCATTTTTTAATAGATTGAGAAGCATAAGCCTGAGCACAAATCCCTACAGGATTCTGGACAGGTTCCTTCCCTTGTATGGCAGTAGTACCCAGTTAGAATTTTAAAGCTACCCTTCATAGTAAAAGTAGAATCAGTAATGAAGACTCCAACCTAGTACTTGTTCATCTTCCTTATTTGATGCGTAGTCTGTACTTAGTAACTAGTGTTCAATAGCAATAAATGCTAGTGGACGTTTGCTGTGTTCTCATTGCTGCTGTTTCAAACTTTTTTTGATTTTGTGTCTTAAAACACAGAGCAGAGTAGTTACACACCAGTAGCTCTAAGCTACTGAAACTTGGAACAGCGAATGGAGAAGAGAATGTACAGGAAGTTACATGAACGAAATCTTCATGTAGCAGCTTATAAATCAGTATGCTTTTTTTTTTTTTCTTCCCCAAGAACTAATACTATATAGTAGGATTTTCTCTTTTTTTTTTTTTTTATTTTATTTTATATTAGTGTAAAGTATTTGGAAGTCTGACAGCTGATTTCTTTCATATTTTTGGATGGTACAGCATCTCTGATGCTTAATTCATACTTTAAAGCAACCCTTTTATAACTTGAAAGGACACGTCCAGACTAGCATTTACAGTGATTAATATCAATTATTTTAACTACTGATTGCATAAATTCATATTTTGAAAGCATGTGACTTCTGTATATCAGAGAATGTGCCTATCGTTAAATAACCTTTAATACAGATGTTTGTCGCATTTCAGTGGTTAGATGTATGTTAATACTTGAAGATAAAAATAATCGTCATTCTTTTTTTGGATGTTACTTGGCTTTGCACTGAAAGAGCAGAAAAATTAACATGTCTCAAACTTGTGAAATAGCAGGGCCAGGGTATCTATGTGGAGTGATGGCGTGTCATTGTGGGTGTGTGAGCAGCTCCCAGAATCCAGAAACCTGGGTGTGGAGACAGGGCAAGCAGTGGCATGGATATGAGGAGAGCTTCCCAAAGGAGAAAGAGAGGATGGTTTCATTCAGTGTTTTCAATAAGCATGCTTGACTTTTGAATACATTTCCGACCTTTTATCAAAATGGCTGTAACTTCAGGACAGTGTGACTACATTGTCCTTCTATGCACTCATGCTGAGAAAACAGACTGATTCAGACTTCTGTTTAAATAGTTGCATGTGTAGAGGTTCTTCTGTTTTTGCAATGTGTCATTGGTTGAACTGGCAGTAATTCTGCTATAGTGTAATCTTTTGGTTCTGTACTTTTTCTTTTTTTCTCTTACGATTCAAGTTTCCAGTAAGTTGTAAATAGTCATCTTTGTTCTTTATTTCCCCCTCCTTCCCTTAGTCTCTGTAAGTATAAGGGTTTCACTGGACAGGACAGTGAGAAAAAACGGACTGTTGGAGGAGCAGAAAATGAAACCTCAGAGCTCGCACAGGATAAGTAACTGGTAGTGACCAGATAACAAAAGATTTTTTTAAAAAGATTTGTGGGGAAGAAGTAGAGACTGAGAAGTGTTTTCAGCTGTGCTGAGAGAAGGAACTGCAGATTAGAAAGTCATGGGGGGGTTGGGGGAAAAGGGAAGCGGATTGTTGTAAGGAGAGAATTTGAAATAAGAACAAGAAAGTAACCTTTGTAGTGCAACTTCTCAACGCATTTATATGCTTTACATAGACATTTGCATAAGTGGTCATGGGATCTGAAGTCAACCTTTAGAACAAAATATGTTGTGCTTATTTCTGTATGTATTTCTGTTCATTTGAGTTGACTTTTGAATGTGCAAATTTTTTCCCTACAGGAAGTTCAGATCAAATGGCAGCTTCAGTTCCTTCATTTGTTATTATAGAGGGACATAGATCTAAACAGACAGAGAGAAAGCAGTAGCCTAATCAAAGTGGAATATGTGGAGGTTTTTTTCAGTTCTGCTGTATGTGGAGTTAAGATTAGAAAGGCTAAGGGTAGCATATATATAAGAAATTGTCAGTAGAATCTGGAACAGTAGATTTAGACATCTGAACTACATGAAAATATGCTTGAGTATTGCCCAAAGCTTGAATTAAGATGGCTTTGTCATCATCCTCTGAAAAAAGGCTGTGGAAGCGTGCTTACGTGGTTTATGCAGGTTAGCAGGGAGAATTCTTATTGCTGAGAAATTGTGTTGGAGATGTAGGATAAAGCTAAGAGACGGGATATTGCTTTTGTACAGATATTGTCTGAAAATACTTCTTGTAGTTGCAGCTTTCCTTTTTTTTTTTCCTCCTTGTTTGCTTACATTACACCACATCTCAGTAAATAAGTCTGATACCCTGTTTATTCTTAACACATTATTACCAGAATTTTATCATGAAACAGAGCAGCAAATACTTTACTGATGGTGTCAGTGCTCTGGACGTGCTAAAGGTCTGAGTGCCCATGGATAACGAGAAAGGAAACAGTGGCCTTGATTACTGACAGACATCTCACTTCATCACCACCACCACCATCAGCCCAGTTTACTTGTGTGGTTGCGCATATGTGTAGTTCAGTTGTCCAATCAAGTAACAGGGGAAGACTTCAAAAAGCAACCAGCAGGCAAAACCACCTTAGGCCTCTGACTGGAACAGTGTTCTCTAGCAGCATTAGCCACTTATAAAGTATTAATTACTCCTGCTAAGTCAAAGAATTCTATTTTCTTAAAATTTCCTGGTTTTCTGTGGCTAATTTTTACTCTAGTTAATATCAACAAGATGTTTCTATGAAAATGTATTACAGCTGACCTGTAAGAAAAAATGAGTTACCGTGGATGAGTTACTGTTTATTGTATGTTTTTTATATGAACATAATTTGAAATTGCCTACTATTTCCTGATTCCTTTGGCTTTTTTCACTCTACGTTGCACTTCTACCCTCAGGTTTGTGTTTATGTACTTTGAAAGGAAATGTAAAGATTCCACATTGTCTCTAGGGTGGTAGCTGGATTTGAGAGAAGTTCATTCTTCCTTCTCTTTCTTATCAAAGAGATAAGCAATTAAAAACACAAAAGAAAATCCTTCTGTACCCTTTTTCTGGGTTGGATTCATTAAATGTGTAACAGGCCGTTGTAGCACCGTCTCTGTGATCATAGACGTGATGATAGGAAATAGACTTGGCAGATCAAGGCAGTGTGATGAGCTGCTGAAGATGAATCTGTCCCACGTCTTTTCCCACTTTCCCTGAGGCAATTCTTCTCAGCACAGTAACCTATTTCCATCTTACTGGGCTATTTTGCAAATCTCATTAAAATATGATTAAAGTGAAATGCAACAAAACTTATAAGACAAACTTGATTAGAAGATAAACTATTACATTCGTATTACCCCTAGGTACTACTTGATAAGTATAATTTAAACTGTATTCGTGTTTGAAAGCAATTATCTGTTCTAACTAAAACTTCGTTTCTCAAAAGCATTTATTTTAATCTCAGGTTTTGGAAGATTTTAAATATCTTAATTTTCTTGGTAATTGATTTATATTTATTAGAGCCAGAATTACCTTTTTTTTTTTTTTTTTTTTAATCTCATGCATAACGTCCATCTTCTGAAGTCAGCTATGAGCTCAAATGCAGATAAAAATAATGTTTAATCTTTAGTTTAACTTCAAGGCCAATCTTATACTCTTGCAGTGATGATAAACTTTTGTGTTGATTGACTAAATGTGTTTGTAGAAAGGGATTAATTTACCATACCAGTTATCTCATAAAACACAAGTGCATAAGAGGGGTCTGGCTTTTGAATTCTGGCTAGGAGGAACTTACAGGTCTCTCCTTCCTGAACATGTAGAAATTCAATTGGGAGGAAATCACTGTTTCATTTGGTTCAGTTCCAAAACAGTCCTGTGGAATTTCTTCTTGACCACTTTCCTACACTCAATGGATTGTTTCCTGTGTCATGTCACATATTTAAGTTAGACAGGATGTATTTTAGCAGTTTACCATCTGTGAGCAGTTGTTGGGATTGCTGTTGAAGAAGGAAACTTACGAGAAGAAGACTCTTCACAAGGCCTCCCTTGTTCTTTAACCACGCAGGAATAGATTCTCTTGGCTTAACATTTGGCTCAGATGGGACTTGGTCTGGTGAGGCAGAGCTTTGTGAATTTGAGATGGACAGTGAATCATGCAGATTCCAGTTGGAAAATATTATCTATTATTCCTGCTGTAGATCTGATAGTTATTACCAAGAGACTGTCAAGTAAAAAAGTCCCCCTCTGTTCCTTTCCTGGTGAGTTAACCTGTCTTCTATGATTTTTTTTTTTTTTACAAGATTACTAGTTTTTCATTAGAATCAGCTTTTTAGACCATACATTCTTAGGGTATTCCCTCATCGATATCTAATTGCTGTTTTTTTCTTTCTTCTTTCTTTTTTTTTTTTTTTTTTTTTTTTTTTCTGCTAAGGCAGGAACCTAAACACCCCCAAATGTCCACAGTTTACTATTGACTGGTAACATTTCTTGGTATTGGTATTGGTATACCAACACCTTGGTATTTTTTGTTTATTTGTACGGTCATTGCAAACTGCTCTTACAGAGAACAAGTGTTGGGTGTTTTGTTTCTTTTTTCCTGTATGTTTGTGCCCAGCTAGCTGTTTTGGGACTAACATAGGGAAGCAGAGTTGTGCTTTTCTCCTCTGGTATCTGACAGGCTGGTTTGTACGTAAAGCAGTGCAGTATGAAAATTTACATTGCTGTAAATTGACCTGGGGCATACCTGGGGCTGGAAGCATCAGCACAGGCTTGAGAAGAGGCCAGCTTGTCTCTGCTGCTGCAGTTGAGATCAGTACCTGGCTCTGTGTTGATGGAGGTTTCTTGCACCTGAGTTGCTTCAGATGTAGCTGCGCTGTGTTTTGTGAGGTAATGCTATTACCTGAGGCGTGTTGGTGCTGAGCACAGCCTAAATGTTATTATAAAGAACAAAAGCTCATAAAGAACAGGGGCAGAGGAAAAAAGAAACAAGATTTTATGATGATGTTAATACACATAACATTATTGAGGTCTCCACTGGTTTTTGGATGCTGAATCATTTTCTACTATCCATTTTAGATGGAGAAAGGTAGCTGAAAAATGTAGTAGAAAACACTGAGAAATAAACTTGTAACTGAAGGTTGAACATGAGAACACTTAAAATAGAGAAAAAGATATGGTATTTTAAGGTGCGTTTTTTGCTCCATAATAATTTAAAACATTCTTGTTTATTGTATGGGAAGAAGCGGAAAGCAGAACTTGGGTGTAAGGCTCAGCAGTGATTCTCATGATTTCCTTTCATGTTTCTCTCCATGCTTCTGTATAACCTCAGCATTTGGGACTATAATTTGTGTGTTTGATAGGCATCTTAATTTCTTCAGTAAGCACCCATGAACAACTGAATTTTTTTTTCTTCTCCTGTTTATTAGGCTGATGACTACAAAGCTATTTAGCTTTCTCTGAAATACTGAGTTGTCACTGTCTTTTTTTTTTTTCTTTCTTTCTTTTTTTTGTTTTTCAGTGCAAGGCAGGCAAATGTGAACTACCTTTGTTAAAGTAATCAATGAAGTCCAAGATGATTTATGGAAAGCAGTGGGTGACCTCTATTTGTTGGAACGTCCTTTGTCATCCTGATGCTTGCCAGGCAGTGCTGCTTTACAGCAGCGGGCTGTGAAGATCAAGTGTGCATACAGGGTGGTTCATGTAGTGCTGAAATTGAATGATGGCATCAGAAACTTTCCTGAGTCTAATACCAGGATGTAGAGATTCTTCCCCCCTGCAAATACAAGCTCTTTCGTCAGAATATATCAAGTCTTTGTTACTATAGATTTCAGATAAGTGTTAAATCAGATTAAGAAAGTTCTTGAGACTCTCTGCCACTTTTCTTTCTTATGGTAAATGCATTACCTCATATAAGTTTTTTCAGGAAAGACCTTGTAAGGACTTTTGTGTATCGTCAGAGAGATGATCCATGTCATAGATACAGATTTTGGAAGATTCTTAGTGTCTTTTTAATGGCACCTGAGCACAAAGGTTGATGTCTTTAACTGGCAAGATTTCAATTGACTTGCATCACTGCTTGAGCTTAAGTATGCACTTTTAATTTCTTGCTGTGCTACGCTTAAGTCTTTGAAAAGTAATGTATTGTGAAATACTGTAATTTTATTTTATTTCTTTAATGCAGGGAAGAAAAGCATCCATGATATCTGAGTGCTGACTTTAGCATTTTTAGTGTAAAGGAGAACAGTGATAAAGCCTCAAGTTTCAAATAATGATTCCCAATTCATCATGATTTGAGAGAATATACTGTATTAAAAGCTGTTTTCCTTACATCATTTTTAATAGCCATTAAATTTGACTTGATCTGTTTATGCCTTGTGCTAGCATGTATTGCTTTGGAAGGCCTCATTAGCTGTCTGTCTTCAATTAAATTACTTCTGCATGCAACAGGATTGTAATTTAGTTCATTATACTTTCTAGCAATCAGTGATATTTGGTCAATTGTCAGATGTTGTTTGATTAACTTAAGTCAATTTCCCCATTTCCCCCCAGATGAGCTTTCAAGGAGCTTTAAACCTCTGTTGCTTTCTAGTATTTGACTCATAAATTATTTTCTGAGCACAGAGAAAAGCAGAATTTAGTCAAGGTGTAAGGAGAGGCATACTCAGCTACCTTTTTACACTTATCTAAAGAGCTTTTTCTCAAATGAACACGATGCAAAATACACTTCTCTGAAATATGAACTTTTAGGAATTGAGATTACTGTTGTCAATTTGCCACATTTTTGTATTACCTTCTTTTAATGACAGAAATTTAAACAATTGCTTTGTAGTTTCTCACTAAATTTCTTAAAAGGAATGTTTAAAACAATTAGCATTAAGAATATTTAAACCTGTCTGCTTATTACATTGTTTAAATAATCAATTCATTATGAGAGTGCATTATATGGATACATTTGTACCAGCAGCAATTTACAAATCGTTCACTTTCTATGAATTACTCAAGCTCTTATCATGTAGTCTTAGTCCAACTGTGTACTCTGCAGGAGACTGGCAGAGGAAACTGTCAGGAATATGTGGAAGACAGCCTCTCCCTGGAGACAGAGTGATCAGTGGGCAGCTGCATAGAGGACATAGAGGACAAAGGCAAGATGGTCGGAAGACTGAGAAAGAAAGGCTAAGACAAGTGGTGTGTCTATGGGATTGGCTGTGAAGCTTTTAAAACTTACTAATATAAACATGAGAACTTGAATCAGTGGTCAGCGCGTCTTGTTCTTCCACTCAAAACTTTTTTAATATTAGATTTTGGTTGTCTTTTTATGAGAAGTCTTCTGTATGCTCTGTAGGAAAGCTGAAATATCAGTTCCAAAGCTGTAGGAACACACAGTGTTCTGTTTAGGTTTTAATATTTTCAAACAAAACAAAAAAAAAATGGCTGTTGATTGGGTTGAAATGCCTCTTAACCTATTGTGTTGTTAGAACTCACATAGATAAGCTAAAAGTAGTAGGAAATTCTCAAACTGCAGACTTCTCCAGCTGAGTTAAAATGTTTATGCTGATTTTTCTTAAAATTTATGCAAAACCAGAAATAAAGGAAACAATTATAGCAACATGTATTTAAAATACAAACCTCCATTTATCCAAAGCTACTATGACATTCAAATATTTTAAATACTCTCTAGGCTTAAACCATCAAATATTCAAGTGTCTTTCTTAAAGAATGAGTTTATCACAGAATTGAAGGAGTCATATACTTCAGTGTCTAATTATGATCTATTAAATTTAACATAAAATGAGTGCCTGCAACAATCTGGCTTTGCTGAAGAGTGTGTATGGCAGGGTTCTTTCTGAAAAATATCTCACCATGGGTATATGGCGGAGGCTTGCTTTTGTTAAGGTCAGCCACTTGGGAGTTCTCTATTTAGTGAATCATGTAGGTTGTGTAATGATTAGATGCCAAGTCACGATCTAGCACTTGGAGCTAATTTTACTTCCAATGTGCTGCTTTTGAATGCAGAGCTCTTCATGCTGACACTGTTATGTTCCCCTGTAGCTGAGGGAGGCTGCTCCTTGCTGCCAGGCTTCCTGCAAGGCTCTGAGAAGGACAGATGGGGCTGGGGCTCTACGGTGGCTTTGAGGCTCAGGCCCTGAGAATCCCAGTCGTTTTAGGGGCTGCTGGATATGTTTGTAGTAAAAAATCATCTGTTTCCTGATGTTCTTTTTGCATTCCTGAATTGCATGCTTCCAAAGGATGTGGGAGACTGAGATGAGTGTTAAGTATTGCTCGTTCTGACCAGCCCAGACATTGCCAAGCTATCTGAGCCAACTCTGTGCTGCTCCAGTTCTGTACATAGCTCTTCCTCCTGTGGTTCTTAAAAGTGGAAGTGATGAAGTCAGAACTGCATCAAGTGACTGATTAAGCACTGCTAGGGTCTGCCTCCTCTTGTGCCCTGACTCTGGGTCTCCTCTGAGCCGTATGTAGTCATCCTGTGGTGTAAATCAATTGATGTTTTTGTGAAGAGGCAAGGAAGTTTTAGTTCAAAGTATTTGATATAATGTGAAGACTGTGGTGCAACTCCATAGGATGTTCTTGGATAGGCATACTGTGTGTATGGGAGAGAGTATTTGAGAGTACAAGGGCTGCCTGAGATGGTGTTAAAGGACTGTTGAGAGAACCAGACTAAGGCAGTCTTATTAATGCTGTCCAATGCAAGCAGCATTCAAGTGAAGAATAATTCTAAAAATCTAGTTGAGGTAACCTGTGAAAGCTATGTAGTAAGCTAATAAACAGTCTGGGTGGTCTAGCAGCTTGGGGCTTTATTACATCCCTGCTTATACTGCTAGCATTACACATGTATTCAGTGTGAGATTTGACAAAGGGATCAGCACTGTAAAGCTGAGGGATGGGGGGAAAAGTGTTAGCCTGAAACGCTGGAAGCTTGTTTATGTGCATGGATTTGGAGGAGGGAAAGGAAGAGTGAAACAGATAAGAGTAAAGCCAGGAGGATGTGGGTGACCAGAAGAAGCCCCAAGGAAATGGAAAACTAAAGCTTGATTTGTGGAGAGTGTGACCCTTAGTTAAGGAGCAGCAGGGCAAGAAGAACAACTTTTTGTACGTGTCCTATCCCTGGAAAGATGCTTCTGAATGGTATACTTTATATAGCTTTGAAGGCTGACTCCAAAATTTTGGAGTTGTAATTAATTCTCTATGTATAATCCACTGCAAAAGCATAAGTTGTCTCCTCTTTTTTTTTTTTTTTTTTTTTTTTGGCAAAATGACATTTGCTTTTTGAGGCTTCTTCCTTTTAGATAATTAATGCTGAGCTAACTGTAGCAGACCCGAATTTTCCAACTTGTGTCAAAGCTGTGGTTATTTAGAATGATGCCATAAAAGGGAGTTTTTAATCTCCAAATTTTGTTCTGAAATCGTAGTATGAAGGTTTTGCTGAAGGACCTAAACTTGCAAAATTAAGAATTCAGTAGAAACATTAGAAAAAATTTGCAAGCTTTAGTCTTATAATAATGTGCACTGTAACCGTTATATTTTAAGGCTTGCTGAAGTTGATGTAATAAATCATGTTTACTCAAGGGGCAGGGATAAAATTGCTGCTGGAAAACTTTATTTTTAATTATTGATATGGATATAGGATAACACTTTGTTCTGCCATATGCCGTTTATGAAATATACATGGAATTGGGTGGTGGGGGAAGTGCCCTTACAAGAAGCTGGCAAGCACAGCCATAGCATTAAGTATCAAAACCTCTCGATAAATGTTTGCAAAAACTCAGTGGCATCGTAGGCCTGACTTCCCTGCCATTTCTAGCATGAAAGACCTGGTTTCTGTGTCCAAATACCTACCAGTGGGCTTCTGAGTATTCTGGGGTAGACTTTTTTTGCACTTTAGTAACTTAAAACTTTCATATTTGTTGAAATATGGGATGGGGTGGAAAGCCCCAGTGCTGCATGCTCTGCAGACCCACCCTGGGCCTGGTGATGGCACAGTGTCATGGCAGGGTCCTGTTAGTGCTGCCCAGCCTGTAGGAGGGCACAGCACCTGTTACTCACTGCCTCACAACAGCTCATTGGGTTTTCTGGCCTCGTAGCCAAAAATCAGCTCTTATAAAAGTCTGTTTTTGTTTGTGTTCCTCTCCTCCTCCTAGGGCAAAAACAAGCCACAGGCATCGTGGGCACAGGAATGTGGGGTTTAGTTTCTTCATTGTCTGGTGTTTGGCTTCTTGCTAGAGGAGCCAGGTGGCTTCTGTGGGTAGCTCACCTCTGCAGGTGAGAACTATTTCAATGCCCTGTAGCTTTAACAGATGCTATCAATATACATACTTGGTGCTAAAATACATGCACAAGCAAATGCAGATATTGTATTGCCATTTTACACAGACAGCGCTGCAGACTGTTTTGTTACCAGCCAGTCAGCCTGGCTCTTTTCTCAGTTTTCATACCTGGGTTCCTGAATTAGCTGCATACTTCCAGATGCATTAGTTGCTTGCTTCTGATGAGTAATAAGGGAGAGGATGTACTTTGCAAAGACTTCAGTGGATGCAACAGAAGTTCTTGAAAGGGAGACTAATTTAGACTGACAGATGTTTAGCAAAAGATGCTTCGTAATACAGATACATTGCAGTGTTTGCTTTTTTTATTAAAAAAAAAAATAAATAGAAGAGCATGTGTTATATTCTGGCCACCATTGATAATTAATAAGTGCCTGATTTGAATGGTAGACTGGGAGCTCAGGGTCAGGGCATTGAGTACTGGAAAGGAGACCCAAACCAGAGCCAGATATGTCTAATAGGACTATGCAGAACAGAGAGAGGAGTGAGCATCTGTTACCATGACGTTGTCATTGCTTGAGTTTTTTTTGTCTTTTGAAGCTTGTGTAATTGTCATACTGGAATATATCATCTGCTGCTTCTTCATAGCCCTAAGTCATTTCATCTCAATATGCTGTGTAAAATAAGAGCTGCTATTTGACTATGCAGTGTTGAATGGTGCATTGAAGCTACCCATAAAAAGGCTTTGTAAAATAATCTTATATTTAAATCTATATTATTGAGAGTTTTTAATTTTCCTTTTGCAAATAAATGAATTTAATTGGCCTTGAAATAGTATCTTATTGTGAACATCTGAATTAACTATCCTTCTAACGCAGGTGGGATGGCAGAATATATATTTTTTTCCAACAACTGACTGGCACTTTTACTCTGTTTAATGTCACCTGAATTACTCCAAGTTCAGCGTCTTTGATCTGTTTACATTGAGACTTTTGGGGTCTTTGTAAAAACAGCCAAGTAGTCTGAGTGGCTTTATAATGAAACTATCCCCAGTGTGAGGTTCTTTAAATATAAAACAGGAATTGTCTTAAATGATGAAAAACAACTTAAAAGCCATCAGTTTTTCTATAGCTGTGTAATCAACTATATTTTGAGTGATTTTCTTTTTTTGTTGTTTTTATAAACTCGAAGATATCTTTATAGTGTTGAGCTGTCAGGAAAGCAGAACTTTTTAAATGTTTTCAGGAAACTGGAAGTTGAAAGTTTTGCACTGAGTGCTTTAAACTTGAATCTCGATCTCAAAAAAAGTTCAAATGCTCTTTAATGTTTTATTTTGAGAAAACAGACTTCTTGTCAGTGTTTAAAGTCAAAATAACATTAAATATTTAATGACACCATAGCTTTAACTTGCTGTGTGTTTTTAAAGCTCAGTACTTCAAAGTGCAGTAGTAGCTCTCTGTGTTAACCTCGATTGATATGTGTGTAAAAGTCCTTTCAAGTAACCTCTAGCCACTATTTTATTTTCTTTTTTCCTTCCTTGAGACTGTTTGAATGCTATTTCCTGCATTGGATTTGGCTTTGTTAACAATATACACATAATCTCTTGCTTTTTTTTAGAATTTTGAGAGTGAAAGTATTGATTTAAAATTATTTTCTGCCTGTGGTGCTTGTGGCCCAAGTATTATTACTTTTCTGATAAGGAGGAACTGTGAATGCATACAAACACTGGCTGTGCTGATGGATTATTCTAGACAGTCTGTAACAACAGTGAAAAAATAATTTGATTTCCACTTGCAGAACAGTACCACTGCAACATAGGAATGAAGTGGACTTTTATTTTTAAAACTTAGTAAATATATACATGCTTACGTACCTGTAGAAATTCTGGATTTAGAAGATTCACTAAAAGAAGATTCACTGAGTCAAAAATGACCTACCTGAATAATCAGATGTCAATACAGAATGTTTTCTATTCTTTGAGGCTGATACATAATTTGGAATAGGCTATACTGGCAGAATTCCAGTAAGACTTCTGGATTTACCATAACATAGACTTTTGCGCAGCACAGCTCCTGAACCAAAGCATTCTTTTATTGTTATGGTCCTCTGTTTTACTCACTGAAAGACACTGATCGGTGATGCTGCCTAAAAATGGAGTAAAATAACTAGAATATGTTGCAAAAAAATAATAATAATTGTAAGGGGATGGGGGTGGGGGGGGAGTATGGGGTGAGGGAGCAGCTCTTTATGTGGACATTAAGTAGTTCTGTGAATTTTCCCCTTCTCTTTGCAGTATGTAATTTTACCTACAACTTAATGTCTGTTTGAAATCTGGTCTGTGAAGATGTAATGTAATAGCATTTTCTATCTGGACATATTTCTGATACAATGCATTAAGGTAAGTAAATGAAAACCCTCTGTCAGCAAAAATGGTAAATCGTGCTTGTTAACAATGCCAACACCTTCCTAGTTTCTGAAGTGGATAAACCTATTTTTAAGAACATCTTATTTTTTCCTCCATTTTGATGGGAAAGGATTTTCTGTTACTTTAGGAGGCAAGAAAATGGTCCCCGAGTAAAATGCAATGCTAAATCTTCACGTTTTCAAATGGTAGGTTAAAACGTGGCCTTGTGCCACAAGTCTAGCTGTGGCCAGGTCTGATGATGAGGTAACATCCCCATCAGGGTGTGACTTCAGGGAAAGATGAATCATTCGTTTATATATACAAACCAAAAGAGTTAAAATAATTTGATGTCATCAAAGGCTGACTTTCTCAGTCCAGTTAGAGAAATAGGTGAAGATCATTGGAGAGAAGGGCTAGCATAACTCATTGGAACTGGGAGTTTTACTGTTGGGAAGAGGTGTTCAGTGCTGGTAAGAAAGTAAATTAGGGGAGCGTATGATCAATGGATGTTAAAGTTTAACAGACCATTCACAGATCAGTTCTATATCATGATAGTGAGTGATGTTATATATTAAAGTAATGCATCAATTTTAGTCATGCCCTTAAAAGCCCCTCAAAGGGAAGAAACAAAGTCCACTTGTCGTATTATTTGATTACTATATATTTTATAAGCTCATCAATCTCTGAACCTTAAGGCTGCATTTGTTACATGCATGTGAGATCTGCCCTTTTGAAGAGAAGCGTTCTGCATTTGTTACCTTCGCAAACTGCTGGAAATGCATTGATTCCCAGGTTTTAGAAGCTAGGGCTGCAGCCTCTCTTGTGCAAGTAAAACCCGTTCTATATATGGAGAACGCACTGAGTTTGTATGTCAGGTAGCTATTTTACAATTCTATACATGGTATACGATTTGGTAGTCAAAAAGTGCTTAAAATGGGCTGTACTTAAATATAGAAATTATATGTAAATGATATTCCTCCTCCTCCAAATGAAAAGCTAAGTAATTTACAGATCCCCCACGATAATAATAGTACTTGTGAGCTCACATCATGCTCTCCTAGTGAAAGGAGGAGGCTGTGTTCCTGTGGAGCAACTCCCTTGCTTCAGGAGCACATCCAAGGAGCTGTGCCTGCTGGGGCATAGAGCTGCAGCAGGGCTGCCCTTCCAGCTGCTCCGGCTCTCTGCAGTCATGCTGAGCCAGATCCAAAGCAGCTTTGCTGAGTGGGAGGCAAATTGCAGATAACTGACTGTAACAGTTGGCAGCTCGAGCCTCTGAGGGGCAAGATCATTCCTTCCTTCTCAAGCTGCTGTGAAAGGGGTATGAAGTGTCTCCTGCTTGCTCCCTGGGGTCCAGCTCTAGAAAAGAAAACAAAAAATCCTCACGGTATCCCATTGCCCTCTGAGGTGGGAAGACAGTGACTCTCTTTTTGACTTGCTGTTCTGTAAAGAACATCACTTTAATGGCGTAGCAGATGTTAAAGCACAACTTCTAAGTAGTTTATTTTCATCTTCTGAGTATGTATTTAATAGAAAGAAAAATAATACTTCTGATGAATTTTGTTGCAAGTTTCCAGTTTCATTTTTGAGACTTCTTTTAACAGTTGGTTTCTTTGATACTAGCAAAACAGACTTCTGCAGAAATCATTTTCTTATGAAGACTCTTTGGCTTTCCTTGGTCTGTAAGGAATCATTTGACAAAATGTGTGAGATTGGGAAAAACCATGAAGATAACAACTTATCATGTTTTTGTTGTTGTTTTAAACTCATTTTTTTGTGTCCATATTTGATCCATTATTCTATAGAAATGAGGAAAGGGGAAAGATGGTATCTTCTGCCTCCATGCAGAAGCCATGCCACCAAGGAGAAAATGCTGAAGGTTTAGTCCTGCTTTATGTAAAGGAACAAATGCTGCCATGCAGTCTTTCTCCGGTTGTGGTTATAGAGAGAACTGTGCTGTGTCAGTGCCTGAGAGCCCAGTCCTTTCCTATGGTAGGCATTCTCTGTGAGAACCTATTGAGAGCAGTCCTTGGGAGACTCAGGTGGATAAACTTAGTTTCTAGGTGCCAGTCAAGATGCCGTTGTGCTTTGAGCAGAGAGCTGCTAAATTTGTTCCAACTGTTTCAGGAAGGGAAGACAGCTCCAGGGCCTCAAGTCAAATTAGAGACACTACTGAGTTAGTTGCTTCTGGGTATGGTGGCAAATGTGATTGGACAGAGGAACTGAAATTTGGTCCTGTTCCAGCCAGCTCCCTCTTTGGGCATTAATATGTATATACGTTGCAGGCAGAAGTTGAAATAATGTCCTTTATACCAAGAGAAGCCTTCGGAAAGTTGAAACACCCTGAAAAGATTTTTTGCAACAAAATATGATTTAGTACGTTCCTTTTCTTTCCTTTCCCTTGAGCATAGACCCACCGTCAGCACTGCTGAAACATAACACCAGCTGTGCTCAAATCCACTGTTTGGTCTCTATAAATGTTCTGCAAACATATATGAATGTCAGCGGGAACCATTTCTTCCATATGGTGGCTTTGCTTCATATGTGCTTCCATGTCAGACGCTTTTTAGACAGACTTTCTTTCTGCTGCCATCTACTGCATGGAAACAAAATGGAATGGAATGTTGGTGGGAAAGTTCAGCCTCTACTGTCATACACCAACATCTGCCTCTGACATTGTGGGTCAACAGAATAAAAGAGGAGGCAATACTTTTGGAGCAGCCATTGCATGTATTTTTTCCTTCCTAGAAATAAGATTCTAATTATTGTCTTTTGACTGTAATCATCCTCTTTTTATTCTCCTTCCATTCTCTCACTCTGGCTTCATTCAATCTTTTGGTAATTTAAGATGGTTTTAGTTTAGTATTTCAGTGATTTCTCCCATCATTGCAGTGTGCCATCAGCTAATCGATTGTGTTGCTGATGCTATGAGAGGTTTTCTGTGTGCTGACAAATTTTCCTGTCCTGGGGCTTACAAGCTGCATGTTTGTCTATATGTGTAGTGTGTCTCAGTGGTCCCTGTGTTTAAATGGCCTTAGGCATCCAGTGGTCAGGGATACTCTTGTGCACAAAGGAAGGGAAAAGCAGTTCACTCATGGAAAAAAAAGAGAGACTAATGCTGGAGAAAATCTTAATGCTGTGAACCTCACTGTGTAACAGCCTCATCAAATGTAATATGAAAGGAGGAAAAGAAGGCCATTCACTTGTGTCTCTGACAATGCCAAGCTGTATGTGCTATAGCTGCTAAAATAATAAAGTGAATGAACCTTGAGTTGTTTGAAGAGGACTCTTCTCAGTCTGGAGTCACTGCTGGGAAATCTTGCTCTCCTTGACAACAGCTCTGTGTGCTAAACAGCTTAAATGCTGTACGTGTGGGAAAAGTCTCTCTTCAACAACTTCAGTGAAGTCGTAGAGTCATAGAATAGCTTTAGCCCTTTTGTCTTAGTTTAGTGTCTGCATTCCCTGTGTATTTCCAGTACTACATTTTTTATATTGACTTAATTTTGACACAAAGTAATCAATTTTTGCTGTCTATGTTGAGCGTTGTGAAAACATTTTGCTGTTTTGTGTATTGAGGGATCTTGATTTCATACTAGCACTTAACACTTACAAGTCACTCTTCAGAATTCGTCTCCCATCCCAAGTATTTGGAATGCTTTTGGAGAGTTGGGTGTGCAGATAGCAGTTAACATTCATTCTATGTTTTGACATAGCTGGATAGCTTTGTTATGTCAGCATGCCTATTCTATCTTTAGGCTTAGATTGTTTGATATTAGATGATTCAAATCCACTGCTCCTTCTCTTCCTGCAATATTTCAGACATGCCTTGTTTAACTTTGGCAGTTAGGTTAACCATCTTGGGATCACATGCCCCATGCATGGTGCTGCTGAACCATTCTATCTTTCTAGAGTTTTAGACCCCATTTCTTTTAAATGCTAGGACAAGGTTAACTACGAAGCTACTTGAAGAGCTCATCTGAGTATTAACACTAGCTAAACTTTGGTATGACTGTAACGAATTTGTGTGTGGTTTTTTTTTTTTTTTTTTTTTTTTTTTTTCTCCTTAGTATTATCATATGTCTTGAAAGGCCATTTGGAAGGGAAAAACCAAAAATGCATGAAAAGGGAAATAGATGAGAAGTCAGCATCATCTTAATGTTGCTTAATGTTTTCTGGGATCTATTTTTTCTTTTATCTTTTCAACAGTGGGTCTCAAAACAAGGAATTGTGCACTGCATATGCACATATTTTTAGCTTAAAGAGTTCAATAGGTTAAAAAGTAGCTTTGTTAACATGTAAATTGTTCAGTAAGACATTCCTAATGGCTATATTAGCTTAAAGGCTTCCTGAGACTAAAATGGTAATAAGATGTAAAACAAGATGCCATGGGTAATATTATGGTTACTGAAAAATGTACGTAAATCAATGAGCATTTTTAGAGGCATACACGATCATTTCTGTCAAAGAAAAAACTTGCTGTTATGGCTGAAAGCTTTCTCATAATAAAAATGTATTGTGAGGTAAGAAAACCAGTTCATAGGGTTCTTTTTAAGTCTCCACCTTAAAGAGTCTGTTTTCATAGCTGCCATCCTGACAGACAAGTGACAGATTTTTGCTGTGGGTTTTGAGCTTACCATTAAATATAGTATCTCCATTTTGTTAGTGTTTTGAGTTGCCCACTGAGTAGCTGCTGTCTGAAGAGTACGAATCACAGTGGGAAGCTGAAAGGGAATGGGCCTCCAGAACATTTAGTGTTTAATGGGGCTACAGCTGTAGTGAAGCAGTGTGCAGAAATAATTCTGATTAGACTTGGTCAATCAGACAACAAAATCAGACCTGCTCCTTCATCATTCAGCTCTAAAAATTAAGAAAATAACTTCTGCTAAAGCCCAGTTAAAAAGAGAATGTCTGTTCAGTCAGTTATATTTTAGCTGTTTTTGATGAAGTGTGCTGTCAAAAGCGGAGGGGAGCAAACAGTTACGCTACTCAGTAAGAGAAGTTGCCTTTTTCATTTGGGGCTTCATTTTTGGGAGGAATGTCTGAAGGTATGTAAATAGTGATCTTTTACCACAGTTAAATAATACTAAATGCAAATAACATTGCAACTTGTTTGTGGCGTAGTAAGTAGTTTATTATTTACAGTTTCACACCAGCTGTTTTCATTAGAATATACAGTTGTAAATGTGCAATTAAAAAGCTATGTCTTCAAATGGCAAAGGAGCCAATTACTCTTAAACAACTTTGAATGGTCTTGCCTAATGAGCACTGTATTATCTGATGACAAACCTTCACATCAAAACCAAATTGCCTGTAACTGTAACTTCTGTTTTTCCAAGGTTTTGCCTTCTCAGCAGAGTTCTTTATATCTCCAGAAGCATGGGACGTGCCTGAAGTGGGAACTCAATTAAAACACTCTGATTTTATTTCATTACGTTTAGGTGTTCAGGTGGTTGTAGCTGTTACAAACCTTACTGGCAACTTGCTTTGAAGTAGATTCTTCTGTAGAGATTGTGCTTTTGTGAAGGAAAGCATTGTTCTAAGCAAGTCTTGAAATCGGAGTAGGTTTCAAAGGAGCAGATGAAGTTATTGTTCGGAGCTAATGCTGGTGCTAATAAATGCTGACAGGATTCCAAGGCTGCTCCCTAGAAAAGCTGCAACTCTCTTGAAGTTAGAAACATTTTAAATTTTAACTAGACTTAGAAACTTTTTAAAAGGTTCTTTCTTTAGCAGTTGGTAACAGGCACTGTTCTATAACCAGCATTGCTCCAGGGTGGTTCCTTGGAAAGCAGAGGTGGTCCAGAGATTGGTGTGATGTGTGAAGTTGGTGGCCTCCTTCTAACACATTTTCCTGTGTTTCCTGGTATGTGTGTGCTTTCTTTCTCAAGGAATTTCACCTGTTACCGTATATTGGTTGATATCTGTGGAGAGCAGTGGACTGCCTATTGGCAAGCTGTCTAGTCCAAAGGATGGACAAGAGAAATGGAATAAGGGAATTCCCAAGCTGTTATTTAGGAGGAAATTCTGCATAAGGCGTGATCTAGATCAAAATTGTTGTCAGTTTTATATAAATATATATGTATTTATATTCATAGATAGAAGAGGCCAGTTAATCTTAAACAGAAAAAATGCCCCGATACAGTGAGAATCATTTTACTGAAAGGCTCATGCAGCTAAGCAGATTTAGCTTTGCTTTTAAATAAATACAGGGAAATGTTTAACCCCCTTTGTATGGCCACAAAGCCTGTGCTGATCACACAGAAGCATGGGAGGTCGAGGACAAAGCCATTGGCTGCTGGAAAGGGCTTTTTGTGCGTGCTTCTGCACAGCGCTGTGACTGTGGGGCTTAGCAGCAGACTCTTGTCAAGATTACAATGTGGAGGGGAGCGTGTTACAAATCCCTATCTCCCACTAACAAAACAAAAGAAAGAAGATAAAAAAAAAAATTAAGGAGGAGGTCTGTATAGCTATATGCACAAGGTAATGGCTGATTTCCCTTTTCTATTCTGATTCTTCTTGATCTGTTATGAGGTTGAGGTCTGTGTACCTTGGTAGCAGTTAGCTAGATTTATTGAGTTGCAGGAGTGTGGGGAAGTGGAATTTAAACTTCTGATGCAAGAACAGACCTATTCTGTGTAACTTATTTAAACCTTTAATTTTGATTAGCTGTCTAAGAATTGAAATGAATACTCTATAATTTATTTCCATTGAGGAAGGCTGCAACTTTGCAACATATTAAAGATGAGAACAAACATAAATTCTGTTTTGACTGTTGTAATATATTGAACTAGTTTGTATAAAATGAACACGTTGCTGGAAAAAATATTAATATAATCCGGGCTGGACTACTTGCTTTAGAATAGGTATTTAGTATAAATTTATCTATGAAGAATGAAAAATTGAGCAGTTATCTTTGGTGTATTTACAGGATGTGGGGCTTTTTTTGTTTTTTGTTTTTCCATTATTACTTTGTCAGAATCATCTGGGGTTGAACACTGCCAGAAATAAGGTAGATATGACAGAAAGATGAATCACTGTCCTCATCAACCACCAGGGTAGTTTCTCCTCTTCCGAGAGCTCCTCATCACTCCTTAATTCTGAAAGAAGAAACGACATGAGGGTGAATGCTAGATCTCTGCAGTTCTGAATAGCATAAACCAGTGCTTAAATACATTAAATATATTTTATATATTTTTTTATATTTTAAAGCAAATGTTTTTCCAGGTCCTCAAAATGTGTTATGTTAAATATTTTCCTACAGTGTTGTCAAATAAAAGAAAGCTGAATTATATACATGTGTGTAGGCAGTATTAGTTTTGGGGAAAAAACTGTGTATTGTACCATTTTACTGTTATTTTTTTAAGGCTATGTTAAGAAGATAAGAATGTTCTACCTTTTGATGAATATATGGAATACATTTTATCTAAAACCATTTGGCCAATCTGATTATAAAATAAAAATGGAATTCTTGTGTTTTGATTTCTTAAGAATTTGAACTTTTTTTTGTATATTTTTTTTATTGCAATGCATACTTTCTCATTCTAAATTGTACTTACCTAAAATCTATCAAGGTTATTAGTTTTACTGCTTTAAAAACATCTAAACTATATAAATTTTAGTTCTTTCACAAAATTTTAAATGAGTAAGTACATGGTAAGGATTTTGATTTGATTTGTAGAATTAAAGGGTATATTTTATATTTCTTCTTTCACCCAATAAGTGATAAATTAGTTTCTTCAACTTATTTCACCCAATCTGTAGACTCCTGTATTTATATATATATATATATATATATATATATATATAAACAAAACAGTTTATAATGTTTTTACACCATGTTCTTAACCTCTTAACCCTTTGATTTTTTTTTTTTTTTATTATTATTATTTTTTTTCTTGTTTCATTCATGCTGTCTTACTCGTGACTGCTCTGCTATGGTACAAGCGCTCCTCTTTCTTTGGAAGCCAGATACTTAGTTATCCATTTTCTGTATGTGAAGTCATATGCACAAGTAGTCCTGAGCCTATTGTCATGCTTAACTTTTAAACATAATCCTTGTGGCTACAGCTGTTTTCACTGGTGGTAACAGCCAACCAGGGACAAATTCCTGTCATTCTGATAGGATAATTGGCAAGTCTCTTATAAAACAGTCTGGCCATATATCACCTAATGTAATCTGAGTTTCATCTGGGTACCGTGATGTGTCTGTGGCCCTAATATAAAGCTAATTGGTGTTGTAGTTCACAGCATCTCAAGGGAGTTGCATGGCAGTCCACCAAAGCCATGAGTTTGTAGCATAGCATTGTGGGGGCACTGGGAGTGTTTGGGGATGCACTGACTTGCAGGGACTGTCTGTAGTGGAAAGCCAAAACTTGTGTGAGCTCAGCTCTGTGGATGTGGCCCCTAGGATGGACTGTTCCCTTAGATGTGGGTGATCTGGTGAGACAAAGCAGCTGGAGGAATTGTGAGTGGCAGGACAGATGCATCCATCATCTTTGTATAGAAAGGATGTGTATGATTATGGTCAAGGGTTTTGGTCAATTAGGAGTTGCACATAACAGTTCTGAATGCAGTTTCAATGCTGACTTCGGCTAACTGAGGTCCTGTTAGTATGTGACAAGCTGGTCCCTGTGGGAAATGTGGGTGTAAAGTAGGGAGGGATTTGAGTGCCTAAGTAAAGATAAAGGCGATGAAGTGATTTTTCACCTCAGTGAAATAAAGGATAGATGCCAAACTTCAAAAGTTACAAAGACAATGTATTCTTCCCAGTTCTTTATTATGTAAGAACAACTAGTTGATTAGAAAGAGTAGAATAGAAAGTAGTGTATGAGAAGAGAGCTCTTTTCTACTGGAAGGAACAGATACAAGAGAGGTCTGCTCAACAGTTAAAACTTTACTGGGTTACAGAATGATTTAAAAATAATCTGGATTTGAAAATACACAGAAGGAAATTGTTAGACAGCATTATCACATTGACAGGAAAATGATATTACCAGATCACTAATGCTTGCGTTTTTCTCCTATTTCATTGTACAGGATGGTGCTGATCTGCTGTTGAGAGTAAATTATAAACTTTTTAACTGATATAGTCTATATTTTAATGTGTGCTGTATAAAATACCGAGTAGCTTCACTGCACTCAAGCTTGTCTGTTTCTTCTGGTGTGTTGTTTCGTCACCAATTCACTGAAATCAGGACTGTGTTTGTTTCAAACATAGCTTTACAGTACATTGCTTATCTGCAAATTAAGCTGAAGAGCTACAATGGAAAATCCCAGTTCAACATTTTTTGAGGCTCATTTTCAAAATGTACAGTCTTTGAACCTTGATCTCTTGAAAGTTCTACTCCATATATACTTAACAACTGAAATATAAGCAACCTTCTTCTTGACAAACACTCAAATATATCTAAAACGGGGCATTAAAGTAACAAAGATTGGAGCTGCTTGTGAAGTTCTCATGAATAAAGGAGGAAGACTGTATCTGAATTCACAATAAGCTTTATCTTGCTGTGTTCTCTTTCCTTGCGTTGAACTTTTAATTTGGGAGATTTACTGTCTCATCCTTCATCAAGTGGGTGGCATCTTTGTACATGGTAGAGGGGTTGGAACTAGTTGATCTTTGAGGTCCCTTCCAACCCAAGCCTTGTGATATTCTCCTAGAATGCATGAGATCAAAAGAACAGCTTACAAATTAACTGTAAGCCCAGATCACTGGCGAGAGCTGTGACCAAAACTTTTCCCTGAAGTAGAAGCTTGCTGATGGTGCTGCTGTGACCTTCGAGTCCTAGACGCTTGAACATTTGTATCCTGAAGAACACTGCAGCATTTGATCTTGAAGCGAGTACTCAGTATGACTTAAGTTAGATTACTGAAATTCACGAGGGCATGGTTAGGCTTTCCTACTGGCTTGGTCAGTCTTTGTGCAACAGTGGTGTTTTTCACTGGATTCTGAGAAAACCTAGATACAGAAGACATTGGATATGTCAATGGGTGATCTGGTTTGAGCTGATGGATCTAGCTATGTTATTTTGTAGAGCTAAATGAGAAAAATAATTTTGAAAGCTATGGAGTTGTTGTCTTTTTTTGTTCCTGATGCCTCCCATTTGTCATTCAGACCAACATAGGTTTAGCTGCTAGTAAAATAACATTTCACTTAGCTCACATAAACCATACAGGATTTAGCACTGCACCTTTATGAGGACATATCTGGTGTATTTGTTATATTTTAACAGCAAATGTGATTATTGGCCTGTGTAATAATTCAGGTTCTACATCATTTTTTACAGGCAAGGCAGTAAGACAAAAGACCAGCTATACAACAGAGAGAAGGCAAAGTAAATACACAGATCATCTTGCTTAGAAGTTTTTCTGTAAGGTAAGGACTTTTTCCTTCAAATTTTAATCTCTAAATTTAGAGGAAAAAAGCTACTGACATTGAGTTTCTATGTTTAAAGTTTCTTTTAAGAACTGTCAGAGTTGTCAAGTAATGCACGCTGCGTTTTGCTGCTTTTCCATGTTTGTTTGGGTTACCAGGTTGTAAATAATATAAACTTTAAAATGACAGCACAGTTTTTACCTGAACTGCTCAAATCAAATATATTAACTGGAAAAACAGCTAAATTATTTCACAGCTTCACATAATTGAAGGTAGGCTTAATCATCTCTGATATTCCCTGCTGGAGAGAACAGGTGTTGTGACAAGCCATCTAGTAAACAAATCAGTCTGAGAAACAGAATTTAAGAGAGACTTAAAGTATTTTTGTACCAAAGAGATTTTCCTTTTAGCATAGGTCATAAATATTTATAAATATTTGGTGATAGGGATATTCTGAATTCTTCAGTCTTGCAGTTTTTTCCTAAGATTAAAATGCCAGTTTTGGGAGTTTCTGAAATAAGCTTTGATTTTTTTTTTTTTTCCTTCTCAATCTCAGCCCCTTCCTGCTCTTGTAGTTGAAATGCATAAGACTTTCCGCATGAGAACAGAGGTAGCCTTACTTGAAGTTACTAGTAGCTGCTGAATAGTCATCTGTGTTTTAGTATTTGAATTTATTGAATAAAAAAAATCTGATTTTGTGTCTTGAATATGGTATTGTATACACTGGAACAGACCTTTTATCTTCAAGTGTGTAGGCGTGGATGGCTGCAGTATTTTAAGCCTCATTTGTGTATTCAAGCTGACAGCATCTGACAGTGTCAGTACGTGGTTTAGAACAGAAAAGTGGGTAGATGCTGAAACTGCGTGCTGGTTTTGTTTCTAAAAGTAACATTAGTATATCCTTTCTTTCCAACAAAGATTTTCTGCTTCAGAGATCTCTTGTGAAATGGTTTATGTGTTAGTCACTCAGGAGTTAAATGTTGCTTTGCGTAAAGAGGACTGTTACTGTAGGGTTTTGAAACTAGACTGCTCTGAATAAAAGATAACCATTGAAGATTCTGAAAGGCTTTTTGGATGGTAATCAAGTTAAGGAAGTGCTAAAGTTCTTTTGGCTTTCCTGCTGGCTGCTTTCGCTCCCTAAGATCCTGGCACCCTATCCCTGTGCCCTCATTGCCTCCATAGCTCTAGTTCCTGGGTCAGGGAATGCCACCATTCAATGGCCCCCCAGAGCTATTTGGATGAGTGACAACCAGCCAGCTCCAGAGTGACAAGTGTTTGAATGTCTAATTGGGTCAGTGCACAGGTCCATGCTCCTTGTGAGATGTTCTAGCTTTCCTCTGTGATGTTTTCTTGGTTCCTCTCATTTTTCCAACAGTTGTAAAGCGAAATTTTCAATACTTCATTGCAACAGAACAGACATTAGGAAAGTAAAAAAAATGATTTTTTTGGTTTTTTTTCCCCCTAGAGTCTTATGGATGAGGTAACATTACTGCTTGACTACTGACTAGGGCAGTGGCAAAAAAAAATCCATTGAAGTGAGGAATATATATTGATACAGATACTGTAGTGGACAACACAGCAATTTGACTGGTGAAACAAATACGTTGTCTTAGTCTGTATTTACATAGCTGATATATTGGTTAGAGTCTTGGGCATCAGGAAGCAACTGACCCTGCGTGGCATTACAAGCAGTTGGTGTTTCAGCTACTCTCACTGGTTCTGTAGCCACAGCAGACTTGTTAAGGGTGCATTTTGCCTCATTATCTTGGACATTAATGAAATTGTTGAACAGCACTGGCCCCAGTGTCAACCGCGGGGCTACGCCAGTGGTGACTTGCTTCCAGCTGGACCTCATGCTGATCCCAACCATTGAGGCCAGCAGTGCATCCAGCTTTCATCCTCCCTGTCCTCTTATCTAGTCTGTCCTTTATCAGTTTGCCTATAAGGATCTGATGGGAGGTAGTGTCAAAGTCTTATGAAAGCCAGGATAAACAACATCTGCTGCTCTCTCGTCATCCACTGAGCACACAGTTTGCTGGTCTGTTTGCTCAGCCTCAGTCTGAGTCATGGCAGGTCCTGCTGGCAGAGCTACTCTGTGAGGTTGGTGCTTCCCCAGTTCAACATTTATTTAAAACAATATTGGCAATTTTGATTTGACCAGCTTGCGGGATTCTAACAATTTTTTTCAGTGGTGTATATTAAAAAGATTAAAAAAAGGACACTTGAAGTTTTTCATGCTTGGCAATGTTTAATGTGATGTGGGCAGCAGCATTATTACTGTCAACATCACTTATATAGGAACTGTTTATATCCCTACCTGCTGTCCTTATTAATAAAAAGGTCCACTGACAAATGCAAAAAATAAGGACCAAAATGGAGAATATGTATGGTTTCTAAGGTAATTGAAGTTCATATAAACTGGTTTTGCCTGATTTTTTTTTTTTTCTCACCTTACTATCTCAAGTTTCCTTATATGAATTGGTTAGAATAAATTGACTGCTCCTGTTTTTTTTTTTTTTTTTAGCTCTCTTGTAAAGTTTTTTTTTTCTTTTTTTTTTTTTCTGTATGCTAAGATGGGACAGCATGTGAAGAAAATACATAAACCTCGGTTGTTGATGCATAGGTTTCTTTTTATAAGAACTTCTGTTCATGATTATGGAGCTATGTACATTATTGCAAGTTTGAGTTGATTTTTGTGGCAATCATGAAAACAATCAAAGAACTTATAAATAAAACCTTAAAAACATTTTTAACATGATTTTAATGAGGATGGGAAGTTGAAGGTATAGAAAGGACGAGAAATATTAAACCAGTCTTTGTTCTGTTTTTGCTCTGAAGAGCACTCAGAGCTCTCAGCTTCCTGCAAGAGAAATAGCGAAGGATCTTGAAAACGTATTTGAGTGCATCTCAGTGATGCATATGCACTCAGTAACATGCCACTAGGATTGTCTGTTAAACAGCAAACAGCTATCAAGACCTGGATATTTTCCATCTAATTTTAGGTGCTTGGATATATCAGATACATTAACAGCATGTTTTTTTTACTTGTCCCAGCAACTCTATCTGGCAAATACACATCATCTGATCTTCAAAGATCTCCTGCTTTTTCTGGAGGTTGGTGGTCCTGCCTGTGGCAGCGGGGGTTGGAACTTGGTGATCGTTGGGATCCCTTCCAACCGAAGCCATTCTGTGGTTCCTCAGTGTTTTGTTATTCAGGGATCTGAAACTAGACATAGTTTTCAAAACAAATACCTCACGATTACCAGCTGGAGCAATATCATAATTTTCTTCAGTCTGCTGACTGTGCTTTCATTACTGCTCTCTCTGACATCCATAAGCACTTGTTCTTGCCCTGTCCTTCCCTTCCTGTGATTGACACTCAGGAGTGAAACTCTGTCTTGTATTGCAGTTGGATCTTTGTGCTGTTCGTATGTATATATATGATATAATATATATATATTATATTTGATATATAATCAGCCTTGCTCAAAATAGAGTACATTACATATATATATACATAATATATATAAATATATATATAATATATAAATACAAAAATATATACATAATGTACTCAATTGTTTTGAGCAAGGGCTGATTGTTCAGTTTAGTACTACTACCTTGTGTGAGAGCAAACAGTGAAACTTTAAGAGACTGGTAGAAAAGGTGTCAGCTGAAGCAAGTAATATGAAAGTAAGGATTAGATAGTTTAACACCACATATTAGCTTCACACTGAAAGAGCAAAACACCTTCATACAGAACATAAAAGGAGCATCTGTTATAAAAACAATCTGATGGACTACCAGTTTAGATATTGAGGATGCGATGTGTGAGCATGCATATAGGTGTGTGTTTTTGTTTTGTTTTGTTTTCTCCATAGGAACAGCAGTCTCTTTTCAAAGCACATCTTATTTGCTGGGGGCATTAGTAGGAAAATGTTACTTCTGCTGTTGGTGTAAGAGGTACCCATATCTCAGTTACTGCATTTCTTTTAATTTACTGGTAGATATTGTATGGCTGAATTGATTACAGACTGGAATAACATCTTTGTCCTGTATTCCTGAAAGAGGAATTTGTCTACAAAGAGGTTTCGTAGTAGATAGAGTGCTATTTTTTTCCTAGGAGAGAAGGGTAAAAATTTGAGTTACACTTGAAATACAGTAATAAAAGTAAGGCAAACTAGCTGATAAATTTATAATCTGTCTAGGCACACCTAGAAGTCCACTGAGTTACATTAAGCCTAACAAAAAATGATCACATCCAAAGGCGGGATTGTTATAACCTGCTGGTGCAGCCTAAGGTGAAAAAGAAGTATCCAGACTTAAGCTTTTTGTTACCATGCCTTGACCAAGTTTGTACTTGACAGGACCTCTTATTCATGAGGCCTAGAGTCTTGTAAAACATTCATCCACATTCTTTTCCTTTTTGTTTGCCAGACAGAAAGCAATGCTGCTTTCAGTCTTCTGTTTCAATTCCCTGTGACTTTAGGGATTGATATTGGGAATGCGCAATGGCTTTAGCACTGCCCTGACTTGATAGTTTATAAAAACACTAAGGTATTGCTAGGCAACGTTACATGTATTTGTACAAAGTCCAATTTTAATAGATATTTTAAGAAACATGTTAGCATGAGACATAGGCAAAGAAACACAGTATTGAAAGAGACTGCAGTGTTTTACCAAGACAAAAAAAGGGGAAAAAAAAAGGAGAAAAAAAAAAACTGATTTTTTTTTTTTTACCTGGGTCTGTCATGTGGAAAGCTTGGCAGTGCTGAATTTGTTATAGAATAGTTTGCTACTGCATAAGGCCATGTTTATATTTACAAGGGTATAATGTAATAAAGAAGCTGAAATAAAGGATTTTATTAATTGAAATTTCAGGAAAATAGTACGGTGCTCCACAACACAGAAGATGAGCTTACAAAATCAGTTAATAAAAGACCAATGGAATGGATTACAGAGGGATAAAAAGAGCAGAGGACAACAGTTCAATATGGAAAGGGATAAATTGTTTTCTAAGTCACTATTTTTAATCACTATCTGCAATAATAGAGTAAAAGAAGATGCAGTTTCTTGTTTTATTATAAATTTATAGAAGAGTTATTAAACATAATGGGCAGATGATATTAATGGATGATCTGAATAGATTTATGCATTAATAAAATGTAATTATAATGAGTAAAGGCAGCAAATGTTATGCATTTTAATATCTGGAGGGCTTTAGCCTTTGTTGAAAGATGATGTATTTGTGCAGAGGAATACAGATCGCCCTTAATTATCTGAATATTTTTCTAGGCTTTTGTGACAGGAGTGCATTATGCCTAAATAACTATGAATATTAAAGTGTCTAGTACAGTATAACACTGTTGGTATTAATTTTGCACTAATTATTTCAAGGAAATCATAATCTAACAGCTTTAAAGCTCCGGAATCATTTTTGCATTATTTTATTTTGTTTATCTCTAAAACAAAACGTTAGTGTTATCAGTGTTCAGAATTGGTAGTAGATGATTCCAGGTGCCTCTTACCTGGAATGTATGAATTTATTTCTAAGAAGGTAGGGTTGCAATGGGATAGCAAATCTTGATGTGTGCTTAACTTAGAAGGAATAAAGACAAGTACAGGGCTATAAATAACTTCCCCCATCTTTTGATTCCTTCCCCCAAATCTCCTTCAAGGCACAGAATGGATAGAAGACCACTGACTGCTGAAAGTAATAGTAATTGCTCCTTTGAATGAGCTTTAATCGTGGCTTTGCTAGTCTTCAAATCCTGGGCAATGTTTTCTTGTGCTGTCTCCTCAAAAATATATTGGTCCATTGCTAGGATCCATTGTGTTATATTGTGATCCAGTGTGTTACATTTCCTGAGCTTCAGATCATTCTTGGTGGAATGAACCTTCTAAAACATACAGAAACGTTGAGTAACCAAATATTGGTATGGAAGCTCATGCCCTGAACTTCTGCCAACATGATGTACGTACATCTCCTAGAATTGATTACCTGCCTAATTACTGTCCTCAGAGGAGGAGTCTTGTGTATGATCTCAGGTCAGTTGTAGACAGGGCTGTTTTCTTCCGCAGTTCTTCAATCTGGGCTGTTTACGATCATGTGCCCGAGGAGGCTCAGAGAAAAAGCAGTTTTAGTGTATCTTGCTCCTTCTTGTCATCCGAAGAAACAGTCTTGGTGCATCTACCTGCTCCCCTACTGCCTTTTTCCCTCCAGATGACTAATCACATGTGTGTCTGCAAGCAACTCAAACCAAACTTCCATTAATTCAGCTTGAATAGCATTCTCGTAGCTGAGTCTGCTTTCTAAAATAGGATTTAAAAAACAAAATGAAAACTATAATCCTAGCAACATCAGCATAATCTATGGATTGGGAGATTGGAGAGTTATCTGTTTGCAGCAAGACACTGTACATCAGTTATGTGAGCTGTTTAGACATTGTTTCATATTCGTTTGTGCTGTGACCAGTAACTAGGAGCCTTTCCTTGGTCTCTCATTATGATAGAAAGATGACGTTTTGTTTCCAGATTTCCAGTTCATTCTTTGCTGTTAAGGATTCCTTTCATGTACAATCTCTCAAATGTGTACAGTATTTTCAGTGAATAGTTTTCTTTCTCTCATTTATACCCTGGCTCAGGACATCTGTGGAGCTTTTTATCTCTTGCTACCCCATTGTGTTGCATACAGTAATGCAAGAACCTGAGGGCAGATGGCAAAGAAAACCGATCAGAGGTGCTTGTCAGTGATGGATTAATTTTTAAATTACAGAATGCAGTAACAACCCATAGCCATTACATTTTTCTAGTATATATGTACTAGATTTTTTATTCATTAAAATTAAAAAAATCAAAATTTATGCTTCTTTGAATGTATTAAAACTTATGCTTTGAGAATCTTGTTTTGTGTCTCATATGAGTGGGTCTTCCATTTCTGAATCATGCTACATTAGATATGATTTGTGGAGTGGTGTGTAGACCCATAGATCTTATATGCACAAGAAGTGGTAATGTGCTCAATGTATGTGTGTAGTTTTGGTTTCTATGCAAGCATATTCTAACAGAGATTCTCCTTAATAAACTTTATGCCTGCAAAGAAGGGATAGTTGCCAAGGGCTTATAGAGTCTCTTTGCTGTGAACAACACATTTCACTGCATGTACATGTGTTCTGTGAGCGTGTGTCTGTGTGTATGCATGAGAGAGAGATCTTGGAACCACAAAATTTCTGTGAATATTAAATAGTTTAAAGTGTCTGCGTGCCAGTGGAACGTTGGGAACCCAGTCAGCGATGGATCAGTGGAATTGCCTGACCTTCATGTTCATACTGTGTCTCTCCTCTTTTCCTTCGCTGCATCCTTCATAGTCATAGCATAGGCTTCTTGCCTTTGTCGGCTTGTGAAACATGCTTTGGATCAGTGACTGCTGTATGCATGTGATAATTATTAGTGGATACTAGCCTCTCCTAGTCCTGAAGTGAGTCAGTTTCTGAGCCATCTTTGGGCTCCTGTTTAGACTTGGCTATATGAATGTATAAATATTTAAGTAAATCTAATTGGTTTTACCTCATAGAATTGTTTGAGTTGGAAGAGACCCTTAAGTCATCTAGTCCAACTCCCCTACAATAAACAAGAACTTCTACAGTTAGATCAGGTTACTCAGAGCCCCCAGCCTGATCTGAATGTCTCCAGGGGTGGGACGTCCAAAACAGAACCGTAGAACTGTTTTGGGGTTGGAAGGGAACACAAGAGATCATTGAGTCCAACTCCCCTGCTAAAGCATGTTCCCTACAGTAGGTCACACAGGTAGACATCCACACCGATCTTGTATTTATCCGTAGAAGGAGACTCTACAACCTCTCTGGGTGACATGTTCCAGTGCCTCACCACCCTTATTGTAAAGAACTTCTTAGTTATATCCAATATAACCCCATTTTTCCTTCTTGCAGCTTGAAACCATATCCCTTGTCCTGTCAAAACAGACCATGCTAAAGAATCTGTCCTCTTCTTTCTAATAGAACTTCTTTATATACTGAAAGGATATCCTCAGGTGTCCCCAGAACCTTATCTTCTTCAGGCTGAACAGCCCCAGCTATCTCAGCCTCTCCCTGTGGGAGAGCTGTTTCACCCCATAAATCAATTTTTGTGGTTGCCCTCTGGATGCACTCCAATAGATCCACATCTCTCCTGTACTGAAGACTCCACATCTGGATGCCCTACTCCAAGTCAGGTTTCACCAGTGCAGAGCAGAGAAATATCAGAAATATATTTTTCATTATTTTCAAAAATGATGAAGAATTTGGAGACAATGTCATTGTTTCTCTTAAATTATTCACCGTGTTTGTAGATCTTTTACTGTCTGCTGCTCATGTGCTGCTCTGGTTTTTTTCTGTTCTTTTCTAGCTGCTGTGTTGCTAGGACATGCTTAAGTAGCTACCAAGGTTACAAAGTACGGAGTGGGAGAAGCTTCTCACTGAAGTAAGAAAAGCAGTGAAATAATAAGTTATATGAAGAGTCTGAAATAATATTTGAAATAATATATTTTGTTTGTTTTAAAGTACGAGTTTGCTTGCAAAAAGCTTACCTATGATTAAAAGTGAAATAACAGTTAAGGTTAGCCCTTCATAACAGTATTTTCAAATACCGTGATAACATCTCTGTAAACATCTCTGGTGTTCATAAATCCTGTTTTTTCTGAATTGCAGTTTTAAGAGTATTCACTAAAATATTCATAAGGGAATGTGTCAAGCATGATTAAGTCTACATTCTAGTGTAAGTGCTTTTGTTGTAGAATTGTTTCCAAACTTGAAAATTTGAATAGATTATTCATACCATGTCAGGTCCTACTCCACTATATTTTTAATGTTGTCTTCATTTGAATCTTGACAACTTGAAACATATGGTAAGCAGTTAAAGAACCTGCCAAAAATAAAAGAACTGTGTAGTAAAGGCTGAATAATGTAGATGTTTAAATTGTGTAAGTATGTTTTCAAATATGAAATATTTTGAGTTGCTGTGCTTATGTAGCTTGATCCATTAATTATCTGAATAAACTGAATCCTGATTCTCAAGTGTTTCTCTGATGTAACTTCAGACTGGATTCGGTGAGAACTGCTAGCTGCTTGCATGCATCTGTATTTTCCTTAATGACCATAGTCCAGTCCAAAATTAATTTTATGGACAGAGGCCTGTAGAGCAGCTTTGCTGTAAAAGGTGAACACGTCTTACAGGCTCTTTGCTCCTTTCCCATGGAATCTCTCAGGGCTGGTCTATAGCTTGAAAGCTTTGTTGACGGTTTTCTGGGCAATTAAATTCACAGGTAGTACTTCAAAGGAAAAATGGATGCTTGTCTGGAAAGAATGGATGTTTTCCAGCTGGAGAAAAAGAGAAATTTTACAAGGATCATGTAAGCCCTGTAGGTATTTTTACGTAACCTACCACCAACTGTTCTATTTTCCTCCTAGTCTGAGATTGTTCAGGCAAGTTTCTCTAGTCCACTTAATGAAACGACAGCTTTCAGGCCATAGAGTTGAAGCTTCTTCACATCAAGGAGAGAAGACTGCAGAAAGACTGAATTCTTCTGCTTGTTAATATCTATCAAGCAGCTGTAAAACTGGGATTGAGCCATATAGTGGATGGTAACATGGAGTAAAATGGCCACTGTTCTTCAAATTAGTTCACAGAGTTAAAGAGTAGCATTAGTTGCATAGTATTTTCTATGGAAAGATTAAAGGTAGCATTTTGGTGTCCTTGGGACTTCTTTCTATTCCTTTTATTCTTTGGTAACTGGAAAACACTAAAACAATGAGATGTTTTCCAAATGTTCCTCAGCCAATCAAGAGTTCTAGATGCGCTACAACAAAGCTTTGGTTAGTGAAATGTTCATGAGTTCTACATATTAATATCTACTATATAAAAAATCTTGGAAAGAAATGCTGGAAGATGTTAAAAGTGGAGGTGGAATTCTAAGAGAACCATAGAAGAATTACTTTTCTAAGTTAATAATTGAAGTGTATTTCTTTCTTTACAGCTTCCCCAAAACAATTGCTACGGTGAAATATAGTTGTGATATTGAAAGTTCCATATATTATGCTACTATTAATTCTTTGCACACTAAGGTTTTTAATCTGAGGCTTTTTTAAAATTGATTTGCTCATTGCAAAAGTTTGCTTTGTTCAATTAGTTGAAAATTAACACAAATTTGGAAAGCTGCTGGGGCATTTTGTTTGACTCATTTTTTGGTACAGTTACAAAAAAAAGCAGTAAATAATTCATGCTTAAACTAGAAGGAAACAGATCCACACCTGTTCTTTTGAAAACAACTAGTAGTCCTTTAATGCACTTGTTCACTGTTCACTGTTTTTCCAAAAGTGAGTTATGAAAAGTATATTAAGAGCTTGATTCTTTATACTGCTGTTGCAATAATCATGCCAATAACCTGTGTGAAGCTGCTAGAGCACAGGTATGTGGAAATAAAAATGGGAAAGGTTTAGCCTATGTATTCTGGAAAATATATCTTAGAATTACTGTTTCTGTAGGACGTGTAAAGGTTTACCACAATCAAATGTATTATGCTGACTGAAACAGCCATCTCCATCCTTTCCTTTTCCCAGCATTACTGTAACATTTAGATAATGTATCTTGAAACTGAAATGAGATCTGTTTATTAATTTAAAGCCTTATCTTCTGAGAGGCTGGAAAGACTGATGCAGTGGGAGATTTTAAGTAATTGTCTTGATGTGAAAGCTTTCCTGTAATATGTAAAAGGAGAATAGCCACAAGAAAGCTTTCTTTATTGTGTCATATCAAACTGAACAAATATATACCTGTTGATAAAAGTATTTGTTTTACTTGAAAGTTCTAAGAAGAATGGTTAATTTAATTATTTCTCACAAGCACTCTGTAGCAGAATCTGCTGTTTGCTGAGTAGGGTTCAACAGCCTGATCATTGGAAGCAGCTTCGACAAAGCATCAAGTATTCCATCAGAGTATTGGTCTTCTTCTGGAGGGCAGCCAAACACAAAGAGAGAGCTAGATTTTTTGAAGATACCATGCTATTATTCTTTGCTGAATGTAATTTATAGATACAGATACTTTTCCTTGATTGCATAATGGTTCAGCTTCAGGAAAAACAAATTTGTCGGAGTCTTGTGATTATGGCACTTTGTTAGCATAAACTTGGACAAAACAAAGAAACAGAAAATCCTGGAATACAAGTTTCTACCTATTTCTTCATTGCATTACCACACTTCTGAACACAATATTGCCACTTCCTTCTTCTGCTCTCAACCACGCTATCGTGCCATGGTATCATAGCAGCACAAGAGGTTTTCAGCTCTGATTTCTGATTTTATGCTAATATAACAGCACTTGAAATTCCCATGAGAAAGAATTAATTTTTCATTAATTTCCTTTGTTTTTGATAGGTATTTCTTCACTGAGGCTGTTGTGAACACTGTGCACAAACATCTGCCTATTTTGTGTTCAGTGCAATAGGGAACATAAATATCCAGTCCAAGTAGGAAATGCGTATGACCTTGTGAGTTGGGAAGCCCTTCTCTTTTGTGTCTCATTTTGATCTTAGTTCTTCAAATAGAGGCTGTGGCTTCTGTGTATGGTGTTTGAAATTCTCAACTTGCGTATTGTTGTATTTATCATTGAGTGATCCCAGCATTGGTTGGCTCTCAGCTAGTGGTAAGCTTCCAGTGAAAATGAAAAAACGTTTTCTTCCCTCAAAGAATATAACTCATCAAATATTGCAGATGTTGAGTCACAGATCATGAGAACAATTGCAGCACCCTCAGTGGAGGCCACAGACCCTGCCTTCATGGCTGCAGGGCATCTTAGGAAAGGATTTTGCATAGACAAGCGAGACAAAAGTTACAAAGAACCTAGGCATAGGACACAACTAGACTGCAAGGTCAGTATATGGTGTATGCGCATTTGTACCTTGATAGATGTCAGCATTAATCTCTGTCATTTACAGCTGCCTTACTTGTCTGTTCAGTCCAGCAGCCCAGTGATGTGCCTTGTGTGTGACAGCCATTTCCCAGGGCTCTGCCAGATGGGTGTGTGGCACCTTGGCTAGAAGGCAGTCTGCTGCGCCCTGCTCTTCACACAGATGTCATGAAAATGGTCTGTTTAAAGCACATTAGTATGGCTTGACCTCCATTTTGTTTCCAGGAGGCACTCGCTTTGTAGTTGAGTCTGCAGCTCTGATGGTACTTGTTTCCAACCCTTATTCAATTCAAGAAATTTGTTTGAATACAATCCTGTCAAACTGATCTCGGCAGCAGAGTTCCTGTTGACCTTACTGTGACTGGGATATTGTCCATTGCCATAGACCATCTGTGTTAAGACAACATTCTCTTCACGTTGTAGTGAGTGTTTGAAAATTGATAGAATAAGCTTTTAATTGCAAAATCTACTTTCTCAGTTGATTTTTGTAAAACTCTTTCAATCTGTATGAGTCAGTGTAGAAGGAAGACCCACAGAGACCCACACAAAGATGTTTATGTGTTTTTCAACAATATTTCCATGTAAGAAGGGTGCCCATGAGGAAATATGAGAAGCTGTCTGTGACACACCGTATAATACTTTGCATAACAAACACACATGGCTCTTATCACTAAAAAGCAGTCCTGAAGTCATTGCTTTTTCAGGTGCCATCATCCTTTTCCATTCATTCACACTAGGAAATGACTAAAGGGGCACACTGTGCTGTGTTGGTGTAACTGTAGCTTTCTAATATGGTGACTTCTTAACTTAGCATGTAGCTGATATCTTTTTCAGAGAGCTGAGCCCTCCGTAGAACTTAATGCCAGTCAGCCTGTCCACCTTTCTCCTGGCCAATGGATGCTGACTTCCTTCCAAATTGCATATTTGATCTTTAACCTGTTTAAGTCTTGACAATTCCTTTATTGAACTTAGCTGGAAAAGGATCAGCACTGTCCATAAGCTTACATGTAGTATGTTAGTGATGAGAAAAATAAACTGGGCACAAGCCTGTAGTGGTGGACCAGAAGGCAGTATAAGTTGCTGAAGAGTTGGGGATAATAACTCTGTTTTTGTCATGTGGATTTCGGCACTTGGGGAACATTGTTAGCATTCATAAGCCCAGGGATGGAAAACTAAAAGTTTTGAAAACAAACTTGATAAGCAGAGGCAAGAAGAGTAACATCAGTTTTGAACAGCGCTAACCTAAAATCTCATTAATCTTATGATGGGTAATGAAATAGTTTGGGTTGTATTGACACTGTCATCAGAGGGAAAAAAATGCTTTCGGTATCACTTTGTTTTCAGTAGCAGGGGATTTCAGACTGTTAATTAAACACCAAGGATTACATAGCCTCACTGTTAAAAGAGATGAAATCTAAAGTTTGTAACATAAGTATTCTCCAAAAAGATTATGCTTTTTCTTTTGTTTTGCAATCCATGTAAGTCCTTTGTGAAAACAAAAACAAAAAACAAAAAAACAAAACAAACAAAAAAACCAAAACACTATGTTTGGAAAAGTACCTATGGAGCATCAACATTTTCAAGTTCTTATTAAATTACCAATCTCTGTAGCATTTATGGATTCCATAGCAGAAATGTTATTAGATACTTCACACTGAAGAATACATCATCTCACATTTATTCCACAGAGATTTTGTTTTTGGATTCATGAAGTCTTGTGAATCTTCTAAAAATTAGCAGATATGAGCACTGTGATGGCACAGTAATGTCATCTGTCTGGCATCGGGGGCCCTGTTTTGCAGTAGCTTAAATGTCTTTTGATATGTGCTGTGGTCTGGTAGTGTTGTAAAGCTTTCTGACTTCACTAAAGAGTAAACGACTGGGTATCAGCAGTTTCTAAAGCCTTTTAATACTTCAGAAAGAATAGATAATAACAGTGTACAGAACCAGAACAAAGAAACAAAGACTGGATATAAAAATGTTGATGGCCACTTAGTTTCTAAAATAATTACAGTTCATGGGCTTTTGGCTTCTAAAAGTTTGGAGTATAATTGATTTTGCTGAATTTCTGTGAAGTGTTGTTCATGAAAAACATTTCTGCAAAAACCTATCATATGTTTAGCTACAGAAAGAGAAAGCATTTTTTTAAATGTGTCCTCCACTCAGTTGTCAGTATATTCATTTATTTTTGAAATGCCACCAAAGCAACTGTGCTTTAAAAAGGAAAAAATATTTTGAAAGAGGATACATCCTTCTCATATCAAAATTTATTCTAGACATTTGCTGATTGTGTACAGACAATTTAAACTGAACTAATCTATTGGCAAAGTGAAAAAAGAAATTATGTACTCTGCCTGGCAAAATACAATAAAAATAAGATTTGTGTATTGTTCAGAAATGTTTATTATATAATTTCTTTTAAAACAAGTCACAAGAGGCTGGAAAAAGGATAGACAAGCTTTCTGGGAACAGTAGAAAGTTCCTGTTATATATGTGCCTGCTGCAGCACTTACTCTAAGTCAAGCAGCAGAAGGAAAGAATCTACCTACTCTCACTACCAAAGGAGTGCATTCATCTCTGTTAAAAAATCACACCTTTGTTCATCAGAAAAGGTTAATGTCTTTTTCATTAAATTCTTTATTAAATAAAACCACATCTGAAGAATTTAATCATGAATTTCTGTGTAAAGCATCTTTTAAACTAGAACTGGTTCAGTAGAATACTTCCTGCAAAATTTCAGGTATTTGTCAACAATCTTCCATAAATGTTAGTAACACCACCGTTGTTTCATTTTTAAGAAGCTGACTACGTTTAGAGAACAAAAAAGATTATTTATTGCCATTTTGATACTGTCATCCTTCTCTACTGCTCTTTGTAACAAAGTTAAAGAGATAAGCATCCTTCCACTCAAAATGTTTTTCCATTCAAATGAAACACGCAAAAACAGAGTTCCTTCAAATTTAATATAAGACTAATTTGTATGTGTGCTTGCTCACATTGATGAGAACTGAATCAGTTGAAGCTGACAACCATGCTGAAAGGGAGGAAGAAGCTTTAACATAGGCTGAAAAGTGTTACTACCTAAAACGTGCCCCTTTCTGAAAGCAAGGAAGTGATCTTCTAAGTTAGGATGCTGCCTGATAAGTTTATACAGCTTTGAGGAGAGAGAGAGAGGAAAGGGAGAAGAAAAAAAAAAGCAGCTTCTGATTTATTTTTTAACAGTACACTCTCATATATAGATACATTAAAAATATATTTTTTATTGGAATAACCTACTAAAATGCCTCTTGGACAACACTCGTGCCAAAATCAACATTTCCCGTATTATTCTGTATTGACAGTGCTTTTAGTCTTTTCCTTGACTCTACTCATTTTTTTGGGCTTTGCAGACTGTTCTTCACCAGTGCTTCAGCTGGGAATGTAGTCAACTTTGAGTGATGGGAATACTTCAGTAAGGCATTGGCTGAGCTCAGATCCATTTTACTGAGAATATGGTTATAAAGTGATATTTCAATTCATTTAATTTCAGTTTGTCATCCAAAAGAGGTTATCTTTTGTGGGTGATTTCTGTCAGATCAGAACCTAATCTTTTCTTACCTAGGTTTCTTTTATCTTGTATCGATGCACATGAGATTGGTAGAATTCTTAAATCAAATGCAAGGAGAGAGGGTAGAAGGTTGCAGTGAGGCACAGAAAAAAGAGCTCCAGATTTTTCTGTATCTTCTTGTAATTAGTTCAGAGCAAATCAAGTATGAAAATCCACTGTAATTTGAGTACCAACTTTTCCACTCAGTTGAAAGGCAATATTGGAGAGAGTTGTAGGAACCCCTTTCACAAAAAAGGAAGCATGGCCATTGAATGTATAGTCCTGATTTCTCTTCTCCTCCTCTCCAGTTTCTTTTTAATTTGTGGAGTTCAGCTAACTCTGTAATGCTCTGACATTTCCCTGCAAAGCAGAGAAGTATGACTTTAAAGAAAGTAGTTGTTTCTAGTCTATGTGAATCTCCATTTTTATACCTGCAGGTGTGTAGGATATGTGGAAGATAGAGGACTTAAATGTACCCTCAAATAAAGTACTTTGATGACTGGGAGGCTGCGGATTCAATTGTTGGCAGAAAAGAACAAAACACTTTTATATTCTGTTCTCTTAATGCTTTCATAGTAGCTGTGAGAATTATGTGGCTAACTTCATTTTTTACTCAGCAGTCAAGTTCAGATTTAATCACATTTTTTTCTCAACTAAGATTTCGTTGGCTGTTTTTTTACATCAAGGCGCCTGTACTAAATGCATTATAATTGCTTCAGTTTTAAACAGTATTTAAACTACTTTTCTATCCTCTTTGAATCTTTGATTCTTTCCTTCTTTCTAGGTTTCCGCATGACATTCAGTATTTCTGCTAAACCAGTGCAGTGACTTAGGTAAACTTTCTGTGATTAAACATGTGAGAAAGCACACATTTGAAGTTCAGAGCGTCTCAGTCATGTCAGCTGTTGGCTCTATGTCTGGAAATTCTGGTTTTTTGTATTAAACAATGGGTATATCATACTTTTCCCAGCATATACTTATATGAATATATCTTGTAGTATTAAAAACAGCCAAGATTTTAAGCTGATGAGGAAGAAAGGAATGTGGTTTAATTAAGCAGAAATTTTATTATCTTACATGGCAACTGCCCTGCAGCAAGCATTATATGTTGAAACACATGTAATTTGTTGTACCCAGCCTAATTCTGGGAACCTAATACCAAGATTAGAGGAGAGTGGGAAAAGGTCTTACTTTGTCTTTACGTTTGCTACAGTTTTGTAAAGGGTGCTTCCAGACAATCTCTTTTTACAGCAACAAGCTCCCATTACAGAACCAATTACAAACTTATAAATGGCATTCCCTGTAATGCATTACAAAGCCTGTAAAACTTTTCATTAAATAATAAGGGATGCGAACAGATGAGTTGTCCTTGTGTTCCACTCTTGATTAAAAATCCCAAGACGTGAAGGTGTACATCTTGAAGAAGGCACAAAATCTTTCCTTTTCTGATATTGGTATTTATGGGAAAAGTCTTCCTATGCTGTACTGATATGTCCTATCACTGCTTGTTTTATTCTTTTCCCATCTGGGAGAGGAATCTTGCAAGTGTTTTCTTTGTTATTGTGTCCAATGAATGCTCCACAGGCAGCCAACATGTCATAACCCCATTCATAAGCATGATCCAATTCCATCAAAAATGTAGTGTGAAACATGTATTTCGGAAACTCAAATGAAAAAAATACCAAAAGAATCCCATAAAAAAATTTAAGTCTAAAAAAACCCTGGAACAGCCCCCCTAAAAACTACTTCAGTCCTTGAGACTTTTAATGCCTATCTATCAACATTGTTTTTATGCACTCACAGATGCAAGTTGATTTTCTACTTCAAATTTTTTTCTGATGATGAACGAATTCAGTCTAACTGTTGTCTGCACAAATTGAAGCCAACTTAATTGTGGAATATAATTATGAACTGATTTATCTTTTAGGCTAGAAAACAGTAAACTGCTAAATCTTTGCAGTGAAACAGTTTGAGTCAATGTACTGCTAAAGAAGGAGAGAATAAGTGGGAGAGGAGAGCTTCAATTTTGTATCCAGCTGTTATCAGCCAGTCTCAGCTGTCAAAATGTCCCTCTCTAAGAAAGTATTTTTATTATTATAGTATTTTATTGCAAAGAATAACCATAAGTCAAAGCCTCTGCCTGCATACAGCATAGATAGTTCTTAGTTAAGGTCTGATTGAGTTCTTCCTCAATTGCCTTTTTTCTCATATCCCTCCTTCATAGGTGGCTACTCTCTCAGCAGCATTGAAAGCATTTCTTCCTCCAGTCTGGAGGCATCCAGTTAGCTTACAACTTTCAAGAAGAAAGAAAAGACAGCAGCTGTAAGCCTTCAATAAGGGAAGATGCTTAGACTAGGGGAAGGGAGAAAAGGCATATATTTCCAACTGGTGGTCTTAAGGTCCTGCCTTGCTTTCTTGCTTCTTGCTGTAATCTGATCTCATATTGGGTGCATACAACAGCAGCTCTCATAACCATCATAAAACATCATGCTCGGTAGAGTTGTCTTCCTCTGGCTCTGTCCACATGCCCTGTGAAGGGTTTCCCAGAGCACTACGTAACCCTTTAATTCTTTCCCATAGATTGTACAAAAAATTACAGAAGTTGCCCCCACAAGTCCTGCTTTCAGATACATTATTCTTCTGAGATAATCTGAAATGGGAATTGAAGGTGTGGAAACCTTGGGAATCATGCCTCAAGGGAAGTTAAAGGTGAGGGGAAAAGAAATGGCTGATTCGAGAGTTTTAAGAACGGGAGATCAAAACTAAGATTTCTCCTGTTAGTGCAGTAGTTTCTACAAGTCCTTACAGACCCAATTAAAATAACATTTGATTAAAATGAATAGAACAAAGCACTGTTTTAAGTGGTGCGAAGTCTCTGGATAAATTGAAAAACCAGCAAAATTTAATTTTATATTGAAGATTAAAGAGTCCTTTCTGGTCTTAGTTATATCACGGTTTCTCTGGTGTATAAGCAGTAAGGCAATGCAATGTAAGATTAAAAATCTGTGGACAACGGCATCTCTCAAATTAGCATGGCTGAGAAAATCATTTTAGCCTTTAATGTTGATTTATAGCAATTTTGCATTCTTCACATGTTGAAATCCAGAGTAGTATTATGCTAAGGCAGTTGTATCACTCGTGGGTGTTACACAAGAGGTGAATGAGCAGTTCTTTGTGTTTTCCTTTGTAGGATTAAAATTTGAAGATGTGCAAAGACCAGGGGTATGACTAACAAGCTGCCTTGATTCCTTGTTATTCTATGACTAGATTGACTGAAAAATTGGTCACAGGGTAAGAGAGTTTATAAAAGCCATAAAGCACAGCCAAGTATTTGATGTCATCAAAGCTAATTCAGAATATTAGACTTGTTTATTTTCATTTTCTAAAGGACTTGTTCTCCCATTGATAGTTTCTTGAGGCTTATCCTTCTGAAATGTTCATATGTTTTACTTGTGTGAAAAATGCACATGAAATATCACAACTACGCAAAAATTATAACTGGCAGAATTTGCTGAATTGATTTTTTACTAATTGTGCTTGGAGAAAATACTGTGGAATGTAACCATTTTACTGAAGAGAAATCGGTTTTATCCACTAGATACGGATTATGGAGAGAAAAAAAAAAAAAAAGGTAGTTTGTGCTAGTGATTTGATACTTTTATAATTAATGCTTAGTTATAAAACTGTTTTCCTGAGAATGAGAATTCTGCTGTGAGGTGAAATCGTACTGCCTTGTTTCTGTGCATGGATGTGTTGTCAGAAACAAATAACAAGCTGCTTTATTTTTACTTGGTTAAATTTATCCATTTTTGAGCGTGAAAAAAATAATGCAGTACTTAATCTGCTGTTACTGTGTGCAGTATGGACTGCAAGTCCTGTGGTGTAGTTGTAATGTTTTTGTGTAGTACTATGAGCAGAATTTCAGAAAGGCTTTTTTTGGAGTGATTTGGGGATTTCATGTCTTCCTCTTGCAATGCTGCAATTTTTCTGTTACCTTGAAGACTCTTTGTTTCTTTAATTCATTATTTAATGTTAATTTTGTGGGATGATAGTAGTTGTACTTACCATAATATTCATATAAGGGAAAAACAGAATTTGAAAGTTTACACTGAATGGAAAAATAGCCATTGGTGTGACAGTGAAGAAGTGCACTGAACTTATTTTAAACAGAAAAAAAAATTGCTATTCTTACCATGTGTGTAGTTTGAGATCTTGATTTAAAGGATAAATTAGTTTTAACAAGCCAAAGAAAATAGTAGTAAACATGGCAGTATGGAAGAAGTTTCTTTTATCTTCTCTGTGGTAATGTGGATATGCAATTCAAATGAATCTGTGAACATTGTATGCTTTTACATCAAAGTATAATGTTTACTTACATAATAGCTATGAAGTCCTGGGTAAGTTTTTATTTTTTTCGTTAATGAATCGCGTACACACATAAAAATGCAGGAAATGCTATTTCTGAGTTAGAATGCAAACTAGATTAACTTCTCAGTGAATAAATGAGCTTTTTTTACCCTGAAGGTTTGAATTAATGATTTGTATAAAAAAGCTCACTCAGGATGTAGCTACTGGCTTTGTCCTATTGCTGCTTTGTTAAACTACAGCTAAAACTGTGTTGTTTTAGTAGTATTAATTGCCTTTCCAGATTCTTATAATCACAAAAGTAAAAATATTCTTAACTTATAAAATATTTTTAAAATAAAGGGACATCAGCATGGGAATGTAAGTTAGCATTTCTCACTTGGAAACCTTGTAATTGATAATGGTATTTTAAAATCTCTATTAGAAATACAAGATTTATCGTGAGAATTAAGCTGCAGGGTTGTTTTGTTGTTGTATTTGTTGTTTTGATACATTAAAATAAAAAGTAAATTAAAAGAAGTGTTAATTCCTTAACATTGTAATAGCAGGAAATTGTCCACATTTACATAAACGTAAAACACACTTTAAAAAGCTCTTCCTTTATGTTTGGAATTACTTCTTTTTATTTATGTCTCTGATATTGCAGATCCAAGAAAATGGCTAAGGAATGCAGAATTAAAAATATAGAAATATGAACTGCAATAAAGATTTTAGAACAAATCTTTAGAGTTTTAATCAGGCCAAGTTCTGATGAAGCCAGTGGAAGACCTGGTCGAGCAACACCAGTAGTGTGACAGATTAATCCAAAAAATAGAAATGTTACTGCATTGTATCTGATATTCTAACTTATCCTGCTAGAATAAAGTACTTTGGGTCTATCATTTGGGGTATTTAGATAAATAGATAATAATGGATGGGATAGACTTGGTAGTTGTAGATAACAGATGACTCTTGTTGAAAGTAATAAAAAGGGAAGCGTTGATTCATCCTTTGCTTCCTATTATTTCATCTAGGGTGCTTTTCCTGCCCTGAGCTAAAAATGTTCACTTTCACATCAGGCTGGCCCATAGTCCTGACAGATGAAAACCAACATGGTGTGGACAGTACCCATCATTTGTGCAGTTCTACTTCTGAGATACAGTCAGGGCTGTGGAAGCATCACTCAGATGCAGACCTGTGGTACCTTCTCTCAGGGCACTTAAAAGTTGCTGGCATTTGCCTTACGATGATCCACTGTGGATCCACAACTTATTTGAAGCCTCTAGGTATCAGTGCTTTTAAATATTCTGTAATTACAGCAAGATTGATATTTTACCTTTTCCTTGTTTCTTCCTGTGAAATATCTGCAATGCTGTTTCAGCATTTTTTTGAGGTGTAGCCTACAATGAAATAATTTGCCACTATAAACGTCCTGTAAAAGAGACTGTGGATATAACAAGTACTCATGTGCAAGTCACCGGGCTGTTGCAGGGTCTATTCTAGACCCAGTCGCCTTCCAGACTTGACTGAACTCCGCTGGAAAATGACTTTTGTGTCATGTTTTTTATGTGAATATCTCTAAATTTCTATTTACCTACACCTGGCTCTGTGTGTAATGTTTTAACATGGAACTCCAACCTTAATGCCTTTAAATGCACAATGCTTCCTTTCTTGCCTTTCCCCTCCCCCAGGAAACCATGGACACTACTGTTTATTTGCTATGTCCCTTCCCATTGACATGCTTTGGTGTCAGTTGTCCATCCCAGACTTTCCCTCCCCAGCTCCACGCCCAGAGCAGCACCTACCCTGTGTCTTTCTGGGTCAACTTGCCATCTAATGGAGGATTATTGTTAACAATTTTAGAGGGAGGAGGATACATCTGGCTATGGTGTGTGTGCCCTCTTCAGTGAGAATGGGGTAAATCCTATCAGTTGGCTCTTTCTATTTTTCTGTGTATGTTGTGGAGAGTAGATATCAAATGCCTTTGCTTTCTCAAGTGCCAGCTGAGTAAGTTAGCTTTTACCTGGGTGATACCTGCAGTCAGCAAAGTTGTGCTGTTGTTCACAGTGCATTTTTACACAATGCTGTGTGCTTCTACCACAAACTTCTGTAGGGTCCCTAACAGCTAAAGGCATTCAGGGACCTAGAAGGTCTGCAAGGTAATGTTAAAAATAAAAACGCACAAAGGCAATAGTAAAAATGGAAGACTGAATGCCAACCTTCCCTGCTTTACTTAGTCTTGTAGAGTCCAGGTGCTAGGTGCAGCCAGCATTTTTCTCAAAGGTGATAAAAACATTTAGCAATTTGCATGTTATAAATTACTTGAGAATGAGAGGAACTAGAGATACTCATATAGAAAAGTGCTAATATCCTGAACTCATCAGATGTTCTTGGTCTATTTGCTGTTGTCAGGGCAGTAGTCATCCCTGCAGAGGTGACCCTAAGCATGGTTACCTGAGCGTGGTGACCTGGTTGTGAAACATGGCTCAACGCTGGCAGTATCTGCAAGTTTGGAGGAGTTACTTTGCTTGTTCAGGCATCACATCTTGCTGCTGGAAAGAGCAGTAGGATGAATGACCATGAATGAGAGCAGGGACAGACCCGAGCTGTACAGCTGTAATCAATGTTACCAGCATTTACCATGAAACAGGCAGATGCATTTCTAAAGCTTTGAAGGGTGTGGATCTGAGCTCTTGGTAAATTTTCATTTTGTTTTGTAAAGGCATGCAGAGATTTAAAGCTCACAGCTAACTCCTGTAATAGAATTAATTAAAAATAGCAAGCATGTTAACTTTGCCTGCTAAACAGATATGACACGTAGGTGCACAGTCCCAGCCCCCAAAAAACTTACCCAGGGAGCTCGCTGGAGCTTGTACAGTGTGTTCCCTTAGTGCTGTTTACCCTCCTTTGTTCGTGTACTTGTTAGGGTTTTAGATCTGACAGAATGCCTTAGTCCTCAGTTTCTGGCAGTGTCCCTGCTCTGAGTGACCTCCTCCCTAGCATAACTATTCTGACATTTCACGCTAATATTAGTGGTTTCTGCTCTACTTCCCAGAGGGAGGAGTTTCCCTATCTTTGAATCAGATTCTGCTCTTTTGCACAGTAAGCTTTTCACAAGAATATCTCTGGATTGCAGGAATGCTTCTAGACAGATAGTGCTTTTGGGGTTAGCTGTAGGGATGTAAAAAGGTAATTAACCAAAGGAACACAGAATGCATTATCTTCTGAGAAGCAAGCTCTTTGAATCCCTTGCATTGGCTTAAAAGAAAAACAATTAAGAAAAAAAGAACATCATCATATCTCTTGAGCAAAGAAATTAGCATTTCAGGGAGCATTTAAGCTGAGCATCCCTTTTGCATGTTTATGAGGAACAAATGGCAGGCACTGCGTTCAGCCCTTGCTCGGGATGATGGTGCATTTTCCTCCTGCCCACTCTGCAGTTTTCCTTCTGGTTCTGTTTGCACAGCATAGTATTGCTACAGCAGCAGTCTGATGATTCATGTATTTATTTCTCACAAGCAACAAACACCTCTTTTCTCTCAGTTCAAAGCTTTCAGAGAGAAAGAACCTACTTGAAAGCCTTGTCTTGTTGAAGTTTAGTCTGACTTAAGACCCCCTGGAGTGGATGTAGTGAGCAACCACATCATTTACGTGTTTCTAATGATGTTAAAGCATGACCTGAAGAGCTGTTCTAATAATACAGCAATGTGGGTACCTGTTTTGAACATCCAGGTAGCTGCAAAAATGTGTTTTCTTACTCTGTTTTCCTACACTCGTTCTGAGAGATTTTTAACTCACAGGGAAATGTAATAACAAAGCTGAACTCCTTACTTTCCTTAATCACTGTATCTAGCGATGCACTACAAGCCCAACTGTTATTCTAAACCCATGTGAGTTGTGTTTCCACTCCATCTCATGTAATCCCCCACTCTTCAGCTGCTTTACAAAGTTGCACTCAGTTCAGTCACTTTAACCAGTGTTTTGCAGTAGAGCAGAATGCGTATACTCGGAGAAGAGGCAGTGCGTATTTGCGCAGGCTGTTTGCTTGTGACACTAAAGGACTAATGAAACAAATGACGTTAAAACATGATTCAAATACTCTATTCTATCTTCTGTTGTAAATAAGGAGGAAAAAAAAAAAAAAGGTGAAAAAGACTGAATGCAGTGCAGGATTTAGGTCACCAGAAGGCACCCAAGCAAAGCGGAGACATTTGAGTTTAAATTTCAATCCCAAAATGCCATTTAGCTGCTGATTTGACTCTGAAGGCATCTAAACTTGCAAGGCTTACTAGCTTTACCTTCCTGTTTGAGAGGTATCCACAGCTTTGCTCTGCCGTGTATGTAATCGCTCCAGTCAAAGCAGCTTATACGTTAATCTGAGCAGGATCTAGAAACAAATGCTCCTCTGCTTAAATCCTCACAAGGCCCAAATCCAGGATAGGTCCACAGGGAATATGCAAGGCAACTGTAAAAAGACAGCTCAGCCCTTCTGTGGTCTTTTAAAAAACAGCTCTAAGTGGCTGCTCTGAAGACAAGATTTCAGTGTGGATTGTGGCTGATTCTACGTGGTAGACCTACTGACATTTGAACTTTACACTTTGCTCTGCATTTTTGGGCACTTCTAGGATATGGCACTTTTACTTTTGAAGCAGACATTTGAAATAAGACTGCGCTGAGAGGAATTTTTAAGGCCTACATTCTCGCCTTTTTAGCTGTATCCCAGTGCTCATAGTTTGCTACTGAGCTGCATTTAGCAGCTACAAAGTGTTACAGGATTCAGGGAAGAACAACATGAAAGACTCCCAAAAGAAAAGGGGAGAAGGATTTGGAGAAAACAAATAAATTTTAAAAATCAACAACAGCAATAAACAAGTGAACAAAAGAGGACCCAAACTGCCTGTTCCTTGTCAGTGTGGAAAAGATAAACAGTGTCTAAACTGAAAGACAGGGGCTTACTCCTGTCTCCCATTTGCTGTATGGGTGATGCTGGAGAGAATACTCCTGAAAGAATTTCTCGAACTGCCGTACACCTTCATTTATACCCCATTTGCCCTAAAAAACACTGATAAAAGACTGGTCAGGTGTGAACTGTGCAAGTCTGTGTCTGCTGGGCTGGTGACAGCCCACCTGGTGCTAGAGCAGCCCATCAATGATGTGAAATGGGTG
>NW_024962265.1:27269791-27475602 GCF_019238085.1 Lagopus leucura
CTAGAGCAGCCCATCAATGATGTGAAATGGGTGGCTAATAGAGCCTTTTCGTGCTGCTCCAGTAGCTGTTACTGACACTAAAGGCGGTTGGGTCTCACTGTGCTGGGACTGTGTGGTTGTGTATCAGCACTGGTACTTGTGTGAAAGAGCTTCTGTCCTAACAGCAGATGTGTTGGCCATTGCCACAGGGGACATAAGTAGACCGATACTGGGTTTATTTTTATTGGTAAAAGTCTTAATAACAGAACAGAATTAGCACTGTGATGCGAGCTACTTCAGAAACATGTTATTCTTTTACTGCTAAAGTGTTATGAATATCACAAGAAATTTGATGAAACAGTATATTTCGCATTAGGATAGAGAGCATTTTTAATCACTAGTAGCCATTAATGGATATTAAACAACACTTATTGGAAGTACATGTTTTTTAATTAACGAATCTCAGTGTGATGAGTCTGGCTTTGAGTTCTGGAAGAGACAGTGGGGGAAATTTCTCGTTCACAGGTTTTCATTTTTAATACGTTCCTTGAGACTGGAAGAAAGCTGGTGTTCTGCCCAGATTCAGAGTAGACGAGCAGATTGAGCAGGGTAAATATAGCCTGATATAAATCATGGTGAGCATATGGAAAAAGCTGATTGAGGATTCAGCTGATAGGGAATTAAAGGCCATGAGTAAAATTAATTCTACTCAACATAGTTTTATGGAAAGTAGGGCTTGTAAAATAGTTTATGAAAACCTGATTTTAATCTTCTATTATTTGATAAAATTACAAGTTTGATAAGATGATGCTGTTGATGAAATAGACAGTGAAAAGCATTTTAGTTTGTTGCCATGTGAAACAGATTAGTAAATACAGAAATTTAACTATATAATGAAATGGAGCAGACTTGAATGATCAGCAAACTAGTTAGAAGGTCTTAATTTGTAACTGTCACTAAAAAAGCATCAATGACTATGAGGTTTTCTCATAGGGTTCTCATGAGGAGCAATGCAAAGGCCAGTGAGATTTAACATTCTGTCTGCTGACTCTATCAGTTGTAATTCTACACGTTGAGATTAGCAGGTGGTCTGAAGGTTGGCAGAACAGCAATAACCCTGAAGACAAGACAGTCATTAAGGCAGATTGAGATGACTGAGTGAGCCAGATTTTTGTTTCTAAATACTGTGAGATGCAAATAATCCATCTAAGAAGGAAGCTAACAGGCCATGTGTTTCTGACCTAAAATGTCCAGATCTATGAGTCACAGCAAAAAGATCACTGGCACCAAAATGTGTTTTGTGATGCTGCCAAATGTTCTACCTCAGGTTCATGGGCACTTTCACTCCTTCAGTCATTGCCTGTTTGCAGCTTATTCATGAGAAGTGACCATATCATTTTTGAAATAAAAAACAAAAAACAAAAAGCAGGGAAAAATTACATGTCTTACGCTTGATCCTCCTTCTGAATACGTAAGAAACTGTCCCACTGAGATCCAATGTTACAGTTAATTATGAAATATTAATATACTTTATATTTTCATATTAACCTTGGCTCCTGTTTCCTACATGATAACTTCAACCTTTGGTCCATGCTATCAGCACCTCAGCATGAGGAATAGAAGATATAGCAATTGGTATTTTATTATGTACATAAGAAGTGTGTAAGCATAGGGAATCTCATTTTGTGCAAATCAGTCAAAATCTGTGTTTTCCTATAAAAGGGTAGGACAACATGTCTGAGTTTTATGAGAGTTGTTAGATAAATCAGCTGGAGGAGAAGGCAATCTGCTATATAAATATTTCAGGTTTTGAAATTGAAGCATTTACATTGATCTGCATTTAGAGGCCTGGCCTATTTTGGTGGATAATATTATGTCAAAACAGTGTTTAGTTCCAGTCAGCAGCTGTTGCATTCATACTAAATTATGTCAGATTTAATTATGAATGCATTCAACAAGAGCATGCAATTGTGCTGACAAATCTAAAATCATTTTCAGTTGAATATGTCCTATCACAAATCATCTGGGCATGTTTTCTCTCTGCAGTGACAAGTGTCACTGCAGAGAGAAAACATGCCCAGATGTGACAAGTGTCACTGCAGAGAGAGACAAGTGTTCAAGCTCAGCTTCGTAACTCCTGCTACCTGTTGAATTCCCATATCACATCCAAACATCACAGCAGCAAACTCAATAGATACCTTACAGGAACAATGCAATAGCAGCAGTAGATTATGGGGGGCATTTTCTCAAGGGTATTATTTCCACAATCATTTACTTTAATTTAATTGCACATACCCAATACACTGCTTGTGTATTCATTTGTACTTGTTCAAAGGGAATGCAATTTAATTCTGAAATATCTCAAATTACTGCAATGCTCCCTTTGCACAATGAAAGAACAAGACCGTAAAGTGGATAATTAGATTCTCAGAGTTTCCTAAAGAGAATGAAATTTTGCTTGGGGAAGTAAAAATCTCAGTTCACTTGCAAAATAGTTCAAAGAGTGTTCTCTAAATCCTTGAGGTCGGATACCTTGTACAGAGAGAATGTCTTGTGAAAACATACAGAGTTAAGAGTTGAACTTGCATTGATGAAATGAGGAGATTCAGTAAAGATCAGGAAGGCAGTCTGTGGAAACCTAGTCCCTGTGAAGAAGAGCACACAGCTGTAGTCAGTCAAGTGAAGTCAGCGCAGGGACCATAGGAAGCCAACCAGCTTGCTCATGTGTTACCAGTGGAATGAAAGAAACATCTCTCCCCTTCCCTAGTCCAAACATTCAGCGTTTTGAAGTGCTTATTTAAAATGTGAGAGGGTTCTGTTTATTTTTCTAGGAGAGTCTGTATCCATTTGTCATGGTTCTCTGCAGTGTACTATAATCACCTATTAGGTATTTGGGAGTTAGGCTGGCCACCTTGTCTATTTTGTATATGTATGCAAGTGTTAGAACTCCGGTGTTCTCTCTTCTGATGAGTTTTGTAATTACCATATCTACCATGATGAATACATATGTTGTTTCAATATGATGTGCAGCAGTTTAGATGGCTTTGAACATAAAGAAACAATTTGCCGTCTCACATGCTGCTCTAAGGGACTAGGTGGGCTAGTGACTTTGAAAGGGACTAGGTGGGCATTCAGAGTTCTAATCTGCTAAAACTACATCAGATTACTATTCTCTATAGTATGTGCTGTTTTTTACTTAGGACTGATGATTTATCCTTCTTAGAAACCTCATCTGCATTTCCATTCAACAAATTTGTAGATATTCACTATTTAGAAGTTGCTGCAAATATTATGATGTAGGTGTCCTAAGAACTTCTGGATTTTGACTTCAGTAGAGTACATGGTGTAATCATTCCTGCATATTATAAGTATATTGCTGATATTTAACATGAGATCATTCCACTGTATCTACACGTTGATATTGTCTCTTTATCTACCAGGTTTCTTGTCTATATTTACATAACTATTCCAAGCTACCTAATCTAATGAAGTTGGACTTCATTCAGCAAGTGTGATTTACTCAATAGAGCCTAAAATCATGATGAAAAAGAAGAGCATATCTGCAAGCAAAGCTTCCTTGATTTTCTTTCTGTGCCAAATGATTTCTGCATTGGATGTACCTCTTGATTGTAAGTATTAACTTTCTAAATAAGTGCAGAAAATCAGACAAAAAAGTTCTGTGCAGAAGGATGAAGACAGCTCCAACATGGAACTAAACATGGAGTGTGTTTGCTCAGTTCAGTCAGGACACTGTGATGATGAATTTACATGAATTTACTGAAAATTTTCAAAAACTGTCTATATAGAATGTCTTACATTATTCACTTGAGAAAGGTTACACAAATACACCAAAATTTAATTCATCTTTATTAAATAGGCATACCAAATAATTCGTAACGATAGACAGCATTACATATATGATATATATATCATTATTTATTAAAGTGATCAAAATGAAGAAGGGCGGAGAAAGCTAGTTAAATGCTATTTATCTGTGAAATTATGATCATATTGGCAATTTCAATTCGCCTGAAATGGGGGTGCAAAGATGGAGATGGGCTCTTGTCAGCGATGCTCAGTGCCAGGATAGGAGGCAATGGGCACAGACAGGAATGCAGGAGGTTCCTTCTGAACACCAGGCAGCACTGCTGTGCTGTGCAGTGACAGAGCACTGGCACAGGCTGATCAGTGGCTGTGGAGTGCCCTCCTTGGAGAACTTTTGCAGCCGCCTGGACTTGGGCCTGGGCACCCTGCTCTGGGTGTCGCTGCTGAGCAGGGTGGGCCAGATTGACCCAGAAAGACTTTCCAACCTCAGCCATTCTGTGATTCTGTATGAATTTGTTAAAAACCCTGGAGCTGATTTGATATCCAGTAAAATCTTCAAATACTCACATTGTGGAAGCATCTTTCTTTTTGATCCAGAAGAGTAAGTTAGTCTCTTAGATTTCCTAAGCAGTATCTGAAAAAATTTAAGTACCCAACCTGATGATAAAAGCATATGTGATGAGAAGGAGGGGATAATCAATTAGGAAACATCTGGAAGGGAGGAAATCCTAAGATCTGAAATTCTTATGTCTTATTCTGGACTGTGTTAGTAGGGAGCCTTAGAAATAATGCTCCATGCTGAAAAGGAAGCAATAGTAGCTACTGTCTTAAAGACGTAATAATTAATTCTATGAATTTATTCATGCTCCAGGTTGTTATTTTCTTCTTATTATAAGCATGATCACATTTTCAGAATTCAGTGAACCATGTTGTACCTCACATTGACTATTCATTTGTTAAACTAATTACCAGATAAGAGAACATCAGGGTTGGCATTAAATTGATGAATTAATACATCAGTAAATTCACCTATGATTCTAATCCTCATGGCTTTCTTTACACCCATGGTTTTGACACTTGCCTACCTTCCACAAATGCATGTTTTTCTTTAATAATCACTGACATAAAGTGCAACTGCTTTGGTGTGATTTTCCACCTCCAAACATATTTCCAAGCCTCTCGAATCAATGACCTTTATTTCTGTAACATGATCAATATATCTAAATGACAAGACTTGTAGTGCTGTGAATGCCTGTAGTGCAATAAATTGAGGTTTATAGAAAGCCTTAGCAGTGTGATGAACAAAAGACTTTGTTTTCTAGATGTAATTTTTCTCCACAAATGTTTTTGCAGTCTAGACATATTGTTTTAACATCTTGTAGTTTAGAAACTAATGTAAATTGTGCAACATTCTAATATTTTCTGTAGTGAGCAGCACTTCAAGTTAAATTAACCAGAAATGCATCAACAGACAAAAATGAATAGCTGTTTTAGATGTATTACATTAACTCTCAATTAACATGTTCCATACTGTGTAACATTTAATTCTGTGTTTAGTACTGTATTTAGATGTGATAAAGTCAAAGACTTGAAATTTTGCCAAAGATTAGGTTAACAAAAAGTATGTCTATAATTACATTATTATTTTATATATAATGGTTAGAATGGTATCTGGGAGAGCACTAAAAGGACCGTGTTCTTCTTTCTGTGGGTCTTCCCCACACATCCACTGCAGAGACCCAGTGGTAAGATCATACTTGATTAGCTGATTAGGTTTCATTCATGTTAGGTTCCTATTCTCTTCACTCTCTCAAAGTATATAATGGATGACTGATACTGTAGCTGCTTGAAAGCAGTTTATTTGCTCTAAAACATTATTGATGAGGAGATACATATGCAAAATATTTGAAATAAGCAATAAAGATGTGGCAACCAAGACGATTTATTCCCCTTAGTTATTTTTCAAACTAAAAGGGATAGCATGTCTGTTGAGCAAAATTAAATGCTTTCGCCTTTGTAAGAGTAATTTTAGCCTGAAGCTTTCTCTTTGTTCTTCTGTATGGTCATATGGGTAGATTGATTTTGACTGCAGCATGAGGATAATGCACTCCATTAATTCTAATTTGCTTTCTCCTCAGTAGCAACGTTTTGTGTCCTTATAAGGCCAAAATCTCAATGTTGTGGTTGCCCTTAAAAAGTCAGCACTTCAGAAAAGTTCCTCATGAACTTTCTGATGCTGGAAATTGAGGACCAGGTTACATCGTCACCATTGTTACAATACTAAAAGTTTTCTTTTTAATCGTAACCAATTTACTTGTCAGAGATGCTTGTCTTCCCTCTCAAAAATTCTGATTTTCTTTTTACTAACAAATGTTTCTCTTTAATCTCCATTTGTCCATTCATCTGCTGATTCTGATGGGGGAATAAAAGCAAAACTTCTAGAAGAATGTAAGTTCCTGTCCACAAAAACTAGACTGTGTGGTGGTGAAAATTAATACTGACCGTGTTGCAAACTGACTATGCAGTTCCAAAATGTGTGATTCTGGCATTTTGCTTCTACTTTGTTTGCTGTAGCTAGATGCTTTGTGCATGCAGTGTTCAATAACTGCTACTTTATATAAATCCTTCTTGTATTTTGAACAAATGGATTGTATGATTTTTGATTGTATGCTATCTGAACATTAAAATCATAAATATCAGCATGAGCAATGTTTTAATACTACTTTCAGGAGTAAATATAGTTGATAAAAGAATAAAGTCTTTGGAATATAGTATATGTATTTTAAATGTCTGAGTTGGAGATATTATGTCCTTAAAAAACAGAATATAAAGTTTTGCTGGTAAGCCAAATCCTCTGTGGGATGCTTTAATGCAGCTCTGGTGTCCTGGTCAATTTAATGAGTTCTAAGTTCAGTTCATAGCAGGCAGCCTTCAGGTCTTTTATGTGCATCAGGTGGAATATACCATATGTGGTTCATTGCTCATGTCATGTCCCTTTTCAGAGTATTCTTGCTTTTCCCACAGAAGCAACTGATTGGTACTGACTCATGAACTGACTTCGAGAGGGAAAAGGGCTACCTTCACTGCCTCTCTAAGTACACAAAAACTCATCATCAATTAACATCATTGCCATCATTATTTAATCACATTTCTCCTCTGCAGTGAGGAAGAAGAGCAAAACCTAGCTGTGCATGGCCTGTTCTTCCCTGCTTACCTGTTACATCTCGTTATGATGCATGCCATGATCTGAATTTTCTTTCTGGCGATTTCTTATGGCAGTGCTTTACAGACCACTATCTCTTTCTTCAGAATTCTTTCTCCATATATAATTGTAGGGAAGGCTTAAAATAAAAGTCCCAGATTTATAACTTTATCTAGCTAGAGTGAGGTATGAGGACAGAGATAACTCTAATGATTGAAATACTTTGACTAGAAATGACCCCAGAGCACTAGCAGAATGTATTGCTGGACAATTTGCTAAAGTTTACACAAGATGTTAGCAAGGATGTTATTAAACTGTTTCCTTTAGTTGACACCACTCTATAAACAGATTGATAATGCTGAGGAAGTCACATTTCTCACTATCTTAATGTCACAAACAGCATTTATCTATGAAAAATACACATAATTAATAGATTATAAACTACTTTAAATAGGTAGGCATCATCCACTTTGTCAAACAAATAGATGTCGCTTTATGTCACTAATTTTGAAATTATCCATAAATCACAAATATTAAATATTTGTTTCTCTTGGGGAAATTCATGAGATTGACTGTATTTGTATTATTTTTATCTTAGAAGTATTGGTACTAGACTTTTTCTTCATGTTTTCTCTATTTGGAAACTCTTAGGTTCTATTTTTGACATCCTTTATGCACTGTTTTATTTCTAACATTTTTTACTCCTGAAAAGTAGTTCCTCAAAGCATGCTTTGTAGATTAATTCAATATGTTGAGCACAATAAAGCTATGAAAAGGTTACAACCATAGGGAATATACAAATATATCAAATATTTTAACAAGCAAAAGCAATATAGAGATTTTTTCTCCTCCTGTGAGTTAAAAACGTTTTATGTGGATTTATATCTCACAACTGTTCATTTGGGATGTCTTGGACTTAGAATTCAAGTGTCCATTAACTTCATGAAGATCTGTTGAAATCTGATGAGTAGAAATGATATCCATAAAGCTTCTTGTCTGAGATTCTCCCCCCCTGTAAAGTGATACAGCTCAACTGGAAGTTAATGGCAACACTGGTCTATAGGAGGAGAAGGCGTCAGCCTCCAAATACAAAGGATACTTTAATCCAATGCTTTTGTTGATGATTTTGCTACTTGTAGTTCTGCTTTCTCCAAAATCTTACAAATTTGTCTTGCTGATTATTTTAAGATATTATTAAATTCCTCTCTGTTTCTTATATTCTACAATGAAGTGTCTCAACCTCCAACGATAACTCAGCAGTCTCCAAAAGATTACATTGTTGACCCTCGAGAGAATATTGTAATACAGTGTGAAGCAAAAGGAAAACCACCTCCTAGGTTAGTAGTGACTTATTTTGCTTAAATATGCATGTACCCCCACCCCTGTAATTTATACAGCTGGCAGAAAGTGGCATGTATTTGACTATTCTTATCCTTGAGATTTGAACTTTTCTGCAGTCATCAGGTAATTGTAGTGTGTTTGTTTATTTTCACCTCAGAGCTCTAACAAAAACAAAGTAATACTAGATTGTTAAAGGAGCAGGTAGGTAAATGCCTATGGAGAAGGCATGCCTTCTATAAGATGGAACCCAATCCTGATTCAGGCAGAGCATCTAAGAAGAATCCACGATGAATAAATTCAGAGTGAATTCAAATTTAATGTTTTCTAAAACACTCATTTTTATGAAGTTCATCTTGAAATACATACATATTGTATCATGATATGATTATTAAGTATCTGTTATCTAAATTATAAGGCCTTCATTAACCAGATGTATTTCATAACCTTGAGTTCTGTGCTTAACAAAAATAGCAATGCTATGTTCAGAACAGATTCCTGATTGTATTCCATGTTAATACTCAGCATCAGTATTTGAAATTAGGAGCTTCTGCTCCTAATATATGTTGAATACCTCCACTGGAAGCAGCAGAAGCAGTGATTTATTCTGTCATTACTAGTAACTGCTTCTGATTTCTGGGTCACTAAACAGAAGTATGTATCTTAGTAGTATTACACTACAATTTACTCACAAGGTTAACCTATAATTACTTCTCAGACACACACTGAGCTCATTAGATGTACTTCATGTGAATAACCAGGGTTTTTCTACATTATTCTTTCTGGTTGCTTTCAGACCATAGTCATTATACTGGGTGGAAAAATGGCAAAGAAGTGTATTTTCTGTGATAGTCTCACCCTTTGTAGTGCTCTGTTAATGGTGGAATGCCACAATGCTGCTGTTTTTACAAGTATTTTAGGTTAGCTGGCATCTCAAGACTCTGAGCATTGACCTGGAGGACAGAATGATTACTGTATGTTTTGAGACATCTGTGCCACGTCTGCAGATGCCTCTTTTGAGTATCTTTTTTGGGTTGGATCTACCAAAGAAGCTAAGAGCACAGTCCACGAGACTGAATATATCAGTGCTATTCCAGGGCTCTCTGCTGTACAGCCTCACCTTTCCCATCAAATCTGTGACTGTCTTGTTCTCCTGTGACAGAAGAAAGGGCAGGATTTAAGTGCAGACTTTTATAAGGGAGAAAAATAGGTTGTTCTTAGTTCTGCAAATTTAAAAAACATGAGATAGCCAAATAAATTAGTTCAGTAAACAACCTGATCCATTGGTCTTGAATCTGGTTCTGCAAATGCATATTGTAATTTTAACTGCTTCAAAGCTCTGAAGATCAGCTTTCTCAGCCAGTGAATTGTTTTGTTAATCCACAGTGACTTCTTATTAGTGAGAGCTGGCACAAAGATTGATGGATGTGCTGCTACCTTTTGCTTGAACTGGAAAGATTCTGACTTTTATGTACCTGAATTTCAGGGGTGTGCCATCTCTCATTTGACGCTGTTACAGTTCCCACACTCCTCAGTCTGTTGGTATCTGGAGACTACAGACTCTGCATTCTGCAGCTTTACCTGCAGAGCCTTGAGAATCAGGTTCACTTTCCATTCACTGTGCACCCAAGTCCTCCCCTAAACACTACTCACATGTAAAAAGTATGAGAACTGTCATTTGCAGTATCCAAAACTGAGTGCTCAAAACTTCACAGGCATTGGTCTAGTTCTGTGTAACCCTACTTGTGACCGTTAACAAATCATAATTAAAAATTAAAAACCTTAATTAAAAATTAAAGAATCAGTGTTTGCAGTAGTGTAAGTTGCATGCTGTGAATCTTTGCTTTTTACAGTTTCTTAAATGAGTTCTAATAGTCTTCATTTTTAGTGGCTACTTTTGAAGCATCTTCTGTTTTGAGTAACACCAATATAAACCAGATTAATTATGGACTACCAGGCTGCAAAATTTCATTTAATAAATGACACTTTTGTGTTAGAATAGTGAAAAGGAACCAAACTCACTGCAATCTTTAATTCACATGCTGAACTTTAAAAGGAGCAAACCAATTAAGAGAAACGGTTTCCTGCTGGGCCCTGAGATGACACATTTCAGCCCAGAGCCAGTTTTTAAAGGCAGGTTTATAAAACCTTTCAACAATAGCTTTTAAAATGGAAATGCTAATGCTGCTTTAGCAGTATCAGTTCTAGCAGATGCTACTGTATCGTCTTTAGTAGAAAAGAAATCAATTCTTTTTTATATACGATTAACTTCTGCATTTTTTAATGTAATTTTAAAATAAAACTGCTGGCTTTGAAATGGTTTCTGTTAACAAGTCAAGCCAAGTCTGTTATCTCAGAATTTTGCCAGATCTTTTGTATTAAAAAAGAGCTATATTTACTTTAGTGGTTGATTTAGTTTGGGAACAATTCTTGCTTTCCTGCTAAAAAATAAATACCATTTATTACTGAAAATGACTTTTTTTTTTTTTTTTTTTTTTTTTTTTTAATTTATCTTTGTAATCTACAAGTGGTAACCCAAGAAGCAACTTTTCTTTTTGCTTTTATTATGTAGCTTCTCCTGGACACGCAATGGAACTCATTTTGATATAGATAAAGATGCACAGGTAACAATGAAGCCAAATTCAGGAACCCTTGTTGTAAATATTATGAATGGTGTGAAGGCAGAAGCGTATGAAGGAGTGTACCAGTGTACAGCAAGGAATGAAAGAGGAGCAGCCATTTCCAACAATATTGTTATACGGCCATCTAGTAAGTTAAAATCTAATATGAATAAAACATGAATGTCTTACATTTGCTTGTTTTCTTGTGGATATTTTGCTTCATTTTCTTCTTTTGTCTTAAAAAGATAACCTTTTAACTCATCAAAGTGATAATATTAGAAAGGCGTTGTATAATTGCTAATATTCTGATTTGATGAAGCCTCTCCCAAATCCCTTAGAATATTTAGTAACCAAAATGCTTTCCTGATTTTTTTTCTTAGTATAACTTCATGATCTAAGATGTTTAAAATTGAGTTGTATTTATGAAATTAAAATTGGAATAAAAAGTTTAAATCCTGAATGCTCCTATCTGGTACAGGCAACATTTGCTTTCTTTCTGATGGGTGTATTCCATAGTTTTTATAATTGCTTTAATTCAGAGCAGATAAAGCTCAAAGATTTAAAGTAATTGCAAACTGCTTCTACAGCTTTTCTCAGATCAGTTTTTCAGTTTTTCAGACTTCTTAGCTTAAAATGTTCCATTCTCACAAATTTTATTAAAGCATCTGTAATACTATTTCAGGAGGTTTTTTTTTTCTACTCATTTCGAGTATTATTACTTTTTGTTTATCACAATTAAAATTTTCTGATACTTTTGTAGATCCGTTGGTGATTAGCCAAACTATTTTGAATCAGTGATTATACATTTAGTGAATTATTGCTGTAAAAATTATTTTAAATACTCTGTTTTTCCCCCCATGAAAACATTTAAAAAATCAAAATTAAATATTTAGTAAATATTTTAAAACTTTACTTACTGATGCTTTTAGTTCTTGTCATTTTCTGGAATTCTATGTGCATTTCTTCCTTAAATTCTAGATTTTTTTTTTCTCAATTCATAGTTTGTGTGTGTTAAAATTATTTTCTATAGGGTCCCCTTTGTGGACAAAAGAAAAACTAGAACCAAATCATGTTCGGGAAGGTGATTCTCTAGTACTAAACTGCAGACCTCCTGTTGGCTTACCACCACCTATAATATTTTGGATGGATAATGGTGAGTTTGCTTTTTATATAGACTTAGTTTATGTTTACATTGCACAATTTTTCTATGTAGGTGACTGTTGCTTACCAAGGCCACAGGTGATGGAGTTTCCCTCTAAGTTAAAATACAGACTTTCTAGTTCTGTAGTGAATAAACTAGAAAACATGCAGCCTGAAAGCATGAAGCCAGAATTAGCTGGAGATCTTAATGTAAGCTGTGGATTAACACAGTGGGGAAGAATGGAAAGACAGGGGAGCTTTAGAGAAAATTTCAGAAGGTCTGTGTATTTACAGACCTACAAAAGAAAAATGGAAAAAATGTGGAGTCTGCAGATCGTAACAATAGAGAGAAATTATAGTTGAAATAAATGTTTTCTTGTTTTTCCTCAGCTTTCCAAAGACTGCCTCAAAGTGAAAGAGTTTCCCAAGGTCTCAATGGAGACCTTTACTTTTCTAATGTACAACCAGAGGACACCCGTGAGGACTATATCTGCTATGCGAGATTTAATCATACACAAACTATACAGCAGAAACAACCCATTTCTGTAAAAGTCTTTTCAAGTAGGTATTGCATCACCTAATACATACATGCATGGTGTTTATCCAGAATTATCAGGTGACTTGTCAAATTTTAGTAGTTTTATGCTAGAGACTTTGTTGGTTTAATTCTGAATAAGAAATTGCATTACTTTTTAAAGCTTAAAATGTAATCTCCAGTTTTCTTGGTGTATAATCTGTTTCAAAAGCTGTCTTTTTTCCTTTTATTAAGCTTTGTCCTTTGAAGAAACATTTTCTAGGATTTGAATGATTGAAAAAACATAGTGTAAGAATAACTTTTTAAGTGGTTTTCATAGTGAAGAATATCAATCTGTTACGGCTGTAACTATCCAAATAAATTAATCAATCATTTGATTAACTCACCGTGGCCATAACATCACCTTTTGATTCCCGATACTTTGATTTATCCCTCCTGTATGCATTCTTCATGATATTCTGTTTATTTCAGTGGATTCATTGAATGACACTATAGCTGCTAATTTGAGTGACACTGATATTTATGGTGGTGAGTTATACTGGTCCTCACTGATACTCCTTGTTTCACAGTAGTATTTAGTTAACTAACTTTACCTTCGTAGCTGCTTAACCTTTTGCTTCCTTTTCAATTTCTAATGAAGGTATCTATTAGTACTGGTGATAATACATGCAAAATGGACTGCACAGTCCTTTCAACTTGTTAATGTTTTAATGTTACTGTAATATATGTCTCATAAAAAATACCAGCTCCTAAGATAAATGAGTCCTTTCACGCTGGGGCGGATTTTCCAAGTTGTCTATTTGCTTCTGAATTATGTTACTTTTTAATATTTTTTTCTCCAACTATTAGTTTGGTTTGTTCATTATCACTGGGACTATTCAATATCACGTGCTGCATAATAGATAACAACAATTAAGCATCTAACAGATACACTTTATATTTAATAACTTCTTGAATGTACCATTCATTTTTAATGTATTTCATAAATGTCAAACTGAACTGAAATTGATTAAAATCTAAACACCTTAATACTATCTGTGTAAATAACATTGCAGGGAAAAGATGTGTTTGTTTGTTTGGTGTTTGAACTTTTCATTAATCTGTGTTGAATGGTGCTCTGTGTATTGCAAATTAAATCCATATGAACAGGTATCTGTGCTTACCAAGGCTGACTGTGGGGTAAGATTGATGCCACAGCATTTGAGCATCTGGAATTCCCCACTTAATGCTGTTTGAAATAAATGCATAACGTTTGTTCTGCTTTGTCTTTCTGTCAAGTGAGTCTATGTGTATGTTAAATTGTAACTTACTATAATCTGAACTGCATCAGGGACACAGAATATTTTAATTCTTTGCATAAAAATAAGCTTTCATTCAAGAACAAACAATAACTATGAAGCTGAGTGCAGAATGATAGTTAGTAAAGAGCACAATTAATTGGTTCACAACTCAGAAATACGAGAGAATTCTTTGAATTTTCATAGTCTTGCAAAATGAGACAGTGATCTTTGGAAGTGAAGAAACTGGGTAGACTACTAAGAGCCCGTGACTACTGACTGTGCTTGTTATGCTTTGCTCCCAACTTTAAGTTGCTCAGGTACTACTTTTAAGGAATTCATGACAAATACCATATTAAAATTAAGTGCTCTCTTTATGTCAGTCTGTCAATAAATCCTGGCCCTGTCCACATGAAAAAACAAAACTAAATAACCGTAGGTTAATATAGTGATTCAGACTGGTGCTGCACTTTAGGGCAAGTTGATCCTTTATTTTAAAATAACTTTAAAAGAACGTTGACAAGGAGGCACATGAGACAACATAGTAGATTTCAGAATACTGACTATAATGTCAGAAACGGGTCTTATAGCTATCTGTTTGCTATGGTTACTTCTTGTGGACAATCAGTGTTCCATTATTACCAGAGAGGGTAATGGTTGGAATTTAGATTGAGTATATAGTAAGAGGAGAAGACAGAGCTAAATTTCTAGAGATTTCTCACATTTTATAGAAAATGCTGAACAAAACATATTTGAAACTGAAGCATACCTCTTGACAACTTTGTTTATATTTCTGAATTTAGTTACTTTGCTTTATTAGTGTTTTGATGGAAGCCCAGAAACTTGTGGTAACTTTCAATCTTTTGCAGACTGCGGCAGGTCAAGCTCAGTATGCATCCGTACATAGTTGCTTATGTAAACCCTATGTATCAAAAGCTGCCCTCAGCAAACAAATGAGGTTTTTTTGTAGAATCATAGAATGGCTTGGGTTGGAAGGAACCCTAAAAACCATTTTCTTTCAGCCCTCCTGCCACTCGCCAGACCAGGCTGCCCAGGGCCCAATCCAACCTGGCCTTGAGCACCTCCAGGGATGGTCCATCAAAAGCCTCTCTGAACAAACTCTACCAGTGCTTCACCACACTCTGCATAAAGAATTTCTTCCTAACATCTAACATAAATCTCTCCTCTTTTAGTTTATAGCCATTCCCCGTTGTCCTATCACTGTCTGCCCATGTAAAAAGTCAGTCTTCCTCCAGTATGTAAGCTCTCTCCAACTACTGAAAGGCTGCATTGAGCCTTCTCTTCACGTGTGTGTTCAAAATTCTAGCGTTTACTAGGTTGAAATATGATTCTGGTATGTCTGTCAAAAGCCTAACTTGTTAAACTGTGTATTTATGTGACATGATATTTTTTATTTAAACGGACTATATGTATCAAAATTTATGTCCAAAATGTGAGAATAGATGTGTGCATTTGATCATTATTAAAATAAAATCTGGAAATTAATTGTTTTAACTTTTCTTGTTCCAGCCAAGCCAGTTACAGAAAGGCCACCAGTCCTTCTTACACCAACAGGCAGCACAAGTAACAAAGTGGAACTGAGAGGAAATGTTCTTTTGTTGGAATGCATTGCAGCAGGATTGTGAGTGACTTTTTATTCCATGTTTTTCTAAACAGAAGTACAGTATTGGTGGAGAATTTTCCAGAGATAATTAAAAAGTTAACACTTATAATCTTAAGGATCTAAAGAAACAGAAATATAAAATGGAAAGAGGACTTGAAGGAAGTCTTCCATTTTCTCTAAAATCAGCAGATTTTAAAGCCAGCTATGAACTTAAATGTTTTTCTCATTTTATTAAATATTTGAGATGGCCTCTGCTTTTAGGACACGAGCAAGAAAAGTCATAAGGTAACATTGGATGCTTGTCTCCATGTCTGAAGAATTTCTTTCAGGAAACAAGTCTGATTTCTTGCTAACTATACAGCCACTAGGCTCTCAAATGGCATAAATGAAAAAAAAAAAAAAAAGATAAGAATGTACTGATATAATCTGAAAAGGCTGCTCATGTATGCTAATAAATACTTAGGAGATCATCTAGGTGGGACTTGTCAGAACATACCTTCAGCGATTTACATCCAACTTCTCATTGTAATTGAGTTTAATTGGTACTCATTTCTTCAGTGTAATGCATGTTTGCCTTCAGTGCTTATTGTGCAAGTGAAAATTTACCAAAGAACAATTTAGTTTCATGAACTAGTTTGGTCTTAAATCATTTCATTCTCAGGAAGAAAATGGTTCAGATACTGTAGTACTGGAAAATTTTCAGTACCAATTTATTTCAAAAACTATAAATATATTTACAGTGCACAAAAACATTCAGTGCAGATCACTCTGACGTAGCAGTGAGGTAAACCAGCAAATGATATAACACAACATCATTTAGAGGTATTCACTTGCATAAACTCCAGAGGGTATGGGCATGTACAGTTTGGCACAGATTGATGTAGGGGTCAGTGCACTGTTTCTGTCACAGCTGTGGTCATAGAATCGTAGAATCTCCAAGGTTGGAAAAGACCCACAGGATCACCCAGTCCACCAATCCTCAACAGCTCTCACAAACCATATCCTTCAACAAAACATCCAAAGGTTCCTTAAGCACCTCAAGGGTTGGTCTCTTCAGGTGTCCATGCATTAGCCCCACTAGCATAACCACAACTGTGAGTGGGAATAGAATCAGATCTTGTAATCTTCATCCACCATATGGTTATGTTTTTTGGCAACCTGGCAATAAATTAATCAGAGGTCCAGACTCCAGTAAAATGGCTCTATAAAAACAGGGAAAAATTAAAATATCATGCTTTATATGGATTTGTGTCTTTGTAATATTTATATTGCATAACTTTATTCTTAATAATTCAGTGAGGGAAGTTTACACTGTTATCCACAAGAGGCCAGATTCAGGCCTCTTGATTCATTAATGTTTTGGAGCAGACATTCTACTCAGTAAGCAACACATTTTAATTTTTGTCTGCATGAGTTTGAAAATCTTTTGACTTCAGTGGCTGACATGAAGCACAACCAAGATTTAGACACAGTGCAGTGATAAGTAGCCATACTTGACTCAGAACTGACTTTTTTTTTTTTTCTTTCTCATAGGAAAGATTTGTTTCCTAACAAATTTGTGTTTATGATGTTTGTGAAGCATTAAAATATTAAAATATTGCTCAAAGGACAGTTGTAAACTTATCATTATCAAAAGTTACTCTTATGTAATCATAATAAAAAGTGTAGGTGCAGCAAGATATGAAGTACATTTGTATCCTTTTATTAACCATCAAGGTTTTTAAGATTAATCAGCAGACAAGTGTATTCTGTAATTATTAAGCCTACAAACAGATGGTGATTGACAGTGTTAGTGAGGCTTGTTGTTTCCTCGAAACAAATGCTGGCATACTTTGCACGTTTGCTGGACATGTACCACAAATCTGAGTAAAGTCTTTTAAATAGGTTGTTTATAAAATATATCTTCAAGTATAGAATTCTCATCTTCCTTGTTACCAGTCCCTTAATTTGATCTGCACTTCTGCTTCTCCAGACCCACGCCAGTAATCCGCTGGATTAAAGAGGGTGGTGAACTGCCAGCCAACAGAACGTTTTTTGAAAATTTCAAGAAAACTCTCAAGATTATAGATGTTTCTGAAGCTGACTCTGGGAACTACAAATGTATAGCAAGAAACATATTAGGTTCTACTCATCATGTCATTTCAGTAACTGTAAAAGGTAATACTTAAGTAATCTTAATAAAATACTGTCAACATCAAGAATGCAAGATTGAAATATGCTTATTGGATAGTAAATTATTGCTGAAAGGATGGATGATAACAGTAAAAAATAACGGGTGAAGTGATCAATAAGCCAACTGAATTCTGCCATCAAACAGGCTTTACCACCTCTAACTTCCATTTCTCTTTTTCTTATATTACTTTGTCAAGCAACATGCTAAATTGGGGCTGTATTAACACCGGTAAAATAATTCCTTAGCTATGTTCATTTTAGATCTTTTGATTAACTGTCATTAGACTGCTTCTATCCTTCGTTGTTGTCTTTTTATCTTCCTCCACATCTCTCTTCTTCGTTGCTTCGTTATTATTTTGTCTTTTCTCCTCTCCATTCATATAGCCCAAATTTTTCTTCAGTTTTTCTGGTCATCTCATGCTCCCTTTCCTCCCTCAGTGAACATTTCTGTTTTCTGTTTCCTTGATGTTTTCTGTCTGAATTATTGTCTTACTAATTCCAAAACCACAATATTTTTGTCCGAATAGAAACTGTAAGTATATTTTGAGTACTCTAAAACAAAAAATTTGCAAAAACAGCTTATGGGGCATTTAAGTAACCATTTGTAGTGCTTCCTTTTGCATATTCAATAGCTACTTACATTACAGCAGCCCAACGTCCTGTTATGGTTGTATTTAGCCTTCTTTTCAAGAACAGAAGACTTGTTTGCACATATCTATCAGTCTAAAATCTGAAGTTAAATTGCAAATTGTGATAATATATCATAGATGTGGTTTGGATATTTTTTTTTTGTAAAAAATAATTAATTCAAAATGATGACATAGATGCAAATCTTTTGGTAAGCTCAGTGTTCTGTTCGTTTTGATCTCTTTTGTGTGTTTTCAAGTGTATCACATAAACTTCTAACCCTACTGAAATCACCCACTGAATTCAGCAAGACCAAAGATTTTGCCACTTATAAATTTCACCCTTGACATGAAATCTTTTTGTATAATCTATCCTAACTTCAGTTCTAACAGTCTAACTACTGAGAACATGGATATATCTAAAATTAATCAAAAGACCATTCTAGCCTCTATAGATGCCGTAGTCAGATAAATCTTGCTGTCTTAATGAAAGACAATTTTTTATTAAAAATGAGTAGCCCTATAAGAAAGAAGGAATGTTTTGTTATTTATTCCAGGATTTTGAAGTAAAAAGCTAACCCCTATTTAGTGCAGTTCAATAGCTTAGTTTAGTGAAAGTATTATTTATCATATAATCCTTGAATGTCGTGTGTACAAAAAAAATTGACCATGCAAGTGCATGTCTATACCTATACGTACAGTTTGAACTATTTTATTATTTCCATTGTTGTGCCTCATGGTTTTCAGTACATAATTTTGGAAAATGATTGCTGTGTTTCTGTTCCTAACTCCAGCTTCCCCCTACTGGATAACAGCACCCAGGAACTTGGTCTTATCTCCTGGAGAAGATGGGACATTGATCTGCAGAGCTAATGGCAACCCAAAACCTAGCATAAGCTGGTTAACAAATGGCGTTCCCATAGCAAGTAAGATGTCTAACTACCTTGCAGGAGGGTTAATAAGGAAATACAAAAAGTGTTAATTTTTATAAAAATTATAAATGAGGAACATGTGTTTGAAGATTTTTTTTGCCTGACATGTAATAACAAATTATAAGTGAGTTATAAGTGTTAAAAATACTGTGGTTGCTAAAGATGTAATAACAAAATGTGCATTTAATGTGCTTGAGACCACTGGATTTGTGAACGTACACCTGGTTATCCCATCTGGTAGCATGCTTACAGAGAGCCATAGCAACAAAGCTGTACCATTCTTTTTGGAGGAGTATTACTGAGGTATCATTTCCACCACTGGCATTCATGTTGAACAATTCCCTCATTTGCTGCCCCAGAGATACACATTTTGTGTCTAAATCAAAAAGATGATGTAAGTCATCACTCCTGTGAATATTCAGAGCACTTTTGCAGGGTTTGCAGATTAGATTATGTTGGAAGCTTCAGCACATAAAAAAACAGCAGCAAAACTGACCAGGTACATGAGCAAGTGCCTGGAAAACAACATGTCCCAATCAGATGTCAAAGAAAAGGAACCTGTAAGCCTGTGAAATGGTTGTTTCTCTGTGTGTGAGTAAGAAGAGCATCCCAGAATTGATGACTAAGTCAAACACATGTTAGCTGCTACATAAAGCACAACTTTACTTGGGAAGAGCTTGCCAGAGGGTGTTGCAGTGTGTTGTCAGTTGTTTTGCACTCAGCATGGCCACCATCCTTAAATCCCACTTGGTTTGTCTAGCTTTATCCTTCCTTTCTTATAAAGCAATATAAAAACAATCCACCCTGTTTCCTTTTGAAAAGGGAGAGAGAATGTACTGTAAAATACTGGACTGTTCTGACTCATTGATTGTATGACTGTGACTTTCAGGATTTTCAGGAGGTGTTTGAGATGTGCACCAAAAGTGGGTGTCACATAGATCTCTCTACAGTGAGAATATAGGAAATAGCAAAAGGCAAACAAGAACTTACATTAGATATATTCAAAATATTTGCAATACATGAGATCTGAAACTGCAGGGAAAAGTATGCAACTTGAAGAAAATCTAAAGGTATTTACAGAAGACACTCCATGATTCTAATTTCCACAAGTATGTCTGTAATAGCAAAGTAGTTCTCAGAAGCCAACAGAGTCTTGCATTTTCATCTTTTGTACCAAAAGGATGAAATAAGGGGAAGTATTGAAACAGTTATTTAGCCAAGAGCCTATTTCAGAGGTATTACCTAAGTGTAAGTTAAGATCTCTGGCCTGAGATGTCAAAAAAGAAGCTTCCATTGTTTAAGAAAACTATGTAAGCTCACATTAAGCACCATTTCAGAGAGCTATCACTCGTCTCACCGAACAAAGGTAAGTACTGCAGGAAAATAGGAAAATAGCAAAGTAGTCTTGTTCATGCTGTGTGTACATAAATGAGCATTTCTGCTTTATGCTTGAATTTTTGTACCTATCCTGTTCTTACCTTTCTGGCTTTTAGGTAGTCTCAACATCCTTATTATTTGTATATAGTTGCCATTAATCTTGTTTTGCTTTATTTGGTGGAGACTTTTGTCTTGCGGATAGTTTACTCCTTCAGCACTCCTGACTAATAACAGCTTTTGCTGATGATTGTGAAAAGCATCTTTGCCTTGTACTGCTTCCTTGTCAAAGCTGTAGGAGTTGCTATTAAAATAACAAACAAGTAAATTTTCCAGAAAAGGCGCAATGCATCTTGCAGCATTTCAGGGTAGCAGTAAAACATTAAGAGATACAAAGTTTTTGGAAGCAGGTGCATGATACCACCAAATTTTCCAAAAGCAAGGGCAGCATATATTGGCTCACTGGCCCTGAGGAATCAGTATGTGGAGCTTTATTGAAGGGAACCCAGGAAAAATTAAAAGACTTTAATAAAATTAACCACTCAACCTCAGTAGGAGGGAGGGAAAAAAAAAGGAAAGGCAAAAGAATACAGCAAATAATAACTTAGTAGCTAAGCGTTACGCTAAAGGTCACTTTCACTGCTGAGGAAGGCTGAAATTTCACCATCTTAAATATGTAAGTTCAAGTTCACTGGATGCTCCAGGACACTGAATCTGTCAGAGCATCAAAGAGAGAAAAGCATCATGATCACAGAAACTGCAGTTCTTAAGATTCTTGTAATTTTGTGTTATTCTGAGTTATCAAAAAGCTGATATGGAAACTACCAAGTACAGTATGCCCTTTTGTTCACTTGTTACTAAATGGCAGAATTGAGCCCCTCTCCCAGCTGAATGATTAGTAAATCACTGTAAAAGGAAACTAAAGCAGCTGTTTCAGCTTCAGGGCAGTGCTGACAGAGCTACACCCATGGCAGGATTTCAAAGAAAAAGAACTACATTTGAATTTCAAAGCCCTGCTGTCATCATGTATCCCACAATGTGCCTCCTGTGGCCCAGTAATCTGTTTGCAATACTTTCATTTTCTATTGGAAAGCACAACTGGGAGATGCTTAATTCTTCCGGTTTTGTTTTTCTGTAATACATTCAGGCTGGGAGGGGGAGCGTTGAAGAAAGGGCTGTCCATCCGTGTCTCAGTGAAAGAGTGAGCCTTAAATAACAGAAAGAGAAAGGAAAAATGGAAAAAGGAAGAAAGATGAAGACCAGATTTGTATCAAAATAAATAAAAAATTAACGTACTTTAAGCATCTATGAAAAAAAGCGAAATGTTCTAGGTTATATTACTCAGCATGAAGTGATACTTTTAAAGGAAGATTTTAAGTTTATTTGAAATCTTTTAGAACATTTTTTTTGGACAGTAATGCTTTAAATTTAAAGCAAGCTGTTCTGGGTGTATTGGAGTGATAAAGAGCTAACCTTGTAATGTTTACTCACAGGAGTAATTTGAACCCACATGCACAGTCCCATTGAGGTCAATTAGAATTACTTTGCGAGTAGCAATTGAAAGTTCAGGCCATGATTCTGCCTTGCCTCGCGCTTCAATTAACACTTGAGTTCTGCATTATTTATACTGCTGCATAATCCGTTGTGTTTTAGTGCTCAGATATTCAACATGGCTTTACAAAAGGGAAGCCATGCGTAAAGTATCTCAACTTTTAAAAAAGTAACAACATGGATTAATTGGGAAGGGGAAGCGCTTTCATAATTGGACTGCAGAAAGACATTGCAAACACTGCACAAAAGACTAATTTATTGGTTCAGTAGTTCATAGTTCATGATGAACTATTAAATATTAAATACACTTAGATTTAAACAAAGTAGTGCACTGAAAGGCACTATTTATTTGCTTTCAAAACGTTCTTCACTTGTTCATATCACATTTCACATTGAATCTTAGTTTGAGTTAGTCTCCATTAGTAACCATACTGAAGTGAATGGAGAAACATTAGCCCTTAAATTTCCTTCAAGAAAGGCCTTGATAATCCCTGGCTCGGGGATTTGTTGTCCATCATGCTCTGTGTGAGTACACACACATGCTGCTTATGATGGCCATGGAGGGTGCAGGGAAACCTGCTGGAGTCTGATGCCCCAAGGAGATGAATCTGGCTTAGGGCTTGCAGTAGATAGTAAAACCTCTGATAAGCAGCTTTTTTTCATTCTGCACAGATAGTCAAAATACAGCTGTGGCTGTGGGGGTAATACCCTGCCATCCCTTTGGTGTTAATAGTATGATTAAAATCAAAAGCTTGCCCTGGAACAAGGATTGCAGTGATGACTGTAAAATATTTTACCAAGAATCATGTGAGATTATTAAGAAAAGGGCACTTTTTTCTTGCTCTGTCTCTTCCAGACTTAAGTCTTTGAGAATTCGCTGTAGGTGATAGAGTAAAGCAAAGTTGAATTACGTAAGTTTCTTGTTCTTGCTTACTTTCAGTCTTGTATGACCCTATAGGTTTTCAAATCTTTCTGATGCTCTATACTGCTCATCCTCACTATTTTTCTACTGGCTTTTGTCCAGATTTACCCAACTCTGAAAACATAGTCCAGTATTCGCCTGGGTCAGAACCTGCAGCATACCATTGGAGCTGTATGCATCTGTGCAGAAATACGTCCTGTTCCTGTGGCATTCTTCTGTTGTCATAGCTAATCCATCAGAATACAGATGTACAACATTTTACAAATAGTTCTTCTGAACTGCCACCTCAGTCTCCCAACTGCAGTTATTTTTAACCACAGGAAGATCTTCCTTCTTTTGAAAATTTCTTGTCAACATAAATTTTTGGAGAAAAAAGCAAATCATGAAAATTTGTAGATTATTTTTAGCAAGAGTTAGAATAAAAGTGATCACCTGATACTGTCAGAATCTGAAGGTCATCACTATGCAAGGACCATAAGATCCTAAAAAACCCAGCTGTCTTTACTTTCTTAATATTTTTCAACAGTAACAGGGTCTTTAAAGATATCTCTAAAATCAGAGCTGAAAACAATGTGTTAAAAGCTAGTGGTAATCTCAGGCACTATTTACATTAACTATTATTTGGCCATAAACTTAAGGACAGAATTATAATATTAGTAGAACTACTGCAAGAGATGCTCACTATAAAAATCTAATATAATTTTCTCAGCATCACTAGGAAATTGATGCAAAATGAAAATTCAGCTTTACTAAAGAGATGAAAGAGAGACCATCAGCTTAAACAACAGACTTTCTGTTCCTGCATTGGTATCAAATTCTGCAGCTCCTCTTCCTCCTGTGTAGTTTCCTACACTGAAATGATCTTATTCATGAACTTAAAAAAATAAAAATTGCTATTTGAAACGTTTTTCAACGAGCAGATAGTCATTGTGAATACATAGCAGTAGTAATTATTTTTATTCATTACTTTGATAGAATTATAGAATGGTTTGAGTTGAAAGGGAGTTTTAAGATAGTCTAGTTCCACTCCTCCCACTAGACCAGGTTGCTCAAAGTCCCATCCAGCCTGGCCTTGAATGCTTCCAGGGAGGGGTATTCACAGCCTCATTGGGCAATCTGTTCCAGTGTCCCACCACACTTACAGTATAGAATTTCTTCCTGACATCTAGTCTAAATCCACCTCTTCCAGTTTAAAGCCATTTCCCCTCATCCTGTTGCTACATACCCTTATAAAAATCCTCCCCCAGCTTTCCTGTAGGCCCCCTTCAGATACTGGAAGGTTGCAATTAGGTCTTCTTGGAGCCTTCTCTTCTCCAGGCTGAAGAGCCCCAGCTCTCTCAGCCTGTCCTCATAGAGGAGGTGCTCCAGCCCTCTGAGCATCTTCGTGGCCTCCTCTGAATCTGCTCCAACATCCTACTTGTGTTGGGGGCTCCAGAACTGGATGGAGTATTCCAGGTGGAGTCTCACAAGAACAGAGCAGAGGGGCGGAATCACACTCCCTCAACCTTCTGGTCACACTTCTCTTGATGCAACCTGGGATATGGCTGGCCTTCTGGCTGCAAACACACATTGCTGGCTCATGTTGAATATCTCATCAATCAGCACTCCCAAATCCTCCTTAGGGCTGCTCTCATGCCATTCTGCACCCATCCTGTATCTATGCTTGACACTGCCCCGACCCAGATGCAGGACCTTGCACTTGGCCTTGTTGAACTTCATGAGATTGGCATAGGCCCACCTCTCAAGACTGTCCAGGTCCCTCTACATAGCATTCCTTCCCTCTGGTGTATCAACTGCATCATTCAGCTTGGTGTTGTCTGCAAACCTGGGTGCACTCGATCCTACTGTGCATGTCACTCATGAAGATTCTAAATAACACTGGTCCCATCACTGATCCCCGTGGAACACCACTTGTCACTGGTCTCCACTTGGACACTGAGCTGTTGACCATCCAGCCAATTCCTTATCCAGCGAGTGGTCCATCCATCAAATCAATTTTTCTCCAATTTGGTGACAAGGATGTCATGCAAGACAGTGTCAAATGCTTTGCACAAGTCCAGGTAGATGACATCAGTTGCTGAAGATAGCATGAAAGAAAATGCAGGCACCTAAAGATAATCGTAAATCTTTTTGCTCTTCTCAAATTAAAATTAAATTAAAGTTCTTACTTTATTTTTCTGTGACATGTTACTGATCTGGGTAAGATTAGTCCTTATTCATGCTGAAGCTCTTTATGTTCCCATTGATACAAGGAAAATCAAGCAAGTAAGTTCATTTCCTTCTTCTCCAGATTGTTTTCAGCCAGAGGGAATCTCCACAACAGCTGAAGATGACATCAGCATTTTCACTATGGAATAGAAAGGGTTTATACGCAAACTTAGACTGTAATCTACAGTATGCCTCTGGGAAAAAGGAAAAAAAGATATATTACCTTAGATTACATCATGTTTCTTGGGCAATGACAAAAAAAATACCTAATTCTACGCACTATGGGACCTGACTTCTAGGTTAGCAGAGCTGAGAATATCTGAGGTCAGCTGGAGCTCATACTTTGTTGTATTTCAGAATGGTGTAACAGTATCGGATTCATCATTTCTGAATTTAAAATTATTAGCCTTTTTACTAATAATAATAAATTTCAGAATAGCAATTGAAGGTGTATACCTCCTTCTCAGTGAGCAATTTCTTATTGTCAATCTGTGTTTTTAATTAGATTATCTTAAAATCACAGAATCATAAAAAAGTGGGAAGGAAGTAGAGATCATCTAGTCCTACATGCCTTCTTAAAGCAGAGTATTATCTGCATCAAGTTGCTCAAGGCTGTGTCTGCTCAGACTTTGACTTTCCCTAAGGACAGAGGCTCCATAACCTCCATCAGTCTGACCACATTTTTCTGCTTTTAAGCTTTTAGAAATGATAACAACAATAACAAAATCTTCCAACAATGGATCCTATCTTCCAGTTTTCCATAAGGAAAATGGGATTTGAGCTAAGGAATTGTAAAATCAATAAACCAATTATTTCATGACCTACTAGTTTTCTTCAAAAAAAAAAAAAAAAAAAAGTGTCCTTTTAGAATTTTATTAGGCTGAAATTTGTATCATTTATTTGCACTAATAACGTTATATTATAGACCGCATTATCATTTTACAGTTCTTTTGATCTTCTTTTGTTTAGCTTCCTGAGATTGCACAAATAAATAATTGATCAGGAAAATTAAATACTTTAGTAAAAAGGGGTTAAAAAAAAAATTGGAATTTTTTTCTTATTTTAAATGTAAAGGTGTGTTTTAACTGCTTTTATTCAGAAACCAAATTTCTTCTTCTCTTTTTTTTTTTTTTTTTTTCCCATAAGAGCCATAGTAGTTCTTTAAACATACTGAGGAAAAATAGTTGCCTGGGCTGTCAAAATTTTGTGAAATGGAGTGAGCATGTGTTCAGAAAGACAGACAGCGTTCAGGATGCTCATAGCCAACTATGACAGAAGTATCTCACAGAGGCCTTACCTCCTCTGTAGACAAATAAGCTATATTTGACTCAATGATTTTGAGACTGAATGTTGTCTGATACAGAACACATGCTCAGCTATACATTACAACAGCAGAAATTTTACAGCAAATCCTTACAGTTCATATGCCCAGCTGTACACATCCATTTTAGTTATCATGTAGTTCTTTGCAGCTTTCCCTGTCAGTTTGTCAAATACATCAAAAGCATTTTCTCCTTTTTGTGCAGCCATTCTTTATGGTGACCAGAGTACTCATGAAGGCAGACAAGCAGTGTGTGAGTGCAGGATTATAGTTGAGTAATGTAGCATCTACCTTCTAGGGCCTGGCCCAGCAAGATGCAGTATAGTACATGAGCAAAGACATGTAGGTTGTGCTTGTGTTGTCTGGAAGTATTAGGTGTGTCAGAAAACACACAGTAGATGCCAGTCTCAACACAGCACTCTTGATTCAGCATGCAGGTAGCTAGATAAAAGAAATGAAGGGCTGACTACCCTGATACTTTTTTTTCTTTTCTTTTTTTCTTTTCTCCTGGACCCATGACTTAAAACACTTTCCTTAGAACAGGCACCCCCTTTCTTTTCTTTGAAGTGTTGAAGAGTGATATCTCTTCCCTAAATGAAACAGTGAGAAGGGAAGATGCTGCCCTTCTTTTTATACAACTCAATGCTTACCTCATGAGGGGTCCTACCAAGCCTGTAAGTTAGAAAGTATGAGATATATCAACACTGGAGGGATACACGAAGCATGGGACAGGAAGGAGCCATGAGCCTCTGCCTTTTGGGGGGATGGTTGTGTACATTTTCCACGTAATGGTGATGTGTGTGCAGATACAGAATGCTTCTCATGGGTGACTAGACTGCCTGCTGGGTTACTCACTGCTCCACTATTATCAGCCCATTAATCCTGTAATGAACATGGCACTTATGAGTTGAGAACTGAGATACTATCTGAAACAAAAGGTACAGTCACTTACAGAAAATCCATGTCAATTTTTTTAATTGATCTTCTCTATGAATCCAGAGAAATCAGGAATATTTTTATATGAAAATGTCTTCCATATACGCCCTTATTTTCTCAAACTCCAATAATTGGTGTCTATATCGATGTAAACAAACAATGGTGTTCTTATTTATTCACTTATTTTTCATATTAATATAGCAATAAAATCACCAATGTATCAACATTAGTAATGTTTTGATAGATTTTACTTAGCTATTTTAACCATTAAATTATAATTTGTGCATTTTTATTTGGTGCAGCGTTATGAGCTAATTCTGTTATACCTCTGTGACTCCAGTTGTATCATAACTGATAGTAATTATTCTTCAGTTATATCTCAAATTTTTATTTTCAATTATATTCTGGATTCTGAGATGCAAGAGCATTTTGACACACCTCTTGCTGCTATGGAATAGTTGGAGAAGTGGCACTTCATAATAATTACATAAGGGAAAGAGTGCCACCTACTGAATTACTGTCACTGCTTTTGTGAAGACTTGATTTTGTGTTACTCTGAGATAGTTTGAAATGGACTATCTAAATAATTTAGATAATTATAAAAACAGATTTGAAAAGCTTAACAATTAAACTCTAGGGGCCCTAAGGTTCCAATTGTAACACAGTTTTGTTTTGATGTTCAGAAGTATTTCTTTATTTTTGTAGATAGTGTTTGTAGTGTCCTGAATTTTGTTGCATCTGTATATTTCCTCCTTCTTGTGTGCAAAATCTGATCTCACCTCTGATTCTTCAGGCAAAAAGAAACACAACACAACAACAAAAGCAACAAACACAAAAACCTTTAAAAAAAGGAAGTCTACCACCCTGAATTGTGGTATATAACAGGTATAGAACTGGAAGAACTTCCTTAATCATTCTGGAATTCAGATCTTGCACAGTGAACAAATGTGAAAACAGAGTAAATGGCGTATTGGTCTCACATATTATATCTTCTTTTCTGTAGCATGAAGCATGTAATTCAGTTTAAGAGAAAGAACTATTTCTTTTCTTTACACCAACAGTTGCCCCAGAAGACCCTAGCAGAAAGGTAGATGGGGATACCATCATTTTCTCTGCTGTGCAAGAGCGGTCAAGTGCTGTTTATCAGTGCAATGCTTCTAATGAGTATGGATACTTGCTGGCAAATGCATTTGTGAATGTTCTTGGTAAGAAAAAAATGCTTGTATTTTTCAGTCTTCTTGATTATTCACTTGTCTTCTATTATTACATGGATTGTTTGCCCAAGCATTTGATGAGGTTTTTAGTATATGGAAACTGATATATTTCCTGAGCCTTGTAAAAGCCCCATATACAGATATCTTGGGGTTTCTTTTTGTAGGATATTCCTGAATTTGTCTTTCACTACTACTTGGTAAGAAGCACAATTGTGGAATCTTGAGAAATCTGGAAGATTTTTTTTTTTTATTAAATCGTAAAAAAAAATAAACAAGTAAGGTAGGAATTAATATTCCTTAGGATAGAATGTTTCAGTGCACTTTCATGTATTTGCTGGAGTTTGGGGACTGTTAAATATTTGTTACATTTGAAAACTGCAGTATAGACCACATTTTACTCCTGCAGTGATCCCAGATTCAGGTAATCCCTGGAAAAGGCACTGCTAAACTAAAGATGGTCTATAAATTACTATTGCAGGGAGAAATGATTATGCATTAGTCTTGAAGGCCTCCAAGGATATGTTTCACATTATGAAATATTGTGGCCTCAGGATCTTCCCACTGAATTTAACAAAAATAGTAGAAGGATGGCCCCTAAAGACTCTCTTGAAGGAAATGGCAGGTCTTTTGATTAAGAGACAGTTATTTAAGTAAAAGAACCTCATTTTGGGATTTCTGTTCAAAACTGTAGGTGTTTCACCAAAAATGCCTTCTTTCTGCCTGGAGGTTTTCTTGTAATTATATAGTTCACTCTGTTCCCAGGAGTTTCTCTTCTTGAAGTATGTTCTACTTTAAATTTTCCAATTGAAACCACTAGCTTTAATGCCCTATTAATTGTAAATAGGAAACAAGTGTTTGTTTTTCAGATGAAAATTTCACTACATTTATATTTCCTCAGGCTGCAAATAGTTGAATGTAATTGGACCCTAGACTGAGATCAGAAATACTTCTTTAGGCCCTTCTTGATGTCTTTATGTTTTGCATTTGTAACTTTGCATTTAAATCCAGATATCTTTATCTTTTCAGCTGAGCCACCAAGGATTCTAACTCCTGCTAATAAACTGTATCAAGTCATCGCAGATAGTCCTGCATTAATAGACTGTGCTTATTTTGGTTCACCTAAGCCTGAAATTGAATGGTAGGTTGTAGTTGTGTTTAAGTTATGGAAAAGAACCAGTTGCACCTATGGAAACAAACATATTAATTATACTTGGCATAGCAACGTGTTTAAGTGTAAAGTTTAAACTTAAATTTAAGCTTGTTTAAATTTCATTATGGATGCTGTCTGTATTTGCTAACATAGCATTCCAAGTTTGTATTTCCAAATAATAAAATATGATAGAATTTAATCATGGCATTGGGTAATGGTGATATCTTTCAATTAAAGGTTTAAGGGAGTGAAAGGTAGCATCTTACGTGGAAATGAGTATGTTTTTCATGATAATGGGACCTTGGAAATTCCAGTGGCTCAGAAGGATAGTACTGGCACATACACATGTGTTGCGAGGAATAAATTAGGGAAGACACAAAATGAAGTACAATTGGAAGTTAAAGGTAAGCTATGAATCCCTGTTTCATCACAAATTACTGTAGAACTTAAGACTTTCTAAATATCTAATAGACATTTCAAATTTCAGACCCAACGATGATAATTAAACAGCCAGAATACAAAGTGATTCAGAGATCTGCCCAGGCTTCATTTGAGTGTGTAATAAAACATGATCCTACCTTATTGCCAACAGTTATATGGCTGAAAGACAATAATGAACTACCAGATGATGAAAGGTATAGACAAAATATTTCATATTTTATTTTTGTTTTCTTGTTTCTTCTGTGTGCTTCTTCTCCTGAATTTTGAAGGGCACACATCGGCCTAGTGATATTTTCCAAGCAATACGATCCCATATTTGATGACTAAAAGACTTATCTAATGTGGTGAAAAAAATTAAATTAGAATTCAAAATAAAATGAAATGCAATTTTATTTTAATGTATACAGTGATAACGCTTATCAATTATAAGCATAGAAACTAAAGAGTAAATTAAGACATTTCTGCTGTAGATCACAGACAATTAAAAGTAGTTCATTTGGAAATAAAAATACATTAGAAAAAAAGGTAGGCAGTTAGTATGGAAAGATGTTTAATGCAGAAAAAACTGATACAGTTCCTTAGCTTACACTGTTGTCTAGATATTTGCTGATGTACACATGCTGGATTTGACAATGCTTTAAGCATATTTCTTATAGCAGTACCAGTTACTGAAAGTCATTGGCTGAATCTATTGTATTTGCAGGTTTCTAGTTGGTAAAGACAACTTGACCATTATGAATGTAACTGATAAAGATGATGGAACATATACTTGCATAGTTAATACTACTCTGGACAGTGTTTCAGCAAGTGCTGTGCTTACTGTTGTTGGTAAGAATGCTCTAAAAAATTACAATAGCAGAACTGTATTTAATTTCTGTTAAGTATGAAAACAACATTCGATTTAAAATAAAAAGCTTAAAAATAGGTTTTGATTGCTAGGATACGACAAAAGAAATTTCAGATACTTGTATATGTGTTTCATTTTTAAAAATATGATAATCTTACTCTGAAGTTTGCTTTTGAGTCATCTACTTACAAAAGGATCTAATGGCTTCAAGACACATGCAGTTTCACAATGTATAGGTTTTAATTTGTATCACACCTGAGCTAACATGGTAAATTATGAATTTCTAAGTACTTGCTATTTCAGGAATCTCTTCTACAGTTAGATTACTCCTCAGAAAGACTGAGCATGCTTGATTGTTGGACTTTTCAATGATTTTCTTATTAAATTTGTTTTCCCTGTTAACTTTTATAATTGCAGATTTTTGTAAAATGTGTTAGTTTGCCCCTTCTCCCAGTTTATAAGAAAGTTTTCAGTAGATGTCCTGTATGATTCTTGACTGGGGAAGTTCAGTGGAACTGAAGTTCAACATGAGAGTTGAAATCAAGTATATGCTTGTGTTTTAAAATCGTAGTGCGGTCTTATGCATATCCAGGAATGACATCTATTCTTGTACTTACAACCATCCTGTACTTGTTTATAAGTTTTCTATAAGATTACTTACTTTATTTTCTTGATCCATCTATACTCTAAAAAAGGATAAATTATTGTAGAATGCTTTTATCAGTTTTCAGTTTAAAATTCTCAATTACTCAAACTCAACTACTTACTCTAAATAAGTTAGCTTTTCTTTATCTCTAATCGTTATGATCTGTAACTACCTGCTATATTCTGTTCCTTTGGCTACTAACTGATTAAATCCTTTATATTAATGTTCTTTTCAGCTGCTCCCCCAACTCCAGCTATCATTTACGGTAAACTAATACAAAGTTCCCTTCATCTGCCAGATGTATTTCTCATTTTTCCATTACAAAGTGCAACATCTTTTTATCCCTCTCTCTTTTTTTTGTGTTTGTGTGTGAATGTGTGTTTGTTTTCATCCCATTTTACCAACTGCTTTGGTACTGGAGTAATAGACTTTGGAACTTTACAGTGCATCGTGCTTTATATTTTAGAGAATAAATGATTTTAAAAGATGCATTATTTTTAATTGAGATTACAGTGTGAGAGTATTTTCTAATGGTGAACACTGTAATACAGATCAATTGTATAACCAATGAAAGTCTCAAAAGGTAAATCCATTCATTTACTTAAAGCTAATTTGCTATCGAATAACATGAAGTAGAGAAATTGTAGTATGTTTTTCCTTTAATTTAATAGCAGCTTTCTTGGTCTGGTGTATTTATGTTATAGTTTGTCTACATTTTATCTCATACAAAATGGGTAGGACCTTATTGTCTCATTTATGATTGATGAAACTGCCAAGAAAGGATTTTGAAATTAAAAAAAACACCAAAATATCTGTCAGTCATGCATAGCCTTAAAAAGGAAAGCCTACACCCTTTAATTTGAAATCATTTTTTCTGAATTTAGAATTTTAAATGCAAAAATCCTTCTGAGTGTTGAGCACATTTATGTAGGTCCTGTCATATGCAGAGAAAATGCTTATGCATTCTTAAATGAGCCTACTCATTAGTCTTTATATTCATGTAACAATTCATATAATTAAATATGTTCTTTCGTTGAAATGGACATTTACATCTTCATGCATTATGAAGGTGTATTTTATCCACTTGTTTGATATTTCAGTATTTCTAAGAAGTACAACAAAAATAAGTGTCTTAACAACTCAATTTCCATTTGCACTATACTTGCTTTGATTTCACAAGCAACATATCTGCAGTGCTTCTAGAAAAGCTTTTTTGATGTGAGTTCTTTATTTTCCATTTTATTAAATATTTCTATTTATAGCAGATTATTACTATATAAACTAAACAGATGATTCATGTTTATTTTTTTCTCATTACACTTTTTATATAACAGTGCAAATTCTTGTCACTGTGTAGAAGTTTCCAAATACATCACCTCTTCCCCATTTCGTATCTGTTTTGTGACAATTGCATGCTAATAGTCATGAAACCATGCTTATACGAGTCGGTAGATCTGCACTGCTGTATTTGTGGGCTTCTTTTCATTGTAATGTAAGGATTTTTTCAAAGATGAAACAAACATATTCTGGCATGATTATTTGTTTTGTGTTCATTTGATTTACAGCTCGGCCAAATCCACCGCTTGACTTGGAATTGACAGGTCAGCTAGAAAGAAGCATTGAACTCTCATGGGTACCAGGAGAAGAAAATAACAGTCCCATTACAAGTATGTTTGTCTATGTATATTGTAGCAGCAGACACCAAAGAATGTAAAAAATTTTTCTTGTGCACCATGGAAGAATGGCAAATTCATCTGTTACAGTTGCCATTTATTTGCATTAAAAAAATCACTGATTGTCCGCCGCTGCAGAGCCAAGGTGAAAGATTTATTTACTGCCCGAAGTGCTGGACTTTTATTCCAAAAACCTGTGCGCGTTAATATGAAAGTTGATAGTGATGTGAGCTCCGTCTGACAAGGTTCTCTCTTATGAATATGTAGAGAACAGGCTTGTTCATTAGTTGAATGAATAAAAAGTTACTTATGTGTCCTTTGAAAGGCGAAAGCTACTGTCATCTGGCTTTAACTCTGTCGTAATTCCCATGAACTTGAAGTAGCAGCAGTACCACTACCTTTCATCACTATTGGTGGCAGACCCCTATCCTTCATGAGAATATAAACCAGATAGGTTTTTTTAATTTGTTTTTCCTAGTCTAGAGAGTTGAGGGAATACAGTGCCTCCATAAGACAGAGAAAATAAATGTATTAAATCTTTTTAGACAGGAAATTGATCTGAAATGTTCTGATTTCTCCCAGTTGAGCACAATGAAAGCACTGAAGTTTTATGCTTTCAGATTTGTTTAATGTATATAAACCCATAATTTGCTTTTTAAAATGTAAGAAAGCATTAATATAAATATTTGAATTATATTTTTTACAATGTATTTATATATTTTTGTGTCAGTACTTTGATTTTTTTCCAGACCAGATGACAAAAGCCTTTTTTTCTTTCCTATTGAAAAGCAATCATTCTGACTCAGGAGATTTAATACCAGGTGATGGTTCATGACCGAGATTTTCCAATGCATACATTTAAATACTGGAAATTTTATTCTTCAAATTAAGTAATGCTGGTATTAATTACAGTAAATTTAAATTGATGTGTGGTCCCCTGAGAGGTTGTGAAACAAAGCATTTGCGTCATAAGTAAAGCTAATGTTGTGGCTCCTGTTACCAGCTCAAAAAAACGGGGCTCAAAGATACCATTTCATTTTGAGTGATCCTTTTACAAAGGTAATATGATTCATATACTAGAATCTGTCTTTTGGCTTATTGACAGCTGAAAAAATACATAATAATGTATAATGATTTTACTTTTGGTTCTACAAATCTGTCTATCCCTGAGGTTGTATGTTCTGCACAGATTTGACTGCAATTAATAATATTCACTCAGAAAAATCTCAAGAAATTAAGTTTCTGTACATGAATTCCTTGACTTGAGTATACTGAAAAGAGCACTTAAAAATCTTCCTCAAGTAATGGTTCTTGACTGTAAATAGTTGTTCACTGATCTGACTGAGGAAAATGGATATGGTCTTAATATTGTATAGGTACTACAACAACGTCATCTTGATATAACCAGGAGCAATGTATTTGTCTGCCAAAATGATATTTTATATCAAAATTCCGATCTTGTCCCACTTTCTTGCTGTGATAGTTCAAGGATTCCTGTTACATTAAAATCCAGTACCTGGCAGATAGCTCTTACAAGAATGTGCTGCCTGGCATCTGTATTACTAAGAATACCACATAGCAAAAGAATGAGTTCTTCTCTTATATTTCCATCCAGGCAGTACTTTTGAGATCCATATTAGGTATGTCTCCTATGTTCTTCAACTTCAGTTTCCATGATTTTTAAAAATGTTAGCTGGATTGCTCAGTTTTGATTAGCTCGTTCAAAAATGACTACGCTGATCTGGGGAGGTGTTGCAGGTTTTGACATAAAATTGGATTCTATTTCTGTTTCCAGACTTTGTGATTGAGTATGAAGATGGATTGCATGAGCCAGGGGTATGGCATTACCAGACGGAAGTTCCTGGATCTCAGACAACTGTACAGTTGAAGTTGTCTCCATATGTCAACTACTCATTCCGTGTGATTGCTGTCAATGAAATTGGTAGAAGTCAGCCAAGTGAACCATCTGAACAGTACCTGACAAAATCCGCAAGTAAATAAGTATTCCTGCCTACCAGTGATTGATCTATGCTGTGAATGGCATTGTATTTGCTTGGAATGGAAAAAGCAGTCATTCTTGCTCACATGTAAATACTTTGTTTTTAGACCCCGATGAAAATCCTTCTAATGTACAAGGAATAGGCTCAGAACCTGATAATTTGGTAATAACATGGGAGGTAAGTTTGGATTTTGGAAGTTTGTTTGTTGTTGCCTCTGTGAGTATCATTGTTATAGAGAATTTTTTTAAAGAAATAATATCTGAGATTTGCCTGTGAGATAATATATGTATTGTATGTTTAACACATTCTTAGAAAAGAAAAAAAATAGTAGACATTTCCCATTCTTCATTTTCAGGGAAAATCTGAATACGTTATCAAAGAAAAATGTTTTTTCAAGGTGCCATATTTTCCTTGAGTGATTTCTCTGAGATAAGCAACTAAATTGGTAATACAAGATGTTTTGCTGCCAATGTAGAAAAACTTAAGTATGTAAATTGTGTTTTATCTCAAGTATACTCTTAGAATGAATTCTAATGTAAAACTTAAATCTCAGCTCTTGTCATAAGCTGAATTGCTGTGCACAATTCCTCTGAAAAAAAAACAAAAACACTTGTGTTTCCATCAAGCCCTTGCCATCATGGTATGAGCTCAAGAGAGCTGTTTAAAACCAATTTCACCTGCCAGGCAAAAAACATCCTCTAGAGACACACAATTTTAGGGAGCTGGTGTAAATCTGTTTCTCCCTCTTCTACTTCTAAAAATTATATTTAAAAATGAAATATGTATAGAAACCCCCATATTTCTATACATATAGAAATATGTATAGAAAAATAGAAATATGTATAAGCTAGGTTATCTGGTAATTAGCTGTTATCTTATTCAGAACTCTCAATGCAATTTTTACTAATACTGAAAAGCAACTAAAACTACCTCATATAAGAAGTAATTTGGAAATTTCAGCAGTGCTTTTTTGTCCCTGAACACAATGGTAATTTTTCAGTAAAATTCTGAATCAACAACTTTGTGACTTCAGATTTTTTTTTCAGAGGTTACAGAATATTTTAAAAGCTGTTTGATTTACTCTTTTTATTTCAGTCTTTAAAAGGCTTTCAGTCTAACGGACCAGGACTCCAATACAAAGTCAGCTGGCGCCAGAAGGATGTTGACGATGAATGGACATCTGTAGTAGTTGCAAACGTGTCTAAATATATTGTGTCTGGTACACCAACTTTTGTTCCCTATGAAATAAAAGTGCAGGCTTTAAATGACCTGGGATATGCACCAGAGCCATCAGAGGTTATTGGACATTCAGGGGAAGACTGTAAGTTTCCTAGTTTGAGTCCGTAGTATTAATTAAAAGCAACTTGGTGTGTAACCTGAGTGGGAATTGAAGTATTAAAGTATTGATAGTAATATGAAATGTTATAAAGAGATGTAGTTGATTTTTTTTTTTTTTTTTTGTAAGTTAAAATGAAGTAAGTTGGAAATAATAAGCATTCATAAAACTCTGTAGTATTCACGTTGAGATTGGTTTTTTTAGCACACAGGATGAACTTTTTAACCTGCCTTCTCAAGGAAATGCTATAAGTCATTCCAAGAATGTATTTTCACGTGGTGTTTGATCCTAACTCAGTACCTTTCCACACAGTGCCAATGGTTGCTCCAGGCAATGTGCAGGTTCATGTAATTAACAGCACATTGGCAAAGGTGCACTGGGACCCTGTTCCACTAAAATCTGTCCGAGGACATCTTCAAGGGTATAAAGTAAGTACAATCAAAAGCTTGCTATTCTCATTTATTAAAATAGATCACTTCTGCTAGGTGAGATTGTATCCAGATTGAAGTAACTTGATATGTAAGAGAGTTCTTGCTTTTCAGTGAGCTCACAAGTTTTGCTGACAAGAGCAACAGTGTTGTTAAGACTTATTTAAAATTTGGCAAGGCTCCAACCTTGTAGTATGCCTCCTGTGACATTGTCCTTGAAGAAAAAGGAGATGCTTTTGCAATCAAGTTTGCATGTATTAAATAGATTAAAAACTTATAATAGTTTTACAGATCTTTTTCCAAAAGGTTATTTAGAAGATGAGGAGAAATAGTTTCTGTTAGAGTTTCTTCAAGGTATAATGCTATTGACTTTTTTTTGCAGCTGTTCATCTTCTACTAAAATATGATTAGTGACATGATTCTGATGAACTAGCTAATTGGTACTTTATTGTGGTGTCTCTTTAGAGGCCAAGGAAAAGCTCAATTTAGAGATATAGGAAATGTTGGAAGCTGTAGAGCATACCTGAAGGAAGCTTACTGTAAGGTATTGTATTGTCTTTGATGATAACTGCGTAGGTTGTGTTGGAAACAAAACAATGCAATTAGAAAAGAACGGAAGACTTCAAAGTAGGAAACTGGACCAGCTGGTGACCTTCATAAGTCAGGGAAAATCCAGTCACAACGGTTGCTTTAGAGCTCTTTAGAGTTTTTGCATTGGAAGCAAATCAGAAGAAAATCAAGAATTGAAACTTGAGAAGTGTGATAGATGTGCTGTGGAGCAGAGGATAGAATGAGAGGATACATTGACCTCCTCTGCAAAACAGTAGAAAATAAGTAACTACTTATTCACTCATCTCTAAGTATACTAATAAATATTTCCACCAGAACAGGTAAGTTCCGCAGCCTGAACTAGGTTACCTTATAAGACAAACTCTTTTGAACTACTTCTGTTCAAATGAAAAGAGAAAATATTTTAAAACTGACAGAAGGAAAGAATATTTGGAACAAAAGAAATGCACATCATACTTATAAATTTGAGGACTAGAATTCAAAAGCAGTGAATCTAAACTTCGGTGCATTACAGGTTGCTGTATTCCTGGTATGTGGGTATGACTTACTGGTACAAAATGCCACTGTCTGGAAAGACATAAGCTAGTCCTGTAATGAGCTAATGTAAGTATTTGTAGTTAGTGTGGTACTTTGCCCTATATAATAAATCCAGCCAAGAAGCAGGACTTACTATACTTTTACATCACTATCTGTTAAATTACAGTCTCATATCAACCTGCATATCAAACAAGCAAACAGGTAACCAAAAGATCATCCATTATGTTAATGATAATTAAAATTCAATGATAATCAAAATTTAATGAAGTTATTACTCTCTATTAATGCAATTACCACAATGCTAATGCCCATAATCTGAATCACCAAATTTCTGTTAATGATAATTAATTAAAAAAAAAAAAAAGCCATGGACAGAAACCCTTGCCAATGTATCCAGTGTTTTCACTCTCCAAAGGCTTGTTTACAGGGAGTTGTCTTAATCCCAGTTTTTCTGTCCTCTATTTCCACTCTTCTCTTTCCATTAGCCTAAGAAGTTAGTCATGCCATGGTACCTTTTGTTCAGTGTGTTAGTCCTTCTCTGTATCTGGTATGTTTGTTGGTTTTTGTTTTTTTTTCTTTCTGAAGAAGAGAAGAACTGCACAGTTACACAAAGCTAAGCAGTGCTGAAACTAAAATAAGTTAGGCAACAGTCATAGATAAAACAAGTTCAAGACTACAGGACTGACAGCTGACCTGACCACTGAGTAATTTTGCTTTAATAGCTAGGATAAATGAAACAATGGTATATCCTGGAATAAGTTGCAGATGCAGCAGAAGTTTCTTAAATAATTTTTACTGATACAACTAAATCAAGCTAAAACTAGACAAGGTGTACCATGTCCTAAGACTTAAGAATAGTTAGTTACTGAAACAAAGCTTTCTCTGAAGTCATGTTGAAAACTTGTCACGTGCATTTTGCTTAGTGTCTTAGTTACTGAAATAGCTTATAAAGCATATGATTATATGTTTTTAAAATGCTTCAGAAAAAGTGGGCTGGCAACCTAACAATTCCCTTTTATGAATTCAAATGTGAAATCACAGCTTCCTTAATTAAATAGGTGATTTATATTTGGCAAAAATATTTGGCAGAAATTTACCCATTTACACTGTTACATCAATTTTAATATTTGGTTTTGAGTACGTGAAAATTATGCAGTGAAAAATGAAAAGTCATGCACTTGCAGCTGATACTCCAAGGATTAACACAGATGTTTGTAGGTGCAAGTGTTAATGTCTTTCCAGAAACTGTGGTAGATTCTGTATGGTAAAGATAGGGCAGTCAAGGAGATTCCAGCATTTACCTGTGAGGCTCATCTGCAGATTTTTAGAAACAAATTTAGCAAAATGGACGTCAGAATAAACTATGTGCTCTGATTCTTCTATCATATAAAAGGAGGAATAGTTCTCCTGTCCATACATGGAGATCTTTGTATGACTGTGACTTCAGAGACCTTTCATGATTTGTGTGTTTTTCCAGCCTAGAAAAATGTCAGGTTTTTTTCTTTTCACACTAAGAACAGCTATTTGACCTCCATATCACAGGGAATAGACATGCATGGTTAGAGGAAAATTATCTAATCGTGTAACAAGATGGCAAGACTGCTTTGAAAGCTGTGTAAACTTCTTCCTGCAAGTATGGATTTATATGAACTTAAGATGCCAACTTGAGAATCATCTAATATGAAGGCTGTTCCAAAGCAGAATTTGCATCAAACTGGCTTCAATTATAAGCAGGACTGGCAGATGGTAATCTTCACCCAGTCCTGTAGGCACAACTTTCTGGATGAGTTTTACCCCTGGAGCACTGTGTTGCTTCTCTGGGTAGCGGGCTGAGGCCAATAGGATGAAGTTCAGCAAGAACAAGTGCTGCATCCTGCACTTCGGCCATAACAATTTCAGGCAATGCTACAGGCTTGGGGCAGAGTGGCTGGGAGACTACAGGAAATGGACCTGGGCTGTGCCTTGAGTACTGTGTTCAGTTCTGCGCCCCCCACTACAGGAAAGACATTGAGGCTCTGGAGCATGTCCTGAGAAGGGCAGCAAAGCTGGTGAGGAGTCTGCAGCAAAAGTCTTATGAGGAGCAGCTGAAGGAATTGGGATTATTTAGTCTGGAGAGAAGGCTCAGGGGTGACCTTATTGCTCTCTACAGCTGCCTGAAAGGAGGATGTGGTGAGGTGAGGGGTTGGCCTCTTCTCCTGCATAACTAGTGATAGGATGAGAGAGAATGGCTTCAAGTTGTACTAGGGGAAGTTCAGTTTGGATATTAGGAAAAATTTCATTTCCAAAAGAGTGATCAGGTGCTGGAATGGGCTGGAGGTGTTCAAGAAACATTGAGATGTTGAACTGAGGGACATGATTTAGTGGGAGGTATTGCTGGTAGGTGGGCGGTTGGACTGGATGATCTTGAGGTCTTTTCCAACCTTGGTGGTTCTATGATTTTCACCTCAGGTTTTTTAAATTATGGTTACTCCTACATATACAATTCATGAATATGCATGGAAAAGCTTAACTTCTGCAAAACTAGAATATCTCTGTACCCACTGTAAATTTTCTTTTGTCTTTAGGTTTACTACTGGAAAGTACAGAGTCTAACCAGAAGGAGTAAGCGGCATGTAGAAAAAAAGATCTTGACTTTCAGGGGAAACAAGACTTTTGGAATGTTACCGGGGCTAGAGCCCTATAGTTCTTACAAGCTGAATGTTAGAGTTGTTAATGGTAAAGGAGAAGGACCAGCAAGCCCAGACAAAATGTTTAAAACTCCTGAAGGAGGTACGAAATGAAAATAAAGATGTTGTATATTCAACAATAGAACACTGAGGATACAATGGCTGATTTTTTTTTAATATCGTAAAATAATAATATGGCTCAATATTGTAATATTTTTAATAATTCATGAGTTAAGTTCATCTAATTTGTGTTTACCATATATTCTTCTTAAAAGTTCCTAGCTCACCCTCCTTTTTGAAGATCACTAATCCAACACTGGACTCTCTGACTCTAGAGTGGGGTTCACCTACCCATCCAAATGGTGTTTTGACATCATACATACTGAAGTTTCAGCCAAGTAAGTTTGTTTTGTATATAGCTCTACCTTTGACAATATGTCCAGCAAATAGTAAATCATTTCTTAAAAGTAATGTTAAATTTATTACGTTCAAAAAGATATAATTGCACTGTAGATGTCAAGTTTGAAAAAGCTCAATGTATTTTGACAATATATCTGATCCTATTTGAATAATTCTTGTTCAAATACAAGTTTAGCACTTTTCTATTAGTTTTGTTTCCTCAAACCATGCTTCACAGGAAAATGGAGGTGAAGGCCCACAGATAATCAACAGCCAAATCAAAAGCACTTATAAATCCTTTGTTCTGACTGCAGAGAAATATCACTAGTGGTAGATCAAAATAAATCCAATTGCATTGTTTTCTGCCTTTTCAATTTTCACAATATTCTAATTTTAAAATAAAAAAATATCACATGTGCCATTCATTCATATCAGAGATATACAAGATTTAAATTAAAATGTGCCTGATATCCCTTCAGCCTGTCACTTCCTTAGGATCCATTTGCCCAGAAATTAATCAGCAAGGACACTGGGAATTAGGAATTACCTGTTCATGGGACATCTTAAGGTAGATTGTTTTCTCTCACTTACCAAATTCCACTGTTCCCTGGCATTAGGTAGAAGACACTTCAGCATTTTTATTTCTAAGCATACTGAATTTATTTCTAAGCAGTTAGTTCAGAGTTTCAGAGGTCTTAGGTACTTTACTTAAGAGGATGCAACTTGAGCTTAAGAAACCTATAGGTGTTTCCCATTTCCCTGTTGAATTTTTGTCTCTTTCATAGATCCTTTTTACATAAAGGTGCCCTTCTTCTGAAACTGTGCATTATCATTCATATAACCTGAATTGAGCAATGCAGCAGGCAAACAAATACAAAAAAAAAGTTAAGCCTGTTTTAACAGCAGGCAATTTTCCTAACTAATTCTATTTTTCTTTTCTTCTTTCTTTCTTCCTTTTTTTTTTTTTTTTATTCCAATAACAGTTAACAACACGCATGAATTAGGTCCCTTGGTAGAAATAAGAATACCTGCCAACGAGAGCAGCTTGATATTAAAAAATTTGAATTACAGCACACGATACAAGTTTTACTTTAATGCACAAACATCAGTTGGATCAGGAAGTCAGATAACTGAGGAAGCAGTAACAATTATGGATGAAGGTAAGATGGGTATGTATAAAGAAAACCCACTGAGTTTAAAAAAGACTAGCAATTTGGTTAAATATATAACTACTGCCTTCCATTATGGAAATAGTCCTTGGTAAAAAATTCTCCAGGGCTCTTTTTAACTGTGTTATACACTATTGAAATACTATATATAGTTTTTAAGAAAAGATGTGCAAGTTTCCCTACTGTAGTAGAAACCTCAAATGAGGTCCTTTTGTAGTAAATTCACAAGATCTAAGCCTGATCTTCCTCCATTCACCTGTTCTGTTTCAGTTACCTGCTTGGGTCACAGAGAATAAAACTGAAATAATGTAGCTTTGTGGCTCATTGAGGAAATAAATTCTTTCTTAATGTATGCAACAGCTTCTTTAATGCCTGATTTCTTTTCCCATGGAGCTGGAACAAAAAATATAACTTCATAAGGTTGCAGAAATAAATTTGTTATCTGTGGCCCGTGTAACTGGTGACACTGTATGTTTAAATAATTATATTATTTGATCCCACCACTATTGCTTTTATGTTTGTAACTGTTCTAGATCTGGGATTTTGGCAGACATTCAGTTGAGGATGTTCTTTATTATTTATTTAAATATGAAGGCTCAAAAATTAAGAGTAATTTCAAACAAAAAGGAAATGTGGGGGGAAGCCTTTTATGATTTTGCACATCTCAGTGTTAAAGTTCTACTTTAATACCATCTTTTCACGTAATTTTATGGTTAGTGAAATTGCAATTTATTTCAATTGCTTTAAATGAGTTGGTATGCAATATAATTTTTCTAGTAGCGTATTAAGGTTGTATATAAACTACATGTATTTTAAACCATGAGTCTTAACAAGCATGACCAATGAAATTTAGTAAATGCATGTATATTAATTTTTGTCCTGTGATAGTCTGTCAGTGTTCAGCATAATTGGATTGTTTCTAATTTATTTGAATTAATATATTTTTTCTAGTCTGCATGCTTTTCTGGTTTATAAAATGAAATATGTATGTTCCCTTTGGTGTTTTACCTAATTATATAGTGTTCCTATTCTTGTTTTCCTCCATTTAAGCCGGTATTCTTCGTCCTGCTGTAGGTGCAGGCAAAGGTAAAATAAAACTGCATGATTTGTTAATGTGTGGGTTTTGCAGTGCTTAAAGTGGGGAAATTGCAGGGGTCAGGACAGAAAATCTTGAGCTACACATCATTATACAGAGTATTAATCAGTGCTGGAAGAAAATATTTCTATCTAGGAAAAAAAAAATAAAGGGAATCCAGAATGCTTATTAATACCTTTCATCTGCTTATTTTGCCACAGAGTTCCAGGGGAATTCATTAGCTTTGCTTCAGCAAAGTCTAATTATTTGTGAACATATAACAGATGTATCTCACAGTCATAAATATTCAGGGTCCAGGTGCACTAGCACTGATGAATTGTTGTAGAAAAACAGCACATCTACAAAGGAGATTTTTACTTCCTGTGCCCTGTGCATTTTTTTTGTTTTAAGAAAGTAGGTGCACTCTCTTTCTCACTGCTGATTAGTGCTATCCATTTGATCACATTTTATTTTATAAACAACTATGCGTAGGAGACAGCTGAGTGACAATACCTTCTATATACTTCTCAATTCAAGCATCTGATTGAATATAGAGGCAGGTGACTCCCTGCTCTCCTAGGTTCACAAATCTTGTGAGTGAATGCTTGAAGTGAGTGGAAAATACCATGATCCTTATTCTTGAATTCAGTAGTACTCGGTTCTTTGTAATGTTGTTCTTCTGTCAAACAAGGTATTCTTCATCCAGTTTTTATGAATAGGGTTTTTCTACACCTATGTGTCATCACAGGATTGTCATTAACAAACAAATATCTGTGTTTCAGATTCTCAGACCATAAAAATCCCAAGTCAAAATCTCTGTGAAAGTTTCCATCATTTTTCACGTACTTGGAAGAGACAGCATTAATTGTTTTACATATATTTTCTTTCCACTTGTTGATTAGGTGCTTTAATAATGATATGGCCATGAAAATAGCCACTCATTCAATCAGACTGGTGTAAGAAAAGTCAGACTATATTTATATGCATGCAGTTGTGCATTTATATATTGCACGAATATATGTATATATAAGTGCTTTCTGATATCAGATGCACTTCTGGTAAGTTATGGAGTTTTAGATTTATTTTAATGGCAAGTCTTTATTACCATTTTTTAGTCTGGTTGTAGCTGGGAGGCAACACAATTTGGAACAATGAACACGGCTTATAGTCCTGGACACAGCCCCAGAAATGTAAATTAAGTTCTCATTATTTATAGCTGAGCACAAAAACTCATGCAAGGAAAAATAGATTCTCTGTGTGAAATTGCAGTCTAATTATAGCTGTTCCACCGTCTGTGGCTAGCAGAAAGCATTTTATTTGTATGATCAGCTGGAGCAGCTCACATTTCAGAGCTGTCATCTCAGATTCTCCAAAAACTTAAGCAGATGGCTTCGTTTGGTTTCATGCTGTTTATAGTTTCAAAGTTTTCACATATCCCTGTTGCATCTAGCTCTTACAATTGCAAAGAAAACTTTGGAACTGCAAACAGGACAGAGCTAAAGCCATGACATCTGTTACAATATCTGAGTTGCACCAGCTTTGAGATAAATGTTCTCAGTGGTTACTTACATTAACATGATTAACTATGTCACTATTAGGAAGGAAAAAGAGGATCATATTATCAAGATCAAGTGCCAAATTATTTGATCCCGTGAGTGGGTGGATTTGGAAAACCGAAATACTCAGCCCACACAAGAAGCAGTGAATTTTTACTCCTCCATTGAGTGCAGAAGGGCCTATTAGTAGATACAGTTCTTACTGATGGGTTCCCCACCCAAACCAAGGAGAATGTGAAATTTAGGTATTCTCAAGTGTTTTGTGATCTATCAAAAACAACATCTCAACTTTGCATTTTGAATCACAGGAGTTACCAGAAAAATGCATGTAGCCTTTCTTTTTCAATCTGAACACTTTTAACTTGGAAGTTAAGAAAACAGTAGGTCCCAGATTCAGGCAGCCTAAATTGCAGAGAAAATTTTGTACTTGTCAGCTGCCCCAGATCAGTCAGAAGCATTGGACAAAAGGTCCTAGAGGAATTCAAAATGTCTAAACCCAGAAGAGGTGTACAATTTGGGATTTATCCCACTTCTCAGAGTATACGTAATGTGTGGAGGGAAATAATGCTACAGTAATTCTAGGGATTCGGCTATTTTATTGTAGGCCTGAAATATATTTGCTGGTTTTTGCAATCTTTCTGGACAGTCGTGGGCCCTTCATTGTACTCTAGTCTTTTATCATTAAAAAAAAAAAGTTACCAAAGACTGCTTACTGCTACACTTTCAACATTTGTTCCGTCTGACTTTCATCATAATGACTGCACCAATGTTAAGTGTTTTAAAGTATTTTCTAGATCAGTAAGTTTTGAAACAAGCCTTTCTGCCTTTTCCCTATAAGGTAAAATAACAATTTCAGAAGAAAAGATAAAAGGTCAAAGATAAGAGATTGGATAAAGGAATGTTTTTATTTTTTCTGATTCATTTACTGAATAGTTATATGCTGATTGAATAGGACATGGAAGTACATAACACTGGAGAAAATGGGAGACAGTATAGAGAAGAATTTGTCTCCTAGCAGTAAATGCAACATCCTAATCGAAGTGTTCACTGGACAAATAGTGTCATTGCATCAGATAGACAAAATCCCAGGGATCTTAGTGAATTACAAAACCTGAAGTTTCATTCTCCTCCAAAGGAAAGCTTAACAAGATTTGTGTCACTGTTGCACAAGCTCAGATGAGTAAATCATTAAAGAGATTATTTTATTGTGAATAAGCAAGCAACCGTGTTGTATAATTCATACTCAATTTGACTTGTGCTGTCTTTTTTCCTGTCTAATAGTGCAATACTATGCATGACATATTTAATGAAATCATGGCATTACAAAGAAAGATTGTTTATCTTTTTAGCAAATTGTTCTAAGTGTGTGAGTCTGAAAACTGCCTAAAACACCGCACATTATACCCAGTATTAGGTAAGCAGTGAGGATTGCTATTGCCATCTGTTTGTTGGCATCTACATCTAACAACACATGAGATGTGAGAGGAAATCAGGAAAAAAGAACCTGATTACCTATAAAATAAATAAAATAGTTATAGAAGTAGCTGAAATCCTTTCCACCCTCTTCCATGAGAATTTTTAAATGAATGGACTGTGCAGGAAGGAAAAGAATATAAATGAGGTAGAAGTAAAAGATTTTGGTTAACATGAACAGTCAGAGGGACTCGTTATGTTGTTTGCCAAAGTGTAGGGAGTCTTACCATGTCATTACATGCCTGCACCAACACTTAGCAAGTCTTCTTGTTTCACTTTTCAGTTTCTCTTTAATGCTCTCCATATCTATAATTTAAAAGCAAAGTCTTGTGCTCTGTGTGCACACAGACACTGATAACTAGCAGTCCTGAACTGCAGTGAAAGTAAAGTTGGAAACTTCAATTGAAATGAATGCTTCCTGTCAATGTGGTACTTCTGTCTGGTCTGCCTTCTTCATGTGAGCTCTGCATCTCAAGAATTACTGATTGAAATACTTTTGTGAAACGAAGAAAACAAGTAGATCAGCCTCTGAGTCTGAAACTTCACTTTTCTTCTGAGTCTCAAGTTTGTAGTTCTTTAGGTTAGAAATCATTCTCAGCTGAGCTTGTAAATAATGTGTTTGTAGAAGACAGGATCTTCTCAATTTTCTTTGTTCCATACAGATGCTTTTGTTTAAATCTTTTTCCCTACTTGCCATCTGTTTTACCTCCCTTTTTGAGTCATTTCTCATCATGTTTCAATATTTTTTCTGTAACAAATTCAGGCTGTTTTCTCTCTTCACATGAATTACAGTGTTTTTATATAGCTCCTTAAGCCACTCTCTGTGGCCTCCTCCATGGTACATATAGGTGATTCTTTCATTTTAGCTTGCTAAACAGTACTACTGTTTTGTCTTCTTTTAAGTCTACCATGAAAAATGCCTGTGCTATGGATGCTGGAGTAGAGAAAACGGTGATCACTGCAGTGTAAAAATTCCTGCAAATATCTTCTGCTTTGTAGACTTCAGAGAAAGTCTGTGCATGCTTGAAGTTTATCAGTGAAACTATTTTGTGCATTTCTTCTTTGTCTTTTGTATTTCGTACACTGTAGGAAGTTGCTTGCAATGGCTTAAATAGCCTCAGAAGTGACTAATGCCTGTCGTTCAGTGCCAGAAATGGAATTCAGTCCTACTGTTATACTGAGACTTTAATTTCCTATTGTAAAAGTTGTAGCTTAAAAAGCAAATAAAAGTAAACCCCTTCTGTATTTGTCTTACAGCTTCTGAAAGAATCTGTCACCTTTTTTCTTCACCTTTTCTTTCATGTGTGTGACAGGGGAACATTCTTAGAGTTTACTTTTTGCTTTGTATGTGCATTTCAAATAATTCTTTGCAACACATTGCTTGATGTTTCCCTTCCATTTGAAGAGTCCTCACATGCGAGTTTATCACAGATCAGCCATTTCTTCCAAGAAATCTAGTGAATTGTGTGAAACTTCCTACTAAAGTTTAATCACTTTGGAGAATATTTAATTTACTTTTCTGATAAACTCAGTCTTCAGAGACAGTATCTGTTCTGTTGCTAAGATCCTTTCTTATCTCTTATCACAAATTACTAAATTCCATTAAGTCTGCAGTCCAAGGTTAACTGTTATTTGGATGAACTCTGTTTTGGAAAGGCTGAAAGATTAAATACCTTTCTCTCTCTCAAAACAAAACAAAAGGAAAAAAAAGAAAAAAAAAACACCAATAGTATTAATTTGAAAAGACAGGAAAACATTACTTTGAGCCTAGGCCTTTCTCGACATCGGAAATTGCTTGAATGCCATATTACACTAGAAGAATGAAGCAGTACTCAGAGATGCCAGCCAAATTTTGCATTGAATGGTGGGGTTAAAATATCTTGATTGAACAGAGGAACTGAACAGAAGTTGGTCCATATAAAAACTGCAAATTATTAACAGCCCAATTCCAACATTTTTAATGTGAGCCTTTTGTCAGTGCACAGCGCTGGTATAGCGCGCACAACTGGTGTAGCGTCAGTGCACAACTGGTGCACAGCGTTGTGTGTAGCTGTAAATCACAGTGTTCTGCCACTGGATAGACTGGGGACAAGCTCTGAATGTTGTAACTACTTCAATATCAGGCTATCATCGCCTCAGGATCCATCAGCCACCTTTTAACTTCTAATATGTGTATCCATGTTGTAAATATGGCATATCCATAGGCTTAACTAAAAATTTCCAGACCTGCTGGAATCATTAGAACCAGTACTGACTGCAACTGTCACAGATTCTGCACCTTTGTAAATTTCAAGCTTGCTTGCTTTCTTGCTACCTTCAGGTGACACAAACAAGCAGAGTCTTATCTCCTTGCATTACTATAGTGTATTCACACGCCCTACATACACTACATTACAGACCATATTTCCTCTACCAAAGCCTGATATTCCTTAATGCTTTTGTTGTTGACTTAGTGTCCTCAATGGCTTTTTTAAAATCTTGTGCTTTCTTGTTATGGTGTTTACAGAGAATAAGTATATTCTTAATTTCTTAAATAAGTCTGTTCGCTATAATTTTGGTTGTTGAAAGAAGTGTATATTTTATACACTTTTATATACCTCATATACTTTTATAGATGTGCAATAGAGACATCAAATGTGGAAGTAATTCTTTTAATATAGACTGAAGAGTTGTATGAGTAATACTGAGGTGGAATTAAGAAAAAAGATAAGCAAGTATGGAAGTAAAAGGCTTGATATTGTCAAAATTTATAATAACAAGAACAATTTTTTTCAGATTTGATGGAATTTGCCTCATAGAGGTCTTTTTAAAGATTCTCAGAAACAATTGTTTTCTAGATGCACTACTCATATTACTTACTCTGTTTATAGGATTTATTTATTTTACTATGCCAAAGCAAGCCATAGGCTATCTGAATCTAATTTGGAACTACTTCTAGTCAGCTGTATAGACAAGGCCACCCTGTTTTGAGGAGAAAATAGTTTAAGTATGTGAATAAAATCTTTGCAGCAACTTCTTGAGAGTGGGCACATTTTATTTTCTGGTACAGATGAAGACACTGGAATTCAGTCACTTTTGTCTTTCATGAGACTAAGATTTTATCTGTAGTGTTTCATGCTGTTTCTGGTGGAAAAAAAAAATCTAGCAGGATCAAAATGTTAGTGGAAAACAGAGTAAGGCATTTTCACTGAAAAGTAAATTCATGCCTTTGAGGAGCATCTCCTTTGTGTTTGCACTAAACTATTTTAATATATTTTTATTGATATACAAACCAAAAATACTTAAGTATGTGTTCATTTGTAATGAGTGTAATTGGAAAACAAAAAATTAAGTAATGAGCAAAAATGTGGCTAATTACAAGATGCTGAAGAGAAACAAATTTCTTTTCATAGATGTGGGCAAAGTACTGTTGTCCAATGAGAGCAATAAAACACTGTATTTTAATATGCACAGCTTCTTGAATTTGCATTCCAGTGACTGAGTCCTTCACACCAGAGTATTTTGATATTTGCTTTCCAATACGTAGTGTTTCAGTGTGTGAAGGTGCAGTGAATCCTTAATGGCAATGAAGGTGATTTCAGAAATGTTCTGTAAAAGCGAGGGTCTCAGTGCACTCATTCTTCCATTTGCTTTCAAATACATATGTATCACTTAGCCATTCATATTTTAACAAGTAAAACTAATCTGCATGAGTGTAGAGTGTGCATGTGTTATTCGTTTGACAGGTAAGGTTTTACTGTGTTATTTAAATGTTCCTTTTTGATGTGAAGTGTTTTTACTGTTTATTTTTTTCTTTCCTACTCCCTCTGATGGTGAAGGATATTCAGAAATCCTTTTTGCAACCTCCCCAGTCATGCATACTGTCCGTCCAACTTTCTATAAGGGTATTGTGTTCCTTTTTTATCGTTATCACAGCAATAGAGAAAAAATCCTACAGAGGGTTTGCAGTTGAGGCATTTCTGGTCCATTCTGTGACAAGTGGAGGAAAGGGAGCTGTGTGCCAAACTTCTTACCTCCACTCTTTCCTACCATTTCGTGTTGCCCCGAGAATGTTCTCATCTTCCAGCTGTCTGCATTTTACTCCTTGATGAATAGTGTTTTCTGAGACTTTGGCAATTAGGTATTTTAAAGTGTTTGGCACTTTTTACAATATAGGGCATGCTCACCAGCGTACTTAGACTTTACTTTCTAATTTCAGTGTAGTAGCTACGTAGGATACAATGATGCATGCTATTTAGTTGCTAATTTCCAATAACAGAAGCAATGACAAATGTACTATACTTTCCTTGTCTGTGATATAAATCAGCATAGTAACTTCTTAAAATCTTTTTTTTTAAGTAAGTGTATGAAGTCACAATTTCATATTCTGCTTTGTTTTTCTATTATATATTCAGTGCAACCACTTTATCCAAGGATCAGAAATGTTACAACAGCTGCTGCTGAGACCTATGCCAATATCAGTTGGGAGTATGAGGGACCAGATCATGCCAACTTTTATGTTGAATATGGTGTAGCAGGCAGTAAGAAGTCATTTCATTAAATTATCCTAAGTGTTCAGATATATTTTCAAAGATTTTTAAGTGTGGTCCTAAATTGACCCAGTATTAAAGATAGCTCTTAAATGTTTAGAAGCTTTGTTGGTTTTTTGTTGTTGTTGTTTGTTTGTTTTTTTAACTGGATCAGGAGCTCAAATGATTTTCATTATAGATAATATAAATGTGTAGTAGTTTTTTGGTGATTAGATAGAAAATCAGCCTTTGTTCCTTTGTATTATTGTATAAATTATCGTGAACATGAACTTCTAAAAAAAGAAGATTGCTTGAAATTGGTTATGATGCAGTGATTACATGTGTAAAAGTATGAATTTGTACATTAAAATGGGATATAACTGCTCTCATAAGTTATGTCCAATTCAGGAAAAAAAAAAAAAAGAATAAAAGAGTCAATAAAAACAATCTTCTTTGTTAAATCAAACCTTAAGGCAAGGTATCTACCAACTTGCATATTTTTCTTGGCATAAAATAGGTTTTAATCTTTGAGAACGCTGCTGACAATTGGAATACAGATAGTTGCCTAATAAAACCAAAATATTTCTATTCAAATACTCTATCCTTCTAAAGTTATGATTTAAGATAATCTGAAAATAAGAATATAGATGCATTTTTCTGGATATTAGTCCAAGAAGTAGCTAAGACTACTGGGAAAAGAAGATGATGGTCAGAAAAAATGGTCTATTCAGATTACATAGTAAGACTTCTGTGCTAAAGTAAATGTTATCCAAAGCTACAGAAGTGCAATCTAATGAAGTGATTAAAATCTATTTTAATGTGTTTTATAATTGCAAGTTCAATAGGCCTTTAAAGAAAATAAATGAGAATATTTCTATAGTACAGTGGAACAAATGTTTAAAATAGTTTCATAATTAATCTACAGTGTCTTACTTAATATATTGCATGCAATATATTATTTGCAGTCATAATTTTATACAGTTTTATTATTTTTTGAGATAATTTTTGTTCAGCCAGTCCATACCTTAGTCAAGTAACTATTAGTAGCATTCTGTCTAGAAACTTGCAGTAACAAATAGACAATTAAAATTCCAATATGTTGTTTTCCCAAAATTTTTGTAGGCAAAGAAGATTGGAAAAAAGAAATTGTAAATGGTTCTCGAAGCTTCTTTGTGTTAAAGGGTTTAACACCAGGAACAGCATATAAAGTCCGAGTTGGTGCTGAGGGCCTGTCTGGTTTTAGGAGTTCAGAGGATCTGTTTGAGACAGGTCCAGGTGAGGCACACCGTACCAATTCTGTGTCATAGTCAGAATTTCAATAGACCACATGCTGAAATGTTGAACTGCTTCTAGCTAAGACATGTTGTAGCCAGCATCTTTGTTTGTTCTTTTTTTTTTAGAGCAATGTTGAATTGTTTTTTAAATTCCTAGATTTGCTAGCACATTTAATGTGTAAATTATGAATGCTTTAATCCTTTCAATTCACTGTGTTCTCTGTTCTTTATATTAGAGGCAAGATTACACTCCATCTGTGTACTGTGCACAAAGATGACCTATTCAATTTATTTCTAATTAATATAACTAGACTGTTGTATTTAAATAACATGTACATTACTAGATTTAAGTATATACAGTTAAATCTAACAATCTGCATATCATCAGATTTAATACAAAAAAAATCTGATTAACTCCAAAATGAGTGTTTAATCAGAAGTGCAGAATTTGATGTCTTATGCAATTTAAACTCCTCTTATGAGATTTTTACTTGTAAATGTTTATTTTCCAATTTTATACTGGTTTTATAATTATTTTGATTTCACAAACTATGTTTTGTGAGTCAGCAAGACTACTTAAGTTCTATATCATTATACTAAAAAGGAGTGCAGTGGTAATTTTTTCATAACCAAATCAGTAATGTTTGTTCATTTCACTTGGAGGAGGAGCTCTGTGGAAAGTTTTTTTTTATGTTAATGCTGAATATGTTGTCATCACAGCATGTTCTCGGTCAGCTATTTTTATTTATTTGTATTGCTGCTCATTCCAAGCATTTTGATCCATGCATAGTTATTTAGCTGTAGCATCACCAATTCCAGAATGTTATGATTTAAGAAAGTAGTTTAAATATGACATATGTTTGAACAGTATGTAATAATCACGAGACAACAAAGTAAATAATGAATATAACAATTTGAATGTGAACGCTTTCTAAAATCATATACTTTTTTTGCTATCTGTTCTTCCATTTCTGATCACAGTTTACTTTGTTACAGGAAAGCTTTGAAAATACAGTGCTGAATAACAGTGCCAAACAAATTTGCATGGGCTGAGCAGAGAGTTTATTTGTGCCAGGGACAACAACTAGTATAAAAGGCAATAGGTAGTATTTTATGCAAATACACAAAATCCAAAGTTTGAAGCAGCAGTTAAGAAAGGATCAAGAGTTAAGAAAGGATCAAGTCTGTGTAACTTAAAACAAGCTGAAGGAAAACCTTCCCAAAAGCATCATCCTGAACAAAGCGTACTGAACTGGTAGATAAGGAATTCCGTACATAACTGTGAATGAACCTTGGCTTATGTCTTCGTGTTACTAAGGAAGAAGGGGATTTGAAAGGAGTTTAAAGACATTGTTTTATGCATATACTGCACTGTTTGTGATTCTTGATCTAATGTTATAAAAAGCAGGAAGAAAAGATTATAAGGTGTAGTCGTATGCATGTACCAATGGCAAACCATGCTTGACCAGTTCAGTCTTCTACTATGTCAAGACTGGAGAGGAGATCAGTGAATGTTGTCTACCTGGACTTCAGCAAGGCTTTTGACAAAGTTTCCCATAACATCCTTGTAGGTTAGTTTAGGAAGTGTGGGATAGATGAGTAGATAGTGAGATGGATTGAAAACTGGCTGATTAACAGAGCTCAGAGGGTTGCAGTCTGCAGCACAAAGTCTAGTTAGAGGGCTTTAGCTAGTGGTGATCCCCAGGAATCAGTAGTAGGTCTAGTCTTGTTCAACATCTTAATGACCTGAATGAAGGAATAGAGTGCGCCCTCAGCAAGGTTGCTGACAATGCAAAGCTGGGAGGAATGACTGACACACCAGAAGGCTGTGCTGTCATTCAGTGAAACCTGAACAGGATGGAGAGCTGGGCAGAGAGGAGTGTTATGAAGTCCAACAAGGGCAAGTGCAGAGTCTTAAACCTGGGAAGGAATGACTGCATGCATCAGTAGAGGTTAGGGGCTGACCTGCTGTAAAGGACCTCTGCAGAGAAGGACTTGCATGTCCTGGTGAATAATAGGTTGACCATGAGCCAGCAGGGCATCTTTGTGGCTGACAAGGCCAGTGGTATCCTGGGCTGCATTAAAAAGAGCATGGCCTGCAGGTTTGAGGGATGTGATCCTCCTCCTCTACTCTGACCTGGTGAGGCCACTTCTGGAGTACTGTGTCCAGTTCTGGGCTCCTCAATTCAAGAAAGACAGGGATCTTGTACAAAGGAGGGTGGCAAAGGTGATTAAGGAGTGTCTTCCTTGTGAGGAAAGTCTGGGACTGTTCAACTTGGAGAAGACTGAAGTATATTATCAATGCTTAGAAATATCTAATGGCAAGGTGTCAAGGAGATGGGGCCAGGCTCTTTTCAGCATGCCCAGTGGCAGTAGGCACAAACTGGCACACAAGAAGTTCCCTATGAATGTAAGGAAGAACTTAGGCTGCCTGGAGAGGTTGTGGAGTCTTCTTCTCTAGAGATATTCAAAAGCCACCTACTGTAGGGAACCTGCTTTAGCAGGAGATTGGACTCAATGATCTCCAGAGGTTCCTTCTAACCTCTATTATTCTGTGTGATTTCTTAAAGAAAAAATGTATGTCACACTGTCTTTAATCTAGATCATACTTTTAAACATTGCAAACAATGAAGTAGATAACAAGAAAAATATTGGAGTGTGGAATGCTTCCTTAATTAGGAAATCAACTGCAATATTTGGCATATTGCCACATTTATTCTTTTTTTTAGCAAGTTTTCCTACAGAACACCTTCATAATGCACGTTTTGGTTTTTTTTTAAGCATACCAGTAGTCTATTGCATTCACATCTGCATTATTAGCAGTTCAGCAGCAGTAAATGTCTTTCTGCCTGTGGCAGATGATTTGCTTAGAGTACACAGGAAATTCTGTGCCATTTTTAAAGTTGCACTGAGGTCCAGAAACATTTTCTCACTGGACATATAATAAGTTAAAGAGTACAGGAAGCTGCATAAGTAAGTTTTCATCTTTGCTTTTTCCCATCTATCTTAAATACTGTTATGCCTGAGTTGTTTTGCTTGTTGCTATTTTTTATTACATTTGAATGTTAAATGTGCTTTTGCATTTTGCTACAGTATTTATTATACAACCTTTAATGCCTTATTATAAATGCATATGTAAAATACTCCAAATAATTTTGACCTCAGTATGAAAACAAAATATATATTACTTTGATTGCAATTCAGAGGAAGATTGCCTTCATGATTTTGTTTAAGATTGTCCTTTGTATTGATATTTATATACTTACAGTATATAAGGTATAAATGTATATATATAAATATTATATATATATATAAAAGCTATACATATATATATGTATACACACATAAGACTTTTTAACATTTTAATGTAAAAATTGTTAAAATAGTACTCAGAGGTACTTATGGTCTTCATGCAGCCTGAGGAAGACCCTCTAGAACCGTATGCTGCTGATGTTTCCAAGCTAGCTGTCTCTGCCTCTCTGAACTAAGAAATAACACTGAGACATGGGCTTGAATTCTGACCTGTAACTGTTACATTTTCTTGTTAGTGTGCCTGCCACTCTAGCACAGTCTCTTGTCAGCTCTTGTCTGCCAAGCAAGACTCCAGTATTGCTCAAAGGATGCAAGCATGGGCTTATTACCAGTTTATACCCTCCATGTTTTGTAAGGAGAAGAGAGTGTGTGGTGTATGTATCACGTGGACTCGTGGTTCAGTGAGCTTGGACAGTCAGTGCTCCATTGAAAATGGACTCTCTGTAATATGTTCTTATGAGCTTTCTCTTAAAGACGCATCTTCTCAAAGAGTGGTGAAAATCTTTATGGGATTCTATGACTTTCACATTTCTGTGTGTAAAGCTCTTTGTGCATTATGCCCTCCACTTCACTGGAAGAAAGCTCATGGACATTACCTAATGGATACGGGTGAAATCTTGTGCCATGGGAGCTGATACACTGAACAAATAAGTCTTTCTGGAACATCCAAATTGAAAGGGACCCATAAGGATCAAGCCCAGCTCCCTGGTACAATCTGACTGTAGTGCAAAGTGTCTTCTAAGCTGAGATTTATTGGTCCTTACAAAAATTTGCTTAATTCATGAAGTCAGAAAAAAAGTAATACTGAAACAAAATACTATATGAGCTATGCATAGGAAACCTTTGCACGTGACTTTCCCCATTCATGTGGAAAGATGATCTTTGTTTATGTCTCTCAAGACAGAGATGACTCTCCACAGTTTCAAACTCTTGGGTTTGAGGCTTGGAGGAGAATACATAAGGTTTCAGTGGATGTCCATCTACTTCACCTTCATGTCTTCTTCTGTCTGTAGCTCACATTTCCAGCTTCTGTCACCCTTCCTGCTTTTTCCCAACAGCAGATCCTAAGACCAGTCGCTGGCTAGTGTATTTCCAAGTAAGAGAGTGGAAAATAAGGTTATCCAGGAAAATCCTCCTACTGTGTTAAAGACTAGTAGTAGTTCCAGCCACCAAACCATACAGATAATTTCTTTCCTCACTCTGACTATAGTGTTTCCTTATTGTTTACATTATTTTCCAAATAGAATCAGCATTTGGAGAGAAACAGTGTAAAGGAAAAGCTTCCCAATTGCCTTGTGTTAAGTTCTCACTAATGCTAAATTACGGCAATCATGATAAATTTTAGGATGCTGTACACATTTGAGGAGAGGAAGAACACATTATGCTTAATAAGGCTTTAAAGGATGCTTCATTGTTGATTTTTAGTTGTAATTGAATGTTATGGTCTTGGATGACCCATCTGTTTCTGTTTCTGACTAATAGGTGTGCAGTAGCTAATGTGTATTGCCGTTTTATTCATTTCAGTAATGCAATCTAAGTCTTTGTGTGAATTACAATTTGCAATTTCATTTCAGTAGTTCAATTAATGTAAAATGGTTGAAAACAGTCCTGGAATTCGTGAAAAGCAAGACAGTATGTGTACATGTTTTGCAAAATAGCTGCTAAGCCTAAATGTTGAAAAAAGTTGGCAGAATTCTTATATATTCAAAAATAAGTTCTGTGCACTTTTCCTTGCATTTTAAATAATGAAAATATTCACTAAATACAATATCACTGCTTTTCTTAATACTAATTTTTGCAAGTGTTATTCCTTAATTAATAAATGATGTATATTGACTGTTATTTAATTTAATTAACATAGAATTTTAATGCAGGTAAAACATTCTCATAATGTTTTTTTTTCTATTCTCCAGCAATGGCAAGTCGGCAGGTAGACATTGCTACTCAAGGATGGTTCATTGGACTTATGTGTGCTGTTGCACTTCTTATCTTGATTTTACTGATTGTTTGCTTCATAAGGAGGAATAAAGGTGGCAAATATCCAGGTACGATATGTAACAATAAAAGTAAAATTATCTCCTGGTAATCAATCCATTTATCACAGATCTCAGGTTACATTTGCCCCTAGTTTATACACAACTGCATTGTATATATGAGAAATCAGTCCTATTGTTTGGTAGGCTCATTGGGAGCAATCTGCCTACTGGTGGACAACTTCAGTCCTTAAAAAGAGTTTTCTCACTCATCCTTAGAGGATTGATTCTATTACCCTACATTAACACTTTAGAGAGGGTTGAGCTTTCTTTGGGATACTTGGCCATCCTGCCAGAACTGCATGCCCCAAGCTTAGCCTTTTAACTCACCAGAAAGAGCTGATTTAGAACTCTTATTAAATTATTTTTGTCTTAATTTTAGCATGTCATCTTCAGAATACCGATGGCTATTAAAAAGTACTGAATTATTTTAATATGAAATTATAGCAGCCAGATTCATTTCAAGATGTTATGAATTATCATGAGGAATGATTCATATCATCTTAATCAACAGTGTATAAACTGATGATGTACAAATTAACTGTGGAAATAACCAGAATAAAAGATAAGAGGCAATATATTGGATTATATAGTAGTATAATCCAATTATATTGGATTATGGAAATATATATATATTATACTGGATATACTGAAATATATCCTATATAGGTAATAGGTAACAATAAGGTAATAATAATATCCAAATAAAAATAATAATATAATAGTAATAATGATGGTAAAAATATTTTAAAAAAGAAGGAAATGAAAGACAAAGAAAACCATGATGAAGATAATTATTGACCAGTATATTATTTTACTGTGACAACACTCTTAATTTATAGGAATATGTTTTATGTAAACATTTATCTCCTCAGATATTGGCAGGTTTCTGTGCTGCATGGTTGCATGGAGACAAATTACATGCAAAAATTAACACAAGACATATGCAGTCTTACCAGTGAATGCAAACTGTAATAGAGATGTGCAAGAGATAAGATTGTGTTAAGTTTAGGTTCTGTTTTATGTGTTTTTCCTTTGATTTTGATCATGTCATAGAAAGAAATGAAATAATGAACAGACCAAGCCTATTCTTTTCCAACATTAATATTTTTCAAATGGTGTTTAAAATTTCCTGGAGACTCTATTGCAATGCTTTTAGTGCATTGTTAGGGCATGACATGAAAGCAGAAGGAAACAAGCAGTGAATACAAGTGAATTTGATTCAGTTTCATCAGTTGATGCGGGAGAAATATCAAGAGGCAACATGGGGAATGCGGATATTCAGATTTCAATAAACAATAGCTCTGCTAATAACTCAAAATAGTTCAGTATTTTTTAACAAGTATTTATTTTGTAATGAAAGAAAGGAAAAGTTTTATTCATGCAGGATAACACAGTGTTTTGTACTTGAATTAAGATAAAATTCTGTAGTTAACAGATCTTTTTCTTCAAAAGAAAACATGCAGTAGTCTAAGGCTCCAGTTCAATCAATTATTTTTATTCAAATCGTATTCTAGCCAAATCTGATTGGTTTGAGAAATTAGGGTCTTAAGGTATCTAGCCTTGCTGTTTAATGATAAAAGTTATTATTTCAAATATTTTAGTGAAAGAAAAGGAGGATGCACATGCTGATCCAGAAATACAGCCTATGAAGGAAGATGATGGAACGTTTGGTGAATACAGGTGAGCAGCTGATGTGGTTTGTTGTGTTCACTCTTCGTATCACATGTACTTTATGTAATATCACACTTGCAATTTCAAAACTAACTTTATTTCAGTGTTGAGAAAGATTCTGCTTCCACTGTTTTATAGAACTGTAGATAGCATTTCAACTATGCTATAAGAAAAAAAAATAAAAGTCCAAGATTAAATAATTGAGAGTTTAGAAAAAGCCACAATTGCAAGCTGAAATCCAGATTCAAACACAGTTGTCTCAAAGGGAGGAATCAAAGGGAGATTTTTTATAAACCCATGTTTCAGGTACTTAAAATATCAAATAGAGTATGTTTTCAACCTTTTAGTTAGAGGACATTTGACATTATGTTTTTTAAAAATACATTTCTAATTGAAGTTTAATAAAGACAGTCTTGTGTTCCACTACCTGGAAAACAAATGCATTTAAAATGCCACTAATGGTAACACTTAATCTAATAACAAGGCAGCAACGTTAAACATGGAGGTGAGGGAATGTCCTACAGGAAAATACAGATCTTCCCTCCATGTATTTCAGTGCAAGAAACAGAGAAAGCAGATTCAAAGCCTACAACACTCTTATTCCTGACTCTCTTCCTTCATTCTAAAAGTAGTCTATCTGAATCTCCTGACATCATAAGAAGCATGCTTTGGCAAGTCCATTCATGGGAGTATAGATTATTAAATAAAACAGCAGCATATCATTTGGGGCTTTTGAACCACAATTTTTCAAATAATGTTCTTAATTTCTAAATATGTCTATGGTGTTATATTTTATTTATGTATTGTAATGCATTTTACAGTGTATTACTGTGTTTAAAATTATTGTGAACAACCTTTATTACTTTGAAAATGCTTAACTTACACAGATTAAAAAAAAAAAACAAACAGTTTTTCCAAGAAAAATTCTCTTGCTTTAGCTTTCTCACGTAAGGGAAATGTGCATATAGATCTGGCTGCATTAGATTTCCAGTCTGAATACCAAAGAACAGTTTCTGTTTGTTCTTACTTGTGGTTTTTAAAAAAAAAAAACAAATACTACTCTGTTCTTAGGTTAATCATTTTTGTGTGCCATTTTGTTACAGCCTTAAGTGCATATGTACTAATCTAATTTAGCTGATAAAAGCAGTAGTATAAAGCAGCATTTGGAAGCAGATGTAAATAAGTACTGTATGCATTTTCCTATGCAGTCCAGTTTGCATTCTCATGTATCACTCCTCTGCTTTTCAGTACTTGGAACTTTCAGCAGCAGAAGCTGGCCCTTATACATAATTGTACAAATTCTGTGACTTGAATATATGTTTTCTCAGGTCTAGACTAAAATTACTGAAATCTACTTTCACGTGTGACCTGTAGCAGAATTTGAATTTGTTTCCATATTGAAGAGATTTAAGTCAATCTAAAGAATCACATAGTGTTTTATTAAATGATTTTATTTATATACCACTTGTCTGGTGAAAATGGACATTTGGATGCCTAGCTTACAGACTTGTTCATATGTTTATCCTATTTACCATGCAAAAACTCCTTTCTAAAATGTATTTCTGTGTAATTAGTCTATGTTGGGCTTTCCTCTTTTTTCCTTAGAGACAGGGCAGCAGCAGCAACCAGTCAGATTACAGAAGATATCTTGGCATTCTCTCTGCAGCCCAGCATCCCTGCAGTCACTCAGTTCCCAGTTTGCCCGTCTCACACGGCACTGGTCACGATGCAGTGCTTTTATGAGGACAAAGGGTATAGGGTCTCCCTTGAACAAAAATGTGATTTTTGAAAGGTTTGGAAATCGCAGTATTTTGAACTTTTTTCATCACTTCAGGTCCATGTCTGCTTGGACAGGAAAGAAAATGGACAAGGAAAAGAAAAGAAAAGGTAGCTGTGCAAGTTCTTCTGAAGCAGACCCTGTCTTTACCAAAGCAAAGTCTGTGAGATCTGACAGATCCAACTTCTTCAGAAGGTCAGGGGATCAATACTCCAACGTCAGATCAGAGACCTCCTTCACCAGGAGGAAGGCTAGGCAGTCTTCAGAGCTTAGAAGGGCTAGTTCTGTCTCTGCTTCCCTCTGCCAAGAGGAACAGAGGTCAGACAAATGGATATACAGGCATGGCTCTAGATGTCATGCTTCTGAGCAACAAATAATGGGTTTGGATGAGGGTTCAAATTCTCAGGCAGGACATCCACACCCTTTCCACCAGCCCCTCAGCTGCAACTCAATTCATGGCTCACTGGCAAGACAGCATTCTTCTCTCCTGCACCGGTTCAGCCAGACCCCAGACTACTACAGCTCAGATTCAGAAGATACTCAGAGCTCCAAACACAGGAAGGTAAGACCTTCTGCTACTACTCATTTCTCAGAATCTGAAAAGAATTCATTAATGAAATCTGTAATTTTGCCTGAGCTAGCTACTGTCTTAAAGGATGCACTCACAGCAGCCAGACAAAGTATAACTTCTGTGGCACAGACCAGGTCCCACTCAATAAAGCATCCCAGGATACCAATTACAGAAGTTCCAGTGGTTCCTCTAGAAGAAATGGGAAGCAGTTCCCGAACTTTTGAGTCTGATCAAATAGGCAGTATAAAAAATCAAGCAACTTCTGGGAAGGAGAGAGTTGATGCTTACAAGGATTTGGAGGTTGATTCATCCCTTGAAGATGATGAGTTGTCATCTGAATCCCCTACAGAAGATGAAGAAGGACCAGATGCTGAACGTAAATTTGGCATGGAAAATCAGAGTTATCTGTTCAAGCACATTAAAAGGGTGTTAATGCTGAAAACTTCCAAAGGTGAATGCCCTTCAGAAGAAATGCCTGTCTTATCTGAAGAAGGCAAGGTAGATAATGCACTTCCTATCCATTCAACAGTGGAAAATTTCATCTGTAGGATTTGGGGTAATCCTGAGGCAAAACACAAAGCTCCAGAAATCCTACATAAGCTGTATCCCCTTCCAGTGGATAAAGCTGCTTTGTGGGGGACCTTGCCTAAGGTAGACAGGCCATTGATTACTGCTGATTCTGTGCTTTCAACGTCTGCTAACATGGATGCTCTCCCTAAAGATCTTACTGATAGAAAGATTGAAGAAGAAATCAAAAGATCTTTCAGTCTGGTTGCAGCCCAGCTTGGAGTGTCTATCTACTGCACTTATGCTTCTAAAGCATTACTATTATGGCTGGAGGAAGAACAAGCCAGAGTTAAGAGAAAATGTGTCCCATCTGGTGCCATACAGAGGAAGCACAGACTGTGTAAACTTGCAGCTAACTTTATCCATGATGCAGCTGAGGATTCTCTTAGACTCACAGTTAAAAATGTTGCATGCCTCACAGTAGCCTGGAGAGCTATATGGCTGCGTCCTTGGACCTCATCGCTAGATCTCAGATGTCAGCTGCTCTCTCTGCCATACACTGGTGGCAAGCTATTTGGTGAATCCTTGGTCCAGATCCTGAAGGACTTTGCAGAACACAAACATTCCTTACATCGGATGAAAAAAAAATGCTATTTTGGCAGCTCGTTTTCTTATCCTCACAAGTCTCAGAGTTCCTTTCGTTCTCCTCCGAAGTTTAAAGGAGGAAAGGGAAAATACAAAGTCTCACAATCTTTTCATGCCAGCTATGAAAGGACATCTCGTTTTCAAAGAGATACCAGACCATCAAGAGGAACTTTCTAAGAACAGCTTGAACTACCATCCTTTCTCAGGAACTGGGGAGACTGAAAAATACAGAAATTTATGCTGAATAAACTTCAGTATCTCAATATTTCAATATTGGCAAGTAAGGCCAATGCTTTGAAAATGTATTATTTCAAAATAAGATTTAAGTTATTAAATTACTTAATTGCTAATTATGATTTCCCAGAGAAGTCATAGGAAGGTTTTTGGCACATTCAGCTTCTAGTATTCATGGTATTCTTGGAGTGGCTAAGACTTGTTTGAAATGTTGCAGTCTTCCATGATGTTTCTTCTGAGAGCGTATTTTCTTCCATACTGATCTCATGGAGGAAAAAATAATGTTTCTGGGATCACAGATTGACTGGATGTAGAGTGTTCCTGTGATTGGTGGCATACACAGTTCCTCTAGAATTATTTCTCTACAATCCCAATGGTTTTCTCATTTGGAAAAAAAAGTGAATTTTGGACAATGTTTACACCAAGGAACTGCAGGAAGTACAACAAGTGCTGTAAATGTGTTTATTTAAATTTAAAACAAAGACTACACAGAGCTCCTGTTTCGGTCAATGTAGCTACATAAATCAGCCCAAATTTCTGTCCTGGGTCATAAATCAAGAGATTAGGAATAAGTGGCATCTACAGACCTATTGGTTCATGGGTGGGGAGAGTTTGCAGGCATGTATTTCTTATTTAGCTTTATGAAAATAGAGCTTTTTGCATCTCTTCTTACATGATATCCCAGAGTATTTGTCTTCAAAAGAAGATCAAACAGGATAAGGCATCTATAGTAGCTGGACTGCTATTGTGGTTACACAGGATATTTGCACATTTTATTGAATTCCTTTGACTCCTTTCTCCATCATTTTGACAAAGATTATTTTTTCTAGAAATTCCTAGCTATGCTGTGGGAGACTTTCTGGAAATGGTTAATGGAGAATTCTGAGGCCAATAGATAACATTAGTCTTCCTGCTTTGTCTAGGTTGACTAGCAATGAGGATATATTTTCTACATACAACAATATTTTTATGCTGTTTTATTGCAGCCTAGGTTTGTTTCCAGGGGAACCTAGCAATGATTTGTGCCTCACAACAGTTATAAGATTGATCCTTCCTAGCACTACAGATGATGTCAGTAGACTGCCCCTGGAGGATTCCTGTATCTGAATAGTCTGATTGGACTTGGCAGTGATCTTACTGTGTCCTCATTCACACATGCGTTCTTTCTCTGATGGTTCTTATTTTAATTCTTGAGCATCTGTGTCACCTACTTTTTAAAATCAGTTCTTTGTTTTTTCCTTTGTACAGTTTTTCTCCTGAAATAGCAAGAGTGGAAAGTTTGATTAAATTTATCTCAAGCAGATTTTTCTTTACTACTTTTCACTAGGAGTAGATCAGATTCTTAAGCTAACGTTTTCAGCCTGCTGCCAGGAACTTAGTCTTCAGTTTTTTCAGCTTCTGCCGTGATTGAAGATTACAAACACGCTAAAGAAAATTTGCTCAGAAAAAAAACAACCAACAAGATAGATGTGCCTTTGTCTTAGGTAGATTGGAAATAGTACGAAGTTTTGAAATCTGAATTATTTGTGTAAGAGTATAGGGAAAAGTATAATCTGCATAATCCTCAGGATCTCTTATCAATTAAGGAGTGTGAGCAGATGTCCATTAGGCATTGGATCAGAGGTTGTCCTGGAATCTACAACAAAGCCACAGTGTAACATACTTCTGTGCCTCTGTGTGCTTATACTTGAATATTTCTGGTGTGTTGACCTGAAGGCACAAAACAAGAAATTCATTGCCAACAAATTTCTTCCTCGTCATCCTCTCTCTGCATCCAATATCCCAGAATGCTTTACCCATTTGGTTTGTTTTGTGTTGCCTTTCATCTGACAGCTGCGCTATAAGGAAAAGTAGTATATTGCTAACCATATATTGAGTTGTTTTGCATGTCTATGAATGTGACAAAGTTTAGTGGGAACTAGTTGCCTGCTGGACTGCAGAGGCATCTTCCCCATTCTGACTGGTTGCTGCATGTACCCATATCTAAGGAAGAAAAGTTGAAAAGTTGAAAGAAGAAAGGAGATGCCAAGGTAGATATTTCTTTCAATAACTGATGATTTTGTGAAATGGAAGTACTTTTTAAAAAAATGTTTGTACTTTGCATTTACACATTATTTTTACCTCCATATTTCATCTCTCTTAATCATTGTCTTCAAGTTTACTGTGTGTTTCATACAACTAGGAGGGAAAAGAAATATGTATTAGCAATTATCTCAGAAAAGTATTCAGAGTTTTAGAGTCTGCCTTACTGTCAAATTCTTGTTGAAATGGCATGAAATGCCTGATACATATTGGTACATACCAAAATGTCAGGTGCATTTCAGTCTTTATTGAGCAACTTTCATCCTTAAAAAGCAGGTAAAATATTTATAAGACAACAAATAGAGAAGGTATCCCTAATCTTCATTTCACGGTCTTCTGATATGAAGATAAAATTCAGTTACATTCTCATTTCTTGTTGCATTCCAGTACTTATTGTCTCGCTGCTAACTGTCAGCACTGCATACATGACACATTTCAAAATGCTTCTTAGATTTTCCATTATAATTTTAGTTAGCCCAACTTTCTGTTTCAGTTCAGAATATTACACTTAGATAAGTTTAAAAGTCAGCAAGCAAAAGCACAAACAAAAACTAAAAGAAAGTGTGAGCTATGATGGTTACATTTTGGTCTGTTTTTATGAACGGTCGTTAGAAAATCTTGCAGATACTGTATCAAAATTTCTGATCTTAATGTGTTTTTGCAATATTATATAGTCTAAAGAGTAAAGCGTTATATAACTCTTTGGACATCAATATTAATAACGGGACAACTGTGTGGCTTTTGTAGTTTGCCTCTTGGCAGCACACAGAAAACCCATTCATTTCTCCAGAGTGCCAGAAGTCCCTTCTCTGTTTTGCACACCCAGGGTTGCAAAAGTGCTGTCAAAAATATTGATGTCTTCACTTTTTCTCCTCTCTCCTCTTTGGCTTCTCAGCTATCCTCCCTTTCTTTCCCTCACCCAAAACACTGTGTTCATCTAATACAAGTGTTATAATCCAGTTTGGCAAAGAATCAAGACCCCATTCAATGTGTTTCCTTTTCCTGAAAAAGTTCCCTTTTGTACTTTGCATTTACACATTATTTTTGGAAAAATAGGAAAGCACCTTAGATAATCCCACTTCTTTTTTCAATGCCAGAGCCTGGGAGAACTTCTTTCTGGACTTTTCTGGCACAAAAGAGGAAAGAATCCCCAGGTTGAGGTTTGATTTTACACCTGCTGTAACTGTGCTCTTATACCAGCACCCATGCAGGTACACTCTTGGGTAAATCTGCAGTTTTGTTTGGTTTTAATTATACAGAGAGTAGAATCTGTATCCTTGCTAATATCTAGAAAAATTACAGACAGAATGCAACCAACTGTGATTTTTTTTTATTGTTCAGATAATAAATAAATTTTGTTTCCATGAATGCAAAAAAAAAAAAAAAAAAAAAAAAAAAAAGAAAGAAGCAAAGATCAACACAAGGGAAAAGTTTCTATTCACATGTTTATCAAAGTTGTAAATTAAAATTGACCGTTTTATTGGATTAAACACAAAAATGTCTGAAATGTGGATATTTTTAGTACTGTAATGGTATATTATTTACTTACTTTATATTTCCAGCCTAGTGAATTACACTGGATTGGATCACGCTTTAGAACATTTACAGTTTTTTGACCACTTGGATGGGGTGCAAATGCATTTTTAATTTGCTTTCATTCCTAAATGTTACTGCATAAGCAGTTATGAAGCAATGTTCTTTACTAAATGCTATGACTGAGAAGTCATTAAACACTGCAGGTCATTTTCATCTGGGAGTAGGACCTGGTATCATTCAATGTGAGGGTCTGGTTTTCATTGCTTTTGTATAGCCTGTTTTAATGACTGTTGCCCTCAGAGGAGGACAATGAAGAAAATACTTTGCTATCTGACTAAAAGAGTCACACTTAGGATTTGTAATAGTCTATTCTTTATTTACCTTTTACATACAAGATCCTTCCAAAACGATCTGTCTTTGTAATCTGCTCGCGTTTGCAGTGTCACAAACATTTGCACTTTGCTGCTGCACGAGTGACATTTCGGAGCAGAATTCATTTAAGTGTTAATAACCTGTATGTTTGCAGTGAGCACACAAGATCAATGATCAGATATTTATCCTAATGCCATGTACACAGCAATAACAAAAAGCAAAGTCAAGCCAATACAGTCAAGTGTATTTGGCCTCTGTACATTTTAATTTTAACATGAAGGTTTTAATAAGATAAATGTTCCTGCCACTTTTTGTGTATGCATAGAAAAATAAAATCTCTTCTATGCTTTAAAAAAATCAAAATGTTACAAGCATGTTAGAGGTGTCCTTCTTTCAGAATGTGAAAACATGGAGTTTTCCAAAGTAAAAAAAGGATGCTGAGATAAGGAATACCAGTTGGATGGAAAATTATGTACTGGGCTGCTGAAATACTTCTCGATAGAGCATTTATCAGTGAACCTATAATATGTGACCTTATATATGCTATAATGTTTTGATTTTTCTGGATATTTAGAGAGAGTCAGTAGAAAAAGAAAAGCAAATACATTATTGGACAATCTAAGGTATTTGTTTATAGGAATTACACAGTTAAAATAGTTTGCTGAACATATATTCAGTCTAATAATGTAAATTTTATGTATTTTCATTTCCTCAATATTCTGTACATGTTTATTTACATTTTCCTTAAGATGGAAGTCATGAAGGAAAAAAAAATTGTTTGTTCTTTGGTACCTATACAAAGTTACATGTTTTGTTTAAGACAAAGTGTAAGAGAGTGCTTTTTCAGTACTGCCAGTAGTGTTTTTCAGTTGGAGATGATTTGGAGCTGCTGCTGAAATCTTCCTCTTGAGACTGAAGTGCAGTGTTGAGGATTAAGAAAAGAGCCCAGCTGCATCTGTTTCACAAAATGCAGGCTTACCACAGCTACAAATTTGTTTGGGATGCTGATGGTGCTGCAGCTTTTCTACTGACTGCAGTACTCTGCTAAATGGATTTTTCATCCCTGCCTTTCTTTCCTTGCCTTTTCCTGTTGTGCTCCAAATCACCATCATCATTCCCTGAACATGTTATCAGTTATGGATTGAGATCTCATAAGTAATAAAAAACCTAAGCATGCTCTTAACTGCTCATTTCTAGCTACTGTAAGCTGAATTTGTTGATTTATCTGTATGCAGTAAACGTTTTAGCAATTTTAAAAGCAACTTATTATGATAAAATACTGATCACTATCAGGATATGGACTTTGCTTTTCTTCTTAGGCTATTTTCATTTGTTTCTTCTGCACCCTTTTAATGGAATATGTAGGTCTCTTGAAAGGTAAGATTAAAAATTGTAAGTCTGGTCTGCATTATGTAACAAATTATTTGAAATGCAGCACTGTTATTTTCTTTGTACTAGTAAAGAAAATCAGTATATTCCATTTAACCGAATTCATTCTTCATTCGTGTTGAAGGAGTCAAAGAAATTAAGGAGTTTAACAGACTAACTTCACAGCACATCAGAACCTTGTTACTTTGAAGAACAAATAATTTTTTTTGGTAACTTTACAACCCCGTTCTTAATGCTTGCAGTTGCATCTAAATTGCTTCCAAGCCAATGGCACAAGTCTTACCATTGAAAAGTCATGCACGATGAAAAAAATAAAAACAGAAAGCCACAAAAAACCCACCTTCCACTGAAGGCATTCTCTGTTTAAACCATCACTACACCATGCATTCATGTCAACTGCATCATATCGATTTGTCTCTACAATGTGTGTGGATTTACTGCAGGATTATGGGGCTGCACACATGCTTCTTATGAACTCTGCATGCATGACTGACTTTGCCTTACAAAATGGTGCATCGCTTAATTCCTTTCATTTGTTTGTTTGTGTTTCCAGCGATGCAGAGGACCATAAACCTCTAAAAAAAGGAAGTCGGACACCATCAGACAGAACTGTGAAAAAAGAAGACAGTGATGATAGTTTAGTTGACTATGGAGAAGGTGTAAATGGCCAGTTCAATGAGGATGGCTCCTTTATTGGACAATACAGCGGTAAAAAAGAGAAAGAACCTGCAGAAGGAAATGAAAGTTCGGAGGCTCCTTCTCCTGTAAATGCCATGAATTCATTTGTGTAATCAAAGAACTTGATTCCCTTGTGTTTTCTGTTTGTTTGCACTTGTACGTCCTCCTTCTCGTACGATGAACATGCAGGTAACAAAGCTCCTCACCTCAAAGTGTTTATGCTATGAGAACGTGCCGGTTTGTACAGCTGTATGGTATAGTGACACACCAACTGGGATGGTAGTATGAATCAAGATACAGAATTCAACTTTTGTTTGAAACTTGGATTTTCTTACTTTTCTAAAAAAGGAACCGACACAGAAAAAAAACAGCATTGACTTACAATTTTGTTTCCTGTTGAAAATATGGTATAATGCATGAAAAAAGATGCTACACAATTCACAATCTCACGTTCACTATAAAAACATGGTTGGACAGTTTGTTATGCAGTCCTCAGCCGAATCCCTGGGTATGAATTCCATTTTCATTGTTAGAGTGTTATAGTAGTATTATATAGAACTTCAATGTCTTTGTGGACATTGTTGTGAAATTGGTGACTTAATGTCTAGCTATCATATGTCTTTTTGCAAGACAGTTAGGAACAGTATGTACAGTATATAATTGCTAAATGATTTTAGTATGACACTTGCATTTGCTGATGCTTAATGAGACCCTATTATCTGCTCTTTGCTCCTATTACTTTATAGCCTTTTTAATCTATCAAGTATTACAGCAGTACAGTGTTCTATTTTTTACATCAAAACACATTGGATTGATTTTAGGGTATAAAAGATATGCATTGCAATGCATTTTGGAATTTGTACAGTCACTGAAAGAAAAACTTTAAAATGAGAGAAAATATTCCAGAAAACACAGGGCAAAATACATTCAGTGCCTTTATACAATATGCATTCCATAATGCACTGTACTATGAAATCAGTTGGTGCAGTAAACTGTGATTAGCGGACAACCATCATTGCCATAAAGTGAAAACTGTAAAATAAAAAAGTGTTATGAAACTGTTGTGCTGAAAATTGGAATGTTTTAAATGTTTTAAATTATACAAATGAGAATATGAGTGGGTTTTTTTTTTCCTTATTAAAGAAACACTTTCTAGACAGTTACAGCACAACAGGTTTTCATGGCCTTAGAAGATTTATTTAAAACAAGTAATCAAGCAACCAGAAGTGAATTACTTCCTTACACAGCAAGCTATAAGCTCTTCTAAAACAAAGAGTTAAAAACCAAGGCAGCCAACTTCACCAGCAAGAGTGCGTTTCCCTCCATGTCCTGGCCCAACCAGTGCGGCAGCTTTGGGATTACCTACACCCTGAAGCAGTGTGGGGTTACTGCTCACAGCTGCAGAATTCAATCTGACAAGCGCTCCTATGGTTTAGTGGTAAAGGATTACCATTATCAGTTACAAAATTATTTTCTCGCATACAATATCAATCAAGTGTTTACCTCCAAATATAAATTTTATAACAACCTATGGTTGAAGGAATGCTCAGTTTCATTTGCCAATAAATTGGTTTTTCATAACTTGCATCAAGTTTAATTTTAAGTAAGCTTTTTATATGTAGATATTTTGTTGAATTTGTAAATACACTTAAAATGTAGGTGCTATATGCTTCTAGGTGTTACAAACAAATAAAACAAGAAAGCTTATGTTGTACTGTGTAAGAAGTACTATAGCCAATGGTGTGCATGGTATTTTAAGGCATCTACTTCAATATAATTTTTTTTAATTTTGTTTTGCTGTGACAACAAAATAGTGAACTGTTCTGCTTTCTTACTGCAGATTCCTAATTGAACCATTCACAGCTTTTGCCAATGCATTACATCAGATCATAGCACACCTCGCAGCATCCATGTACATATTGTAGGTAGGGTACAACTGAAGTACTCACAAGCGTATCTGTCATAAGCTTCTTTCGCACCTTTGAGCTTTCTGTTGATCAGTTTTCCTAACAGGAACCGAAGCAAAAAGTGAATTATACAAACGTTGACTGCAAAGCACAAAGAGAAAATTTCTTAAGATTTGCCAATGGTTTTGGTAAAAAAAAAAAGAATATAATTTTATTTAATTGTAGATGCTGAATGATCTGTGCATGTGGGGGTAAACATACAGGCTTACTTCTGTAATAGTGCAACAGATTTTGTATTAAAAATAAATGTGGTTTTAAAATTTCACTGTTTGTTCTGTTTACACTAGCAGTAAAAATCACATCTGATTTACCATCTAATTAAGAATTTGAAGTAGGAAAAAGCATGAAACAACTCCATCAGAAGCTGTTGCCATGGTGTTACAGGACTATATATACTGCCGCCAAATTATTTATGGAATATTGTGGGTCTTTACATACAACCATTTGAAAAGAAAGGTGAATTTTATCTGATCATTTGCCATTTAAATCTGCTGCAGCTTAGATTTTACTTCCATGGATGCTTTATTTAGTCACATTTCTGTGCAGAAAAAAAAAATGAAACAGACAAACAGTCATGTCTATACTTGTAAGTGTGCATAAGAGCAAATAAGAATGTTTGTTCCAAATTAAGAGCCTTCAAATAGGATCCTAAAGAGCATACAAAATTCGGGGCAATTTTAAACCGGATATTTAGCAGTACATGAACTGAGAGGATTTGAAACAGCACCTCTTACAGTGTACAAAATCCATTGCAATGCTTTTTGCATATCTTACCTATTCTGTGTATGAGTGGAAACAGGCTGGGCAGGAGGGCAGTTGCTCTGCAGGGGAGCCATGGATTCCAAGAGGCACAGATGCTTCAGGAAATACATCAGAAGATTGATGTTTGCCCACAGTGCTCCAAAGAGGGATTAGATCCCTGAATCAGAAGCCGTTCTGTCCGCTTCCCGAGCCATCTTTGTAACTGGAACCCCCTGGCTATTCCCATGTCTGTCATCTGCGCAGTCATCATTTTGGAACCTTCGCATATCAGGCTGCCTGTTTTTCTGCTCAGGTGTCCGTTGATTTTTCCAGCAGTGTGCTAGAAAATGGACTGGGAGATATGAAGTACAGCTGTTTCTATTTCGAAAAAAAAAAAAGAGTAATTCCTGGGAAGAGGGATCTGGGCTCAGGAGACTTTGTTGAGACAGAAAATTTCACGATAGTCATTTTTGGAGACACAAAGGTTGGTATGTTCTTATGTGCATGCTTCCCAAAGTGTTCTGATACATGAAGCAGCTACATCTTCCTTTTGGTGATTTTAATTTGCTTTTGATTTTATTCTCACTGAAGTGATTGTAATAAATCCAGAGGGAATTAAAGAGGATACGCCAACAGTAATTTTTCTTGTAATCTTCTATGCTCACATGATTCCTAGGATACCTCAGTGTTTCCCTGCCCACTGGAAAAAACATGTCAAAATATAAGCAACTGCTATAAACAGGATTTAATTAGGTCTTTCTATTATGTTTTAGACCTAAGTAAACAGGAGGTAAAATACCTGGTCCCCAATCTGCCGTGTTGTACAAATTAATGTGCCAGGTCTTCAGAGCTGAGCCTTTGAACAATGGAGGTTTAGGCAGTCTGACTCTGTTGTTTGAGTTCTTGGAACTGCTCGGTCTCATGCAATGAACTATGTTTACCTCCAGCAATAAACTGCACTTGATCTGTATCTTCCTATTTCCTAATCCAAAAGCCTCTAAAAAGGGATGCTTTGATCTTGAACTCCCACAGCTCATCTGACAGTCAGTAGCAGCCCACTCTACACAGCACTGTGCTGTGTGTTTGCACAGCTCTGGAGGGTTTTGAGTCCTCATGGGAATAAAGAGACAAATTAAGTTTTCTATGTTACAGCATTCAGAATATATTTCAATTAGGTGGTCTGTAATATATGGGCTGCACTGAGAGTCCTTGTGGGTACCAGCATGAATGGATTTTTTTGCTGATTTCCCCCACCCCCCCATAATTATCCATTGTTTATTTGACAAGGCTTAGAAGAACTTATTCATCTTGGATCCTTTGGCTGAATTTAGTTGAAAACTGCCAGTAACTAGTGGAGGAAATAGTCAGACAGATGGACAAACACGCACACACGTAAGGCAATTGTTTTCTTTCCTTAATTTTTGAACAAAGCTGCAAAGTTGCCTGGGAAGAAAATGCTTATTGTAAGCACAGGGCAAGGCAAACTGAAGAGAATCCTTTCCCTTAGCTTGGGTATTGTTCAAACAGGTTGAGAGGAGAGGGAATCTCCCAAGCTCTTTAGATAAGGAAAATAGGAAGAATTCTACATGATGAGGTCTTCAAACCTGGGATGCCAGAATCAGTGTTTTTGAAGAGCTTTCTCAGGAAAAATATAGGGGAAAGGGGCAGTTAATTGAAACAACTTGTGGCCAAGACAGAGAGCAGAGTGAATGGAAGTGACGTGGACATAGACTGGAATATTTTGACTTACAGTAAGGAGAGCACAGAGCCCTTTGCTCAGCTACATCTGGTGGTCTCTTGGCACAAACACTACAAAGGGAACCACTGAAAAAACTGTTTTTCTTTCTGAGGTTATTTTCTCTTCCTGGCTCTCCTTCAACGTTGAACTCTTCTTCAATTTTACTTTTTTTCTGTTTATTTATATATATATTTTGCTTTAGTAAGAAAGCATATTCTGCTGTTGTATTGAAATTAGTCAGTAATTGTAAACTTTTGAGGAAGGGAGGGGCTTGATTTTTTTCTGAAACAAATGGATTTTTTCAATGTGATAGCCTAATTTTTAAGCTTCAGAAATAGCAATTGACCACTAGGGGGAAGTCACAGTTACTCGTTAGCAGAAGCCCATGGAAAGCAGCTATCTAACACAACGCATGTAAGTTCACATCGTGCATGAAAGCGTATATGCATATACAAATATATATGCATAGCTATAAATATGCATATATGACATACTACGTAATAAGGTACAAATTCATAATTATTTGATTTTCAAAAGAAAAAGAAAAAAAAACCCAACTACCAACCCACAACTGAATAGGAATTCTATTCAGAATATTTACTTTTTACTAAAAGAAGTAAAATCTACCCTTCCTGTGGCCTAGAAGCAAACATTTTTAAGCTGTATAAGCTGTATCCTCAGCCTTTGCTTCCTCCCCTGTTAGGGTGCTGCTGGGTTGCAGAGGGAGCAAGGGCTCTGCTCCCTTGCAGGGAGAAACCATGAGACCATAAAAATGAAAAGCGGAATGGAAGATTATGTGTTGCTGTGCTGCCACGTTCACGATAAGCTGTATAGAATATTAAGTGCAGGATATTACTCATTTAATTTCCTGTGGCTATGAAAACTACATCTGCTGTTGTGAGCTGGACGTCTCAAACAAAAATAGCTGGGAACAGGACACATCCAGAATATTTCTTATACTGAGAAGTACAGTTAGCACACCCAAACTGCAGTTATGTTTGATTATCTTTGTAGGTACATGCCAACTGAACTGTTCTATTCCATTCTATTATTTGAAAGGCCTCAACAGTTCTCTAATGTTGTCTATGAATAGTTTGACAGAGTGCTGTTGGCCAGAGTAGACCCATGACAGGGATTATTTTAACAACATCATGTACCACTGAGACGTAAAGGTTGGAAATATTTCCAGATGCTGTTTATTCTGCTCTTACAAACAGCCAGAGGACACCGTTTGGTCTCCCAGATGCAAATTGAAGTTGGGTGATTGGAGGATGAAATCAGCACAAATTTTCTCCTCCTGTTTCCCCACTACAGGATCACATAACTGCAGCACAGACAAACTGAGCTGCAGTCAGAACCACGATCACTGAGACGAGGCAGACCTTAACAAATTTAATAGGGCTGAGCTCATAATTTTGCAGAGCCTTCCTGGTGAAGGCTTTTATTTTTTTGTACAGTGCTGTGCCCAGAAAGCATGTGTGAGGATGAGGAAGCACTAACTCTGTGTGTGCAATGCAGCAAGAATATGGGAAGAGGAACTACAGAAATTGGTTCCTCTTATTGTTTAACCTGTACTGTACCTGCAGATATGTTTGGTGCTGTGTAATATTAGTGATATTTTTCTAATCTGTTCATTTGTTATCACAATCATAAATTACAGGCTACATTTTGGGTAGAATTGCTGTTTGTACAGTAAGCTGATAGATAAGAACAGTGGGGCAGGGAAGCTTGGTCTGAAATTCAGCATCCGGCCCAGTCCCCAAGGCAAACAAAAATGGCAAATTTTGAAGGTGAAGGGAGAATCAGAATCAGCCAAAACACCTTGCTGTTTTACCAGCTCCCAGGTCAGCGTGACTGGGCACCAGAGCTTAGCAGCTATGTAAAATAATTAAGGTATTTGTGTTTTTTTTTTATAAAGTCAATTTGGCTTGTAGCCAACTAGCTCAGATTTTGTGACTCGCTTGAAAGGGCAGTGTGCTATTCTTAGCTTATTTCTGAAAGCAAAAGAGATACATTCCCACAACGAGGCCACGCTGCATAATCTGTAGGCCAGTAGCCTATGATCCCAAGGTAGGGGTGCTTCATCGTCTTTAAATCTGACAAGATTGCCCTTAATCCCCACGTCAAAGAGGAAGGGCTTAAGGTCTTGTTGCACATGGGTGAGATAAACTCATCAGCAGCAGCTCACACTCAGCTGGGCATGCCTTGCAGGGCTGGAGGATCTCAGTGCCGGCTGTCCCCTTCTGACAGCTGTGCATGCTGGCCTTCTTTGGGCATGCCCAAGACAATCTCTACTATTAACCCTGTCAATCAAGGCAACACGTTTCCATCCGGGCAATCACAAAGCCATTATCATTGTCTGGATTGGAAGAGATCTTGAAGATCACCTAGTTCCAACTCCTTGCCATGGACAGGAAACACTGTCTACAAAATCATGCTGCTCAAAGCCTTATCCAGCGTGGCCTTGAACACCTGTGGGGCACTCACATCTTCTTTGGGCAGCCTGTGCCACTGCCTTACCTCCTTCATAGTAAAGAATTTCTTTCTAATATCTAATATAAATCTCTCTTTTAGCTTAAAACCATTTCGCCTTGTCCTATCACTATTTTCCCTAATAAAAAGTCTCTCCCTATCTTTCCTGTAGACCTCCTTTAAGTGCTGAAATGCTGCGGTGAGGTCTCCCCTCAGCCTTCTCTTTCCAAGGCTGAACAAGCCCAGCTCCCTCAGACTGTCTTTGTGCCCTCCTCTGGATCTGCTCCAGCAGTTCTGCATCCTTCTTGTGCTGGGGGCCCCAGAGCTGGATGCAGTGCTCCAGATGGGGCCTCACAAGGATGGAACAGAGGCAAACAGTCACCTTCCTCACCCTGCAGCCCCAGATGCAGTTGACTTTCTCAGCTGAAAGCACTCCTTGCCAGCTGATGTTTATTTTTCATCCACCATCATTACCATTTCCTTCTCCACAGGGCGACTGTCCATATACTTACTGCCCAGCCTGTATTCATGTTTGGGATTGACCCTACCCAAACAATTGCATGTTTTTGGCATCACAATATCAGAAGTCCCACTTGTCCAAAAATAGATGAAGAAACCAGGACTGGATCCACACTGTCAGACAGCATTATCTTTACAGGGCCTGTGCCTGCAGGAGCCATCTCAACGTGCCAGGGTCTCCCATACTAGGAAACTGGGCAATGTCCATTACACTGAGTACTGCCATGTCCGCATCACAGCAATGCGAGGCAGAGTGACCTTCATTCAGGACGTGAACAGTGTTGCATCAGAACACCTGTTGGATGGGGTGTGGGAGTAGAATAAAAAGAGAAAGCATACGATATTCAAAATACGATAGAAACATTAAAGACACCTTAGAGGTCTTAGTCAAACAAAACTGAAAAATAATTATGTTTTTGTCTCCTACAGAACACAGCAGTACAAGATGTTTGACATTAGAGGGGGTGCCTAGCCAAGGTTACAAAGAAAACCTGATAAATTCTCTTGCTGCTGGAGGTGAGAGCAGAGCTTGTAACACTGGAACTGGGACAGATTTCTTCAGCCACCACTCTGCCAAAGCCATCAAAGCTGTGTTAATTTATACCAGCTGAGACTTCTGCTTGTGGCATTTTATGCAAGTCTTTGGGCAGAGGTTTGCATAATGAATTTTTGTTTTTAGCGAATAAATGTCTAATAACGTGTCAGGGTTTCTCCACTAATGACAGCAGCCTCCAGCAGTGACACAACAGCCCCAGCAAGCAATGCTAGAGACAGCACATGGCAGAAGGGCAATCTTTCTTTTCTAAGTGATGTATTTCAGGCTACAACCGAAAAACATTCTGCTACAAATACTAAAAAAAAACAAACTGCTTTTATGATGTAGTTCATTTTTGGTGAGATTATGGCCAACTAGTTGGTCACTATAGTGATCCGTAATAATGAAAATAAAGTAAAAGGTGCATTGGAGGGGCTCAAAGTGTAAATTTTAATTCTAAACACAAATGCTTTGGGAGAATGGTTGCAACATCCTTCTTAATTGTAGATAGGATTTGGTGGTCTTGATGGCTGTAATCTGATGTTCTTTGTAAAAGATAACAAGATGAATTGCCCTGTCACTCATCTAAAGCTTTTCTGCAGGTTTGGTTCTGTTTTTTTTTTTTTTTTATTTGCTGTCAGGCATTTAGTTTTTGTAATGCTTCCAGTAGGATAGGTTTCAACATGATTTACGTCCATTCATCACTGGATGATGACGTTTTCAGTAAGATGTTTGGAGAAGAATTGCTGTATACCATAGAAAAGTCTGTTGAAAATGAGATAGGACAATTAATGCAGCCTAATCCCGCATCTGGCTGTGGTCTTCCCACATAAATGAAATTGTAATTTCAAGCATGCTTTCTGTGTGAGACTTGAGCTGATACAAAAACACATAGATATTGAATCTGAAATGCTCAACTACTTCAGTAACAAATATAGGCTAATATATGAAGTGTATGTGTGGCTATGTTTGAAGACAAATGAAGATGGTAAATGCGGTGGGGTTGGTTCCTGCTGAAGATAACGCAAACTGAAATCTATAGCAGCAGAAACTACAGCCTTGCTAAAAACGTCTTTAACTCACATCTCAGCCTCACAGAAAGAGTCACGTCTTCTCTTCCCTGTGCTCAGCACAGTGAAGTCAGTCCTCTGAGCATCTCCAGGCACTGCAGAGCTCTTTGCTGTGGTACAGTCTCACCCAGTGCTGAGTCCTACAGCTGGGAGCGCACTCAAAGGGAAAGCAGTTATGGGAGGAGATCATTAAATGGAGGTTAATGCTTGAAGTCCATTTTATTTCCCACCTCTTCAAAGTGCTGGGCTAGTCACTGAATGCTATGTTTTTCTACTCATTCATCTTGTTGGGTGAAATAAATATTGACAAGTTAGCTATTGGTAGGATGGATAATCAAACTAAGTACTGAAAACGAATTCCCTGAATGCTTTGTGCCAGCATCCATTAGTGACTGTTACTGACCTGGTGACACACAGATGATGATTTGTAGTGTTTCTTGGTTACTCTCTTACTTCACATGCTGCTCAGCAGTGCACTTAAACAGCACTATTTTATTCATTTTTGGCTTTTTAAAATTCTGGTAGATATTTTAGACACACAGGAATGACCAGTAACGTAGACATCAGTGAGGATTTTTAGGCAAGTTCACATTACAGTGCATCTTCACCTACAGAACACACTTCAGAAATGGATATACCATTATGTTTTATGAAAAAAAAAAAAAAAAAGCAAAAAAAAAAAAAAAAAAAAAGCAGGTGTGGTTGTTTTGTCCTCACTGCATGAAACATTCATAGAGCTAAATCCTGGCAAAGTCCGTGAAGCACAAAACCAGAGCTTATTCTTGTAATGCAGAATGCTGGGCACAGTCATCTGCTATGAATCCCATGTGGCTGCACAGAAGTGATCTTTTCCTATCTCCATGTCTCATTGCTCCTTGCAAACAACAGGCAGAAAAATGAAAATGCTTGGCTGGACAAATACATTCATTCAAGAGGTATTGTCCAGACTGAATAATAGTCCCAGGCATTCTGCTTCAGTTCTGTGCATGTCTGTGCATCACCTTTGCAGGGAACTTTGGCAACTTCATTAAACTGTGCAAATTGATTTTTACATCTTCTGAGATTCCTAATAAGCTGCACACATGCCTAAATTTGAAGTGATATCCCGAATCAGATTTGAGGGGCTGCAGTTCTGAATAAAAACACAGATGACTTTGAAATATCAATTAATTACAGTAAATGTTACATGGCCTAGCTGCATGTGACCAGGTGTTAGTAATGTAATATTGCAATTACCACTTGCACCCCTACTTTGTCAGCAGGTGTGCTCCAACAGCTTCTGGAATGTGTTGGTATTTCTACTGAAATACACCCAGATATTTTCCATCATCACTTCTCAGAAATGTCAGACAATCACTGAAGTTTCTCCTTGGTTGCTGTCCAAGGCCCAATGTAACTTTGAAATGCACTGGTTTTTCTAATGCTGAATTTTGCAGACAACTGAAGTTGAGTTCTAATCCAAACGTGGATGGTTTCTGTCTCATTAATTCAAATGAAGCCACATCAAGAATTTGTTTACCAAGAATTTCTTTGTAACATTGTTGACTTTTCAGCAGCCTCAGTAGGTTTGTCTCCAACAGCTAATTAGAGGCCAGGCTCACCTGAATTGCTGTTAGCTCGTTACCTGACTGTTTTGAAGAGCTCTGTTAGGGCTTTCAGGGATCTCTGAAGTACCTGACTCCCAGAAGACAGTTATAGGACTGTAGCTTTTCAGCACTGTCTCAGCTTGCTCTGTGTACCAAATGGCCAAGGACCTCAGCTTTTTGGGGCTTTTAACCTGGAAGGCGGAAAGAACAAGAGAGCCACTGTTAGTGCTCCTTGGCCACTGGAGAGCAGAGTCTACTCAGGGAAGCTACAAAGTGTTTTTTCTTTGTCTTTGGGGTCAGCACTCCTCCACTCTTTTATTGCATTCCTGCAATTTTTTATTTGTGAGCATTGTTGCACTGCCTTGCTCTGTGTGTTGATCGCTAGTGATAACTGTGCCACCCCTGGAGAGAAGTGGGTTGAACAGGGGGGACAGTGCTCATACAACACATACTTTAAACAAGATAGCCCAAAGCCACTCAACTGTGTTTTCTGGCCATAATGAGAAAACATTTGGTTTAGAAAAACAACCTATGTATGTTCCTTGTTGCAAATTGAATGGTAATCTTTCCTCCCAGAAAGCAAGATGGAAGATCTTGTGGAGCTTGTGTGAGCATAAGATAAAATCACTCTGTGCCTCACCTGGTAATCCAGAACAATTTTCTGCTTTTCTCTGAAATATTGGAGGCTCTCCACATCTAAAGACCTGATACAGGAGATCTGATGGCATTAATTGATATTTTGTGGCGATGCCTTTTACTGAAGGCTCAGCTTTTGCTCTATTTATGATGATATATCATTTTTAGCTTGAGTTAAATTTTCAGATACTGTTCTGCTTATTCCTCTACTTGCTTGAGGTGCAAAAAAACACTGCTATTAAATATAGATGTGATTGGATCTATGCCCCTAGGGCGCTAGGTGTGCTCATGAAGCTTGTGCTCATGTGCTTTTCCCATGAAAGACTGGACCTGACGATTTTCTATGGTCCTTTCCAACCCAGACCAATTTGGTCTGTTCAATGATTCTGTAATGAAAGATGCTTATTCAAAGTGTTTTCAGAGAGATTAAGAACGTTTGTCCAATGGTACCAAGAATGGGTATTCCAGGTAAGCAAAAGATTTTATTTTTGGAAGTATGAATTAGCCAAGGCAAGAAACAGGAAAACATGCATAGGTCAGAGGGCACGAATGTATTGTATGCATATAGGCTGTCTGGTGTATGTAATGTAGACATACTAGATGGTACGGAATGTTTCTTGTGGATATTCATTCAAGCACTAATGCCTCAACAGGACTCAGCTTAAGTGCCAAAGGAAAAGGCACGGGAAGAATGAGGTCAGTGGGAAATTAGGTAACAGAAAGAAGTCAAAGATATAAGGAAAGAGTGAGCGACCTAGTAAGGACTTTTCTACCACAGATGTAATTACTTTGGAAGAAATTAATCTACAAGATCTGCACATTGGTTTTGTATGAATAATCAAGAATAAATCCATCTAGAAAAACTTACTTGCCACAAAGATGTGATGAAGAAAGAATTAACCTTGAGGGAACAAACAGCAGAAATGAATGGCTGATTGCCCAAACCTAAAAAGAGACTTCCTGCCCACTGCCACATGTACACTTGTGTGATGCCTTAAAATGTTTTTTGATGGAGTGGAAAAAAAAAACAATTTCAGAGCCAAGTAATTGCCACTCGTTCATTGAATGGTAGTTAATAAGACATCCAGGGAGAATTGGGTTGATTAAAATTCTTTATTCTAAAGGATATTCAGCAATCATTTTCCAACTAAATGGATAATCAAATAAGTCACACTCTCCACTTAAAAATGTGGTCACTTTTAATGGACCTAGTATCTGAGAGTACAGCTTTGTCACTGAATTCAAGCACAGACTCAGTTAAAAGCACAGTCTCTCTGAGCCTCTGACTCACACTGCTTCTAACACCAGCTCTGTGCACCAGAGAAGCTGAGAAAGCACTGTGTGAATTTTAATAGTCTTACAGGTGGCAAAAATACATACATTTATGCTCAGTTTTAAACTTAGTGATTTCCTGTGGTTATAAAATTAACAATAAGGTGATCCCAGCTGGACTTTGAAATTTATGTGGCAGTGAAGTGAATGGAAAGAAATTGGATTCTCACCACAAATGTTCTTGATTTTTTTTTTTTTTTAATTTTTTTTTTTAGTGGCTTCAAATTTCCATTGTGGTGTCTTTCCAGCAACAAGAGAGAACAGAGCTGGTCTTCAGCTAGTTCCTATCTACCTGTTCCCACCAAGCTGAGTACGAATAGGCTGATTTGAAATAGCCAGATAGATAGCCGGGTTTAAACACATTGAAAAGTGATCTTAAAATAATTAAATTTAACTCCTTCTTCCTCTTAACATCTTTAATTTTTTTTCTGTGAGATCAGATCGATCACAGAAGAAATTAATAGTTGTGGTTGCTGTTATTTATGTCAAAACAGCACAGAGGCTTGGGGAGATCCCAATGTGCTATGTGACACTAAAAAATTATGGTAGAGTCCATCCCACCTAGTCAAAGTTGTTTAAAAAAGGTCTAGGTGTTGTCTTTAAGTTCATCTTTACTCTCTCACAAAAGACAATGACAAGTCATCTCTCAAGTGGCAGTCGACTGTTAAGCTTATGTCTATCACTTAAACATTTCTGCCAGGAGTAGAAAGGCCCATTGCAGGCTTGGAAAGGAAATGCAGTGCCCATGATTCCCGTGGAATCAAGGAAAGCTTTTAATTGTCATGGGAATGGCACTATTTGTCTTTGCTGCTGCCATCTGCAGACCTCTTTTTCCTCCCCAGCCCCAAGAAGTCTCAGTCCCTGTACATACAGTCTCATTCTGTGTCATGTTGTTCCTTATGGATTGCTGCCTGCCATTTGTGCTGTGAGAATTTGTAAGGAAGTTAAATGATAATACTTTTCTTAAATCTAAAAGGACTTTAAAAATTTACCTAACAAGCAAATACATACAACTAATCCCTTTTCTTTGCAATTTGCAAAGATAATCCTGTTACAAAGCTACCAGTAGCTACTGATCTGATCACACCACATGGGCCTGACTGACTCAGTGGTGGGGATTATGTACTGCAAATTAATGGTACCTGGTAAATTCGTACAAGGATGCTGGCAGTGTGTAGTGAGGTCCCATATACTATCATGCATTGCTCTCACAGCCTGGTACTCATAAAATTGAGGAGCTGGTTTAACAAAATTTATTATACACTGAACTATTTACGAATAAGCTGATGATTTAGTAGCTCAGGTTGGCAAACAAATTAAGAAGTCACACTCCTGAAAAATTAATGCAGAAAAACATGAATTTAACAACAGATTTTGGATAATTTAGATTATGAGTACGTTTTGAAATCAATGGCACCTACAGGTTGTGAATCATTACATGACCTGGCTGTAAGTAGCAACAATTAGCGATCTGGCATCAAGAAACTTGTAAAGGGAGCAAGTTCATCAAAGCAGGAAGATAAATGGGAAATGGAAAATGACTCTTGTTTTTGGATCACATATTCTATAGAAAATCAAATGTCTGTCCTTGAAGTAAGACAGATATTTCAGATTGTTAAATCCTGGCAAGGGCAATTTGAATCAGTTGTGTCAGAAGTATAGTCATCCTACTGGAAGAACTCCAGAAAAGAGATTAGCAGTTGTTCAAGCAGGAAGTAATAAAAGCAATTCAGCCTCCTCCGGGGAAAGGTAATACCACAACACTGTGATGTTCCTGGGATAATGGAGCATTAGACTGGTGAGTAAGTTGATGTCATTGATAAAAGACAGACTGGAAACCGTGATTACTCCAGTGAAATAAGTTTCACTCTAATGGAAAGGGCATAAATCATGCCACATACCTGAAAAACAGCCTGGCAATATGCCCAGGAAGATTAAACAGCTACAAGAGCACCTGGGTATAATACAAAGATTTTAAAGTTAGATCAATACTGATATTGTGAACCTATATCAATTGTGAACCTATAGGTTCCATCAGAAATCAGTGAATTACGGACAATGAACAACATTTCATTAAACTTCCAGTTGCCAACACAATTCCAGAACAGAAAGCTGAATCCTGACCCTTTAGCTCCTTTGAAGACCAGTTTTGCTGTGCATTAACACCCCCAAGAGGTGAGGTCACACAGCTGTCTGCACTAGATCCATAGCTGTTGGTGGTACAATTCCATACTACCGCACTTTGCTCAGTGGATGTAGAATATGAGCAAGGAAGCGCCCCAGGCTCATGCTTGTCATGTCAGTTTAGAAAGGAATTTCAAACAAACTCATTATATATCTTTAAATTATAGAGAACACAGAATGTAGAAGTAAACTGAATGAGTCAGACATGAAGATAAAAGCAAACTAAAGTAAAAACACTGATGGCTATTTGGCAAACTAATGAGAACTGGAGAAACCAAGGAGGGATGATAATGAATGGGAACTGTTTAGCTGGCATTGAACACAGCCACTCTGATTCAGATTTGGAAGATGCAAAGAGGTCTTAGAAGAGTAGAAGAAAATGTTATTCAGGGTCTAGTTTTGAGTAGATCCTACATAACCCCCAGCAGTGAAGGGCTTGGAGCTGTGATAACACAGCTGGCTGTCTAATTGAAATGTTCGCACAGCAATACAAAATAATTTCTAGGACGATGGACCTGATGCTGAACCAGTTATCACTGTTTATGGACTGGCTGGGTCCAGACCAAATCTTATGGGCAAAGGTGTTTCTTGTGGCTTTGACTTCAATGTGTACATTTCAGTGTAGATGTCCTTTACTATGACACTTTTTCCTCTCCTTTGGAAACAAAACAAAACAATTCTGGACTCTGCAGTGGCAAAGGTTTTTTTTACCCATCTAAAATAGTCCCTTTGCCATTTCATAGTCTTCACGTTACAAAACCCCCCAAAGGATTCCCATTACTGTAAGAAAGATAACTTTTCTTCCTCAGGTTACAGACAAAGAGACAGACAGAGATTTGGCAGAAGAACTAGAAATATTTGGACGAAGATAAAATAAGAAGGAAAACTCAGAATGTGACTGCCAAATTTCAGGAGCACTAGGAGGAGTACAGTGAAGTTTTGAATTGTGCCAAAGAAAGGAGATCATGGAGAGACTTTAGAGATGGTAGAGATGCTGGAACTCTGTCCAAGACAAGGCAGGGAGGTAGGCTGAGATGCAAGACTGGGCAGAGAGAGACAACAAGCAAAGGGCTGGATATACAAGTTGTCATGCTGAAAGCTCAGACTTACTGAGTAAAGAGAGAAACCATGTAGGCACAGGAAAAATGCAAAGCTGAAGTGCAGAAGAGGAGTCCCAGAGGAAAAGGTGTTAAAAAGAGGGATCCAAAAACCCTATATGATGGGATATCGAGGAAAAAGATGTTGGCTGTGATGCTGAAAGCAGAAGACATACAGTGGGATGACACCACATCTTTCTTCTTCTGAAAATTTCAAAAAGAAAGCAGAATAAATCAAAATGCAAGCAAAGAAAAAGCTGGGCAGAGAAGCTCAGTGCAGCAGCCATAGAAGGATCATTTGATAGAACTATAAATGTAAGGATAAAATGAGGAGAGACGTGGCATGCTGGGAACTGCTCTTTTGGAACAAAGAAATTAGATATAAAAATTGCACTTATACCTTGGTATTTCTATTCCATAATTATACAAGAATGTTTCCTTATGAATTTATATAGTAAGAAGAGCACATAACCATTTAAAAATGTGATAACCAGCACATTTCAAAATTATCCACTTAATAAGAGTTTCTGCATTTTGCAAGTGTGGAAACTGCAATATAATTAAATGGGTATACAAACCAAGTTGATCTCATGGTCAGATACAACCCATTGCAGAGAAATGTAATTGAACTTGCCCTATATAATTAACAGCCAACCATCAGCTTTCTAAGCCCCTGCAGAGATGCGTTTTCATTAGCCTGAACTGGCTATTGATAGCTTCCTGTATTTCCAACATCCCCTGGAGCACAAGGCAGCCTTTCATGCGTGTATGTGGTCAGCGCTAGGTGGGCAGACGTGGAGAAAGATTGCTAGGGGCCACTGGGGTAATGATTTTTAACCGCTGAACTACAGAATCTGAGGTGATTGTATAAAATGAATTTTGTTTGTGAAGCCAGTTACAAATATCCTTTAACATCATGCGGAAGCAATACCTTCTACTGTAATTAAAGCAGCTCATTTATGCTAACTTCTTTTTCCTCACTGGAATGAAAAACAGCATTGAACAAATAAAGTTGTCCACTATCAGCGGTTTTCAAATATTGTAGGAGTTGTAAAGGTCTGAAAGCTCATCCCTGGTCAAGCAAGGAATGAAGCCAGTATGACCAAGTTCCCACACAAAGCTAGGACCTGGATCAGGCTTTGGGTTTAATGGCACCAGGAGCTACAGAAGATCTGTAGCTGGAGAGGTTCTCACACCTGAAGAAGCCGTACATTGTTTAAACATTTCAGGCTGCCCATATTAACGAGCTTGCAGCCACAAGTCAGAAAGTAAAAGGGGGCAATTTTCACAGGAGTGCAGAGATAGCTCCCGGTGACTCTATAATTACCATTCTGGGCATTTGTCTGATAAACATATTCTAATCCAGCGTGTTCATGTTATAAAAATATGACCAAATAAGTCTTTAGTAATGCCAGTGGGTAATTCTGCTGTTGCTGTATATGATATTTTATATTTTCGGTGTGGCACAACAAAGTAAGTAAATCAAAAACTTTTAAAATATTATCATTTGCTATGAAGTACCTTGTTTCCTGAATAATCATATGAAGTACAACTTTAGGATGCAGGTTCATATGCAGTCTTGGCAATCTCAACTTACATGTGTTTTTCTTCAAGTATAATTACGTCAGGATGAGAAATTGTGCAAAGATAAGATGCATCTTATTTTCAGTTTGCCTGATCAGCTTTTGTTTGGTGTAAGGTGACTCCTCTGCCCAAGTGGAGAAGAGATAACAATTGAAGTGCTGAGACTGAATAGACCATTAAAGTACATCTGAAAAGATCCAGGTACTCCTTGTGATATTCAATTCACAATCCTTACTCATCTGATTGGATTTCTGACTCTTGCTGCCTGACTCAGTACAACCACAGTTGCTACATACAGGATATTGGGTCCCTCATCTTCATTAAGTCTTCTCTTCTTCTAGACATATCTTTAATGTTGGCCTTCCATAATCACTTAAAATCTTGCATTATATCTCAATACTTTCCAGGTCTTTTTCACTGTGTTTTCACAATTCTTATCAGCCCTGACAGCCTTGTCCCAGCCTACAAGACTCAAATTACTTCCAGCCGGGGAGCCGGGGAGCACAGACAGCACAGACAAAATGTTGTCAAGTAGCTGGTGGTCAGAAAATTGTAAGGACTCATAGAAAGACTTGAGGAAAACGATGCTTGGGTTGCACACTAATTCTGAGAACTGAAATAGTCAAAAGCCTGATATATATATATATATATATATATATATATATATATGTCACTCAAACTGTTAAAAAGAATACAATGCCATTGTTTAATATAGCAAATTCTCAGCTACAAAACTATTTTTCAAGACAGTCACTATCATTAGCTCTGTATTTTCACCACCAATGAATAAGAACTGCACGCTGTGTTTGTAAACATCTGCACCTAAGGAGGTGAACTTCTGCTGTCACTGCTGAAAATGGTGGTGGCAGCTTTACCTCATATCAACCACAACCCTTTCCCAGTGAGCTTCTGTGAGTAACTGTCAAATTATGAGAAATCTCTGCTAGTCTGCATTCCACCAGCAGCAGGGCAGCACGGTTCAGACCAGCCATCTCCCAGTGCAGTTCTGAGCTCAGGCACTGATGACTGACCCACTTCTGCTATATAGGTGCAAGGCAAGAGGCTTTTTTTTGAAGAGAGCTGCTGTGAAGCAAGACACTTCATTTCTGGAAAAGGAGAGTAATCTAATCAGGTGACCTTGTGTTTAGTTAGCTAAGATATGGCCTATTTTAAAGAGGATGTGCTACAGATACTATATTTCTATGAGATGGATGTTACCTTAAATAAGAGATGACTTAGGTCAGCTTGGGTTTAGAACCCAAAAAGCCTGCATAACTGTTTCATCTATATTGAACTGATAAAACCTCAAAAGCATATTTATTTCAGTTTCCTATCTGTTTACTGCATGTTAGAAGCACTTGCCAGCCCTACTGATAAGCATTATGCTAACAAGAAGGAGTGATGTTCTACAGAACATAAGGAGTATGGAAACAGGACTGCACATCTTCCAAGTTGTCCCAAGTAGACACTGTTCCTCTTGCTCTATTCATTTAAAGGAAGATGTACCCGCAGCAGGGCGCATACAGAGAGGGATGAACATACGCAAAGTAATCCTTGGCTTGTTTTTCATTTGCCCACCCTTTTCCCTCCATACAGCATATAAGTGTACAAACAATCAGACATACTGTCACCTGTGGTATATCCGTTGGCTGGCTGGGTGTGAGGGTGCCATTTGTTTTGAACCCTGATGTGGACACGTGAGCCCTCTCCTGCTTGGATAAGACTCCTTGAGAACCCAGTACAGTCACTTCCAGCTCTGAATCTTGGCATCCAGGCACTGTAGAGCCATGTGTCACTGTGTCCCTGGCCCTATGTGGAACAACTGTCTTCTTCTGCCTCTAAGTGGGAGGCTAGGGCTATCTCAGCCTGTTGAGATAAGGATGGGAATACCTAGCTATATATATACGTCTCAGTAGCATTTAGATGTTAGATGTCTCATTAGGATTTGGGTGTTACAGAGATGGCAAAAACCTCATTTATGTAATACAGCCTACACAATTCAGCGTGCTCCAAGGGGAGATATTTTCTGAAGACTACTGCCAAAAATACACGCTTAAAAAATTTAGTAGCTTTGGGGGATAAAAATTGAACTTGAGCAGCTATAAGGATGATTAGCTCCCTAAATCTCTTCTGTGAATCCTATTAAATACAACTCCTACAGCATGAAGAGCTTCTGTCCCCTCCCCTACCGACTCCCTAGACAAAGGGAATGTATTGCACTGGGCTAAATGTTACCCCAGCAGAAGGCTTCTCTCACAAGAGAAGCTGGAAAAACACTCATTAGAATGGGATTGCATGGGATTCATTTCTGCATGCAAGCACCTTTCTTGACCTGTCTTTGAACCAATTTTATCTTTTTTTCTTTACTGACCTGATGAGCTGCTCATGAATACTTAATAGCTACTGAACTTCCTACACAGCCGCAGGAAAAAATAAACGAAGGAGAATGTTCAGAGATGCTCTATTTCCAGATATGTCTTTGTTGTTTTCTCTTTGTGTGGAAATAAAGACAACCACAGCCTAAAATTATTATTCTCTTTTTGGACTTAAAAATCTTGCAATACTGTACAATGGTACAGATGGACAGAGACAGGGCCTGGTGCTGAGAATATAAGTTTCCTTTAAATAAAGCTGTGAATTCAACATGACCTCATCATCCTGCCTATGTTTAGCTGAGCCCAAGTGATATTGAAGCCTGGACTGTTTTCAAGATGCCCCTGTGCACACTCATAATACTCCTGCAAGGCACCCTCAAATCAGAGATGCAGTCTCTCCCCCAAATCATGTAATCCCAGAACACATATGCCAGCATTCTGAACCTCCTAAGGTGGACTTAGAGGGACAGGACAAGAGTGAAGAGAGTCACAATACTTGGAAGAGTCTTATGGAGATAAAACGTACACCATGCACGATCTCCTAAATAAAAAGACAGACATTACCAAAAACAAAGCAAAACAACCTTAAACAAAAAATAAAACAAAAAAACATCTAATTTTAAAGTAGCTGTAGTTTGTTTGAATTATTATCAGTTGTATTACTAATCATTGATATTTAATGGAAGCATTTCTCACAGATAAACAGTCATGCAATGCCACACAGACTTTCTAATTGATTAATGAATATGTGGTCACAGTTCATTTTGAACTTCGATCCCAATTGTGGCCATTTTTGTCCATCCTCAAAACAATTACACTTCCTTGTTCCCAGCACTTGCGGTGTGAATCCCAGCATCATACGGCCTTGGACTGCCAGCCAAAGTCACATTAGTCTGCTGACTGTCTAAACTGCACACAGATCAGTACCACACAGTCCAAATGATTTAAGGAAAATAATGGGCACAGGATGTTGTTGGTGTCTGCTGGTGATGTGAATGTGTGTCCTCACAGTGGCACTGCAATCTCATCAGAGCATCTGGCTCTAAAATATACCAAAGAGTCATGGAGACTCTGTTGCGTGTTTTTGGGATATGAAAGAACAGATTTTATTAGTCTGGGAGCGTCTGGATTTGCCTAATGATACATGCATGGATAATCCATTTCTTATGGACTTGATTGCTTGCATTATAGGACACTGAAATAATTACAGAATGCCAGATGTAACAAAAAAATGTAATCATCCTGATTTCAACCCATTTGTAATCTTGTGTTAGCTTTTTATTCAAGATACACTTAGGACTGATGTCAAACAACAAGTGGGTTTCATACAGGCCTAGTATAGAATAAGATAGAATGAGTATATATTGTGCTGCCAAATCTCATAACTAGAATATGTGATCAGATGAATACACAAAACTTAATTTAAGCTCTGTATTAAAAGATTGTCTCATTTTAAGTCTCCCTGTCCGACCTATTATTTGTGAATATCTCATTTGATCTTTCTGCAAAGTGAAGGATAGATTATTTTAATAAGTTTGTAGTACTTCTGATTTAATCAGCATTTTAAAGAAGTACAAATGTCACTTGTATTTTCTAAGCACATTAGAGAACATCTATTCTACTTCCATGCCTAAAACTTTGTGAAGTTTTGAACCGTATTCTACATAAATTCCCTACTGGAATAGCAAGTAATGCTACTGGAGGATGGTCTCCTTTGTGAATAAAAAGAACACTGATTGTGCAAGATCCAAAGGAATTTATTACAGCTTTAAGCCCCCCCCATGGCAGTTTTTCCATTCAAAAGACCGTTGAATTCCTCTACTGTGTCTAGTATATCACATATAAAACAGATGCAATGATTTCTATTGGAATAATAGGCATGGAGGGTGATTGCCCCACCTGATATACTGTCTAATATACAAGTCTGGAGCCCCCAGCACAAGAAAGAGGTATTGGAGCAGATCCAGAAAAGGCCACAAAGATGATCACGTGGCTGGAGCACCTCTCTTATGAATAAAGGTTGAAGGAGCTGGGCTTGTTTAGTTTGGAGAAGAGAAAGCTCCGAGCAGACATCATTGTACCATTCCGGTACTTGAAGAGAGCGTATAAGAAGGATGGAGACTGACTTTTTATACAGGCAGGTAGTGATTGGACAAAGGGGAATGGCTTTAAATTAAAAGAGGGGAGATTTAGTTTAGCTACAAAGAAGAAATTCTTTGCTCAGAGGCACGGGAGCAGGCTGTCCAGAGAAGTTGTGGATACCCCAACACCAGATGTAATCAAGGGCAAGTTGGATGGGGCCCTGGGCAGCAACTCTAGTGGCAACTCTGCCCATGGCAGAGGGGTTGGAATTAGATGATCCTGCAGGACTCTTTGAACCTAAGCCATTCTATGATTCTATTATTCTATTGGAGATCTCTCAGGTGTGAACATTCAGTACATTTGGAATAAAACACAGCCCGTCTTTGTTTTAAACTCACTTTTTTTCCCCAATACTGGAGGAAAATATTGTGCAGCTGCTCATTACTGTGATTTAGTAACAGTATCAGGTACACATTCCATCCTCCCTATATTCCAAATGAAAGATAGTCTGTGACAATCATATCTGAAACAAACAAGTAAAAATGTTTATTTAACTGCAAACATTGTTAGTTTTCTATTTCTAAATGGCATTTCCTAGATATTTTTTGCTTAGTTATAGTACCCAGAATACTCATGGCATCCCTGTTCAGAGAAAGTATACATGCATTTGAGCACGATTTATCTTAAATGACAAATAAACCAGAAAATATGTTTTAAAGATACAGTCTCAATGTTAGAAAGACAAACACCAAAAATCTGCTGGGTGGTAAAATCAAACTTTCCTGTTTAACCTTGATTTATCCACTTTTGCATGTATAACAATAGTCTTTGATGACATGTCCACAGATTTATTACTCTTTCCACCATGAGGGTGTCTCATCAAATATGCAGAGCAGCAACCTGGAGTTACTCTGGGGATGGGTATTACTACTTAGTATAATTATAGAGTCATAAAATTGATTTGAAGTGGACCCTTAAAGGTCATCTGGTTCAACTCCCTGACAATGAACAGGGACTCCTACAGCTAGATCAGTTGCTGGGAACCCAGTCCAGCCTGACTTTGAATGTTTCTGGGTACGGAGCATCTACCACATCCCTGAGCATGTTGCTCATTGGACAATTGTGACCATCTGATGCTGTTTCCCTTGCCCAGGCACTCCTCACCTCTCCAGCAGCTCCAAACAGTAATGGTCTCATGTTTGGCATTGCTTTTTCTGGTCCAGCACCTTGCCCAGCACACAAGTCTAGCAGGCACCATGTCAGACTGTTTCTAGCATGATGGCATGACTTCAGGTAAGGAGAAGAGTCCTCTAAGGTTGGGCAGAAGGAGCCATTTCAAGGAAAATTCAGCTTTCCACTAAGTCTGGACCAACACGTATGGCCATGCAACTCGGTTTTACTCAGGAACAGTGAGAATGTGAAGTGTATTTGGACATGAAGGTGACACATGGGACTGGAAACTCTGCAGTCAAAGCCATACTAGTAAATTAAAAGTTGGTGGTACAGTTTTGACCTGTTGGGGTTTTGGTTTTTTTTTTCAAAAACAATTCAGCAACACAAGTTGGAAATCGGCTAAGCCAAGAACCTTTCCCAGCAGGCAGCTGCAATGAGGTTCCACTGCTGTAAGGAGCAAGAATATAGTAATGACATGGGCAGTGCCAGACCAGCTGGTCTCTGTACCAGAGATCAGGCACATTTAATTTATTGGCCTGAATAAACCCTGAGACTCTCAGTCATGGTCTCTGCTTCCTGACACACTGCACTTCTAAGTTGTATAACAGCAGCAGTCTTTATTCAGTCAGGCAGGCAGTTTGCCTGAGTTTGAGACAACAGGACAGAACTAACAGTGCAAAGAATTCATTAAGGGAATTAAGAATTCATTAAAGATTTCATTATGTGTGGTTGGGCATGGAAAATGTCAAGACTTGAAAAAAGTCTTGAAAAACTTAAAAAAAAAACAACTAGAATATTCTGGAAGAATTTGGACAAAAATTCCTAATGCCCTACCCACATTTGTGAAAAGGTTAAGCATTACTGCACAGGGAACAGCACGTGCAGAGATTGGATTTACTTTCCTTAGTTCCAATAGCAGAGCAGTAAGAGATACTCAGCTTCTGAGCAGACAGCTAGCTAATTATATCTATAAGGGACACAATGACAACGGCCTTAACAATTTCTAGCATTTTTAACTGCCTCTTGCTCAGGAAGGAAACAAAACATCCCCGTATGTCTCTGAAAGATCCTATCAGTAAGTGTAGTCTTGGGAAAGCTACAGGAATAATGGGATGGTCACTAGAGGTGTGACTTTGGCTGAGCAGCTGGGGGCTGAAAATTGTTACTTCGTTCTAAATTGCATAAAGTTACGCACTTTGTTCTGAAGTGCATAAACTGATAGCTTTGCTATCAGTATGGAGCTCAAAAAAAGATTGCTGCCAAACTGTTATTTGGCTATGATTTTGTTGTTGTTGTTGCTTTGGTTTTACCAGTGTCTTGGCTTCTTACTGTACGACATTAAAATTCTCATTTACTCTGCCATCACTGCTGGCAGTTCCCTCTTTTCTGCTTTACTGGATTCAGGTTTGTAGATGGAAGGAGCCTTTCAGGACTACAGCTGCAGCATTTTGGGTTGTTCTGGGTCTGTTGAAAACTATCACTTAACAGCATGATGGCATCACAGCTGGTATCTGAAGCCTATCATCACATGTTTAAAAGCCCTCAACGCGGTTGAACTTTACCAGGCACTTGATTTTTGGCTTCCACGTGAAAACAGTCAGTGGATGTAAGAATAGCAGCTGATCTCCCTAGCCACCTGTGGCCCTGATCTTGCTTTGGGCCAGCAGCATAACGTGAGGGCCAGGAGGCCAGCCATGGAGCAAGCTCTGGGTGGGAGTGATGGCCAGCACTAGGTTCTAGGGGGATAATGCTGCCCCACAAGGCAATGACCTGCGAGTTGCTGTGGGTAAGCAGTGAAGCAGTGCCTACAATTATTTTTTGCATCTCCTTCTGATTTGTGCTTATCCTTTTCATCTTAGTTTCTTTCATATTTCTACTGCATTACAAATATGTCATAGGTATTTGGGTTCCTTGCCTTGAACCACTTTTTTCTTTTTTTCTTTTAAGAAGAAGAAAATCCAGACCATGCAGAGTTAACTCCAGAGGGTGACAATCATGCAGAATTCTTGAATCTGCACATTTACTCACCTGTGTATTTAGCTTATTGTGTTTGTGTTGTTTATTTTTAATGCAATTTCAATGAGTGCAGTCTGGACAACACCAGCTATTTGGAAGTCACCACAAAAAAAGTAAATATGCACGTAAAATATTGATGAAGTGTTTTTCCTATGGTATTTAAAATGCTTAGCAGGAAATTAAGAGCTTTATCCAGAAAACTTCTGCATATTTCATTGACCAGATAAATGTTGGCGGGCCTCTGTTTGTGAGGGTTTTTTCAACTTATGTCTGGGTGACAGGAAGGTGACTTAGAAATGAGTGAATTTCTGAATTGCTTCTTAGCAGTTTACTTTAGGGTAACCTAACTATTTCTGATGCAATTTCAGCAGTACACGTTCAGTGTATTTTAGTTTCAAACCAGTGGTTAATATTTAGTGAATGCAGCATATAATGGTGCAGTCAAAATGCATTTTAAAGAATACTCCAGAGTGCAAAGATGTTTAAAACCACTGTTTCCAGTAAAAAAAAAAAAAAAAAAAATCTTTTTTTTCCCTTGGTAAGAATATGAAGTTTACCTTGGAAGACTCATGGATGCTGCTGTCGAAGATTCAAAATTTCATGATAAGTACGGGAATACTTTCTACTAAGAGAATGGCATTAACGAAATCTTTTTCCATCCTCACAATTCCTTCCTGTCTCACTATGAGTCCCAAGGGGCTATTTTTAAAAAACACTTATAATGAAGCTCTAGGGACTGCTGTATAACCTATTATTCAGAGGAATGCTTTTCAGCTGATGTTGTGTAAATTTTTTCACTCCATGGGCTCCATGTCTAGAGGATGGTCTTTGGCAGTATTGATCTGCTTCTGCGTTCTGGGTTTTCAAACAACCAAACAAAAATCAATCCTTTTTGCACTTATTTTCCAGCAGCCCCAGAGCTAAGAGTTTTCTTGCATTTTTCTCCTGTGATTCTTTGATTATGACAGTGTTATAGAAACCAATATTTACAATAGAAATGGAAAATCAAATGCTTCCACTAACTTGGTTCATGCACTGCAGCCATTTCCATGGGGTTTGACTGTCACAGGCAATCCTATAAGAAAAGTAAAACACAGTGGGGGAAAATGCTGAAGAGGGAGGTGGTGAAAAGCAGATGAAAGCGGAGGTGGTAGAGCCAGGGACCATGATCCCAGTCAGGACACCTGGCCCTCCTGAGGAGGCACTGGTAACACCGTGTGTGTGTGGTAAGATAGAAATTTTGTTTTATTTAACTCAGTCACTGAGGTCTGAGGAAAAGAATGGGGCAAAACAGTGGATTTTCCTTTCCTTTTCCCTCAATTACAAAATCAGCTTTACTGAAAATACTGGAATAAGATAGGCTGTCATTTTTCAGGTAGAATTAAGGTGAAGTTCTACTGCCTTTTCAGGTTTTCTTTTTTTTTTTTTTTAATATTTGAAAATATAAAAATCTGATAATGAATGTAAATAATCCCAGGCACATCACTTTTAACAATTCATCTGGTGTGCCCAAGGTAAGAAATACTGTCCTTTTCAATATAAGGGGTTGTTCTATTCTAAAATAATCACTTGTACACTGCAGTCATGTACAAAATATTAGTAATCAATGGATTCTTCATCCAAAAAAAAAAACAAAACACCTGATCCTGATTTTACATATTAATTCTGTTTTTAATGTAATCTGCTTCTAAGATTTATCTGCTGTTATCAGCTGTTATTAGCTCTTTCTAGAAGCTGCTGGTCAGCACTGTTGTGTATCCAGTGTTGTGGTGTGGATACCACTGTGCTTTGACATCAGCACACCAGGTAGAATTTATTTGGGGAGATGAGGATATTTGCTGTGCAGATTTCCCTATCTGAGCTATTCCTCTAACCTGGCTGTGCCTAATCAGTGGAGAGAAATAAGCACTTTGGTTTGTTCACCATATTACTGACATCTAAAGAAAGTCAAATGAACAGCATCTTAAAACTGCCTACTTTTCCCCATTCATCATGCATGAAGATTACAGTGAATGCTGCAGCTGAAGATATACTGAAGACATGGGTAGGTAAGTGAGATGAATCTGGCCACTGCCTTTATATTTTCATCAGCTCTCTCTGTTTCATAACTTGCAGGTTATGCTATGGTTGAACCGATATGGTCCCAGGAAGAGCAATAAATTAACCACAGCCTATTTTACAATACCTTCTTTTTGAAAGAAGTAGGTGTTTCAATCATCATTTAGTTAATGCAGAATAATACAGGAGCAATAATTTTTACAGCTTCCGAACACAATAATGTCATGATCTGGATAACCTAAAAAAATACTCAAGACTGTTTTATTGTTATTTAAGGCCTTTGCTACAGGAAAATAGTCTGGTTGGGATTTAGACATCAGTAAGACATCAGTCATAGGGCTGAAGGGACTTTGAAGAGACTACCTAGTGCAGCCAAGAGGTAGGATCATCTTTAGAAGGATTACTCATGATTTTAAAAAACTCCCAAGAAGGAGTCCCCAGACTAGGAGTAACTAAACTGTTGTTTTCTTGCAATTTACTTCTTGTCTCCTCTGCTATGGGCTTTAGGAGCAGGTGAACTTTTTTTTTTTTTTTTTTTTAATTTACTTGACTGCCATCATGTGATCATCTAGTTCTCTTTCCTCTAGGCTAAACAAAATCATTTGGTCCAATTTTTCCATATGGCACTGTGACTCTTCTCAGCATGTGTGTTGTATCTGTCCAAATTTGCTGCACATCCATTTGCTTTTGTATCCAGAATTCTGCAGCTTTATTTTTTCCTTCATAAATACCAATTATGTTTGTACATCAATACAACACCATTTCTCGTGCTTGGGAATCATTGTGAGTAACCCATGAATCCTTTCCTACAGGACAGTTCAGAAGCCAGTCAAATTCTATTCCTGTACTTACCTACTAATTTCCACTTGTCAGTGTACAGTACTTTTCTCAGATAGAATTTCTGCTTTTCAATACTCCATTTTGAACTAAAACCTGTCCTGCCAAATTAACTCCCTTGTATTAAACCGTCCTGAAATTTAGTAAGCCTTGTGTCTTTTCTATTTCTCTGTCAGCAACGAAAATATTGAACTATGCCATTCCAGGACAGGCCCTTGATAAAACATCTCTTAGAGCACCTCTCCATTTTGACCCTGAGTCAGTGCCAGTTACCCTAGATATGCTCTTCCAACCACATTTAGTCAGGCAATAGCATTTTTTGTCTAATCCATCTTCCCCAGCTTGCTCTAGTCTGTTATGGGAAACCTTAAAAAATGCCTAGTATTTGACATCTACCGCATTTTATCTGTTACGCTGTTGTGTAAGAGATTACCCCGGACTGATACAATTTGTTCCTGACATGTCTGCTTCTCTGCAGATATGTGGGTTAAGAAAAGGATTTAAGTGCCACCTGACTGTTATTTCTGATGCCTAAGACCCACATTATCAAAACTCATAACTCCAAAAACCTGAATTCTCTGGCTTCTATGTTTTCTCTAGGAAGTGTGTATTTTGGCAAATTCGGCCTGCACCCCAAAATGTAGTGCTTCTATTCCAAGATCTTAATAGTTTCTTAACCTGAGCCCTAGGGGGGGGAGGAAAAAAAAAACAAAAAAAACAAAAAAAACCAACAACAAAAATAACCAAAACAAACAAACAAACAAAAAACACCAAAAAACTTTAATGGGAGAGATATGAAGCAAGAGGAATTGCACTGCTTGCCTGGGACTGAGACCTTCAAGTTCTGGTTGTGGTTCAGAACTGTTTCTGTATTTCCCAACAGAATGTCACTGGAAACAGACAAAATCTACAGATGGTATTAGGCTGAACTTAAATTTCCCTTTCTAAACTAGCTTCTTAACAGAGGAATTATGTGCACTGCAGTGTAATGATCCAGCATGTTGTAGTTACTCACTAAAATGTTAGGGACAAAGGAGACACTAATTGTGAATTGTAATTGTCTTTTTCCCCCTTGAGTTACAGCGTCTGTTAAAGGTAATATATTCTAATTCACAGATGACATTTTTAATTCTATGATAAATGTTGTCTTTCACTGATGTCTAGAAGTAACAGGAATCAAAATATGTATAACTTACAGCTATAATACATGACTTGCATATAAAACTGCCCTTGGTATTAAATATAATAATTGCTTTTATTAAACAGTGCCATTTACAGTACCATTCATTCTCTAAATTCTGTTTTCATAAGCACAGTTTGTCTAATACCAAGAGATATAACAAATAATCTAGTGGAACACAGATGAAATTTTATATCTAGGTGGGATCAATGTGCATGAACCCATTGGCCCTGATGGGATGCATCCATGTGCGCTGAGGGAGTTGGCAGAGGTTATTGCTGAACTGCACTCTATCATCTTTGTCAGGTCTTGGAGAACAGGAGAGGTGCCTGAAGGCTGGAGGATAGCCAGTGTTACTCTGATCTTCAAAAAGGGGCAAGGAGGACCTGGGAAATTACAGGCCAGTCAGTCTCACCTCTGTCCCTGGAAAGGTGGTGGAAGAGCTTGTTCTAGATGCCATCTCCAAGCAATTGGAAGAGAAGTTCATCAGGAATAGTCAGAATGGATTCACCTAGGGAAAGTTGTGTTTGACCAAACTCACAGACTTCTATGATGGCATCACCAGCTGGGTAGATGAGGGAAAGCACTGGATGTTGTCTACCTTGACTTCAGCAAGGCTTTTGATATTGTCTCACACAACATCCTGATAACAAAGCTGAGAAAGTGTGGGGTAGATTGTAAGGTGGGTTGAGAACTGATTGACTGGTTGAGCTCAGAGAGTGGTGATCAGCAGTGTGGTTGGAGACCTGTGACTAGTGGTGTCTCCCAGCGCTCAGTGCTGGTTCCAGTCTTGTTCAGTAACTTCATTAGCGACCTTGATGAGGGGATAGTGTCCACCCTCAGCAAGAATGCTGATGATATAAAGCTGGGAGGAGTAGCTGACACATTCGGATGGCTGTGCTGCTGTTCAGCAAGATCTGGACAGACTAGAGAGCTGTGCAGCAATTAACCAGATGAGGTTTAACAAGAGTGTGTGTACAGTCTTCCACCTGGGAAGGAATTACAGCAAGTATCAATACAGGCGGGGACACGGCCTGCTGGAGAGGAGCTCTGCAGAGAAGGACTGAGGGTCCTGGTGGACAAAAGGTTGGCCATGAGTTGGCAGTGTGCCCTGGTGTCCAAGGAAGCCAATGGGATCCTGAGGTGCATTAAAAGGAGTGTGGGCATCACGTCAAGAGAGCTGATCCTCTTCCTCTACTCTGCCTTGGTCAGGCCTCAACTGGAGTACTATATCCAGTTCTGGGCTTCCTGGAGAGAATCCAGTGGAGGACTGCAAAAATGACAAAGGGCCTGGAGCATCTCCCCTGTGAGGAGACTGAGTGACCTGGGTCTGTTCTGCCTTGAGAGAAGAAGACTCAGAGGGGATCTGATCATTGTTTATAAATATCCTAAGTGTGGGAGTCAAAGGGACATGGCCAACCTCTTTTCAGTGGTCTGTGGGGACAGAACAAGGGGAGACAGTCATAAACTGGAGCATAGGAAATTCTGCACCAATATGCAAAGGAACTTCTTCACGGTGAGGGTGATAGAACACAGGAACAGGCTAACTAAAGGGGTTGTGGATTCTCCTCTGGAGATATTCAAGACCCACCTGGATGCCTACATGTGCAATCTGCTGCAGAGGGCCTGCTTTGCAGGGGATTAGTCTTGATGATCTCTAGAGGTCCCTTCCAGCCCCTGCAATTCTGTGATTCGTCCAACTGTGTGGAAATGATCTCAGCTAAGCAACTAAATGCCATCATCAGAAAGAGATGGGAAGTTTCAGAGGGCAAGTCACCCTGTCCTAAAGTAATATGCTCCTGGAGTAAGGCAAGGTAAATTGCTCTCTGAAGGCTTCCTTCTCTCAGCCCAGTGAAAACAAAAGTACATGAATAGCTTACATTTTTAAGTTTTAATTTGCAGATTTTTAATGAAATGAAGTTACACACTATGAGCCGGATGGATGGCTTGTCTGATTTAGAACAACAGTTCATAAATCCTGTTAAAATGTGCTAGTAGATAAATAAAACTTGTTTATCTGTCTATATATTACTTATTTATAGATATATACGGCAACTGACTCTAAAGCCAATGTAAACTTTCAGTGCTATTTGTTCAACCTTGGCACTGGAAAGATAATACTCCATACACTGGAACAGAGATCCAGACTGCTCAAAAGTTGAGTTAGCTATATTCACTCTAGACAACTAGTGAAAGAAGTGGGTTTGAAGAACAAGAATTAGTTGATTCCTTACAACTCTTTGTCATTATTTCTATCTCTTCATATTTTCAATTAACTGAGTTAATTCATTAAAATAAATTCAGCAAAAGTATTTGTAAAGTATCTTATAGTAAAAAGGGTGGAGAAAACTTTGAAATATGAGCTCTATGAAGTATGCATTTTGTTACATCTCCCATTCTGTATTTCTTTACTTTTGTGTCCTTTAAGAAGCAAAAAAACATGTGGCTTGAAAAAGAATGAGTGAAAAATGTACAATCTTTTGAAGCTGAAGTTCCTGCTCTTTGAAGTTTAAAGATTAGCCTTTTTTAGATGATCGTGACTGCTGGGCAACCAATTTATGTCAGCCCCATGAGAATTCTTTAAATTAAGCTTAGCAGCACATTGCTGAGAAGATTAAAGACTTTTTTTGGTGCTGTAAAAGAAAAGACTGTACTGGATGAAAATCAGGACATCGTAGTTCTTTATGTTATTTTTTTTCTGATAAAATCTGTTCTAAAATAATTTGTACATGGCATTTATGTGTGTATATCTGTATTGTGGTATGCATATGTGCATGTATCTATGTCCCTTATATCATCTCTATCCACAGTCAAAGTGAGGCAAAGCCACAGATTATGGCTATGTAGATTGGAGGCCTTGCCATTAGCACTGGTAAGTACGTAGCAAACTCCTATGCCACTTATATTGTAGCTGCAGGACTTGAGCATGCTTTGGAGAACGTGTATTAGTCACATGAAAGCAAGCTAAGACAGTCACACAATGTGTGCTCTCTTCAGGACAGAATGAAGGAAAAACTCTACTAAATGTACATAGCTTGCTCCAAAAGTAATAGCTCCTATTTATTTCCATGGAAACTACAACAAAGAGCACAATAACATTATTTGATAAATTCTCAGCTACGAAACACTGTTTTTAACATATGTACCACCTTTAACTGATTTTCATGGATGAGCCGATTAAGACTCTCCATTTTGCAATGTGTCAGCTGTTCAAGCTGTCTGAAACATGGCTTGTCTTTCATGTCGCCATTGCTGGAATGCACCACCCCCGGCCTTGCAGTGCTCACATCCACTGGTTGGTCTCCATAAGCCATTAGCAAGCGCCACTGGATGTCATGGGTGCTATTTTTTTCCTGATGAAGGAATTCAGTGATACAGCTTTGTTTCATGTGCACTTCCACATCTGATGCCATTTTGCCTCTCTGCTGTTATCTGGCAACAAAACGGAGTGGGATGCTGTCAGGAAGGTTAGTCTCTGCTGCCATGCTACTTCCACCTCTGGCATTGTTGACCAACATCATAAAATAGGGGGCATTACTTTTGGAGCAGCCATCATATTTTATGATCTTATATACTTTGAAGAATGAGATGTGCATTCATAGAAAAAAGTATTAATCTGATGTAAAGGCTTGGGTAATGATTAAGAGAAGGGTGATATTTGCACAGCACTTATATAGCCAGCACTGTGTATGCTTAAAGGAAATGGAGATGTCTTCTGAATGACTAGAACTGTCAGCAGCTGAAGACTTTTCTATTCGTGACATGGTCATCTCTCACTGGGACAAAATTGGTAACTGTTGGCACTGATAGGTATTATCCTCCATGAGAAACAGCCAACACAGTTGTTTAACAATATGATTTTTTCTTTTTTTTTAAATTTCTATTCATTTTGGTTTTCTCCTTTGTTTTTCTATTGGAAGGCTGTAGGTAAGTGAAGCAGCTACGGCATCTAGCGATAGGCATCAGTAGAAAATGTATGTAGGTACAGTATTCCATTAAAAGGATGGTTAGATAAGTTGTTTCTCATTAAAATTACCCAATTTTGTCATTTTGCATTCTCATAAACATTTGGGTCATGAAAGAGATTAAGTATAGGAAAGAATAACCTAAATGATTACACTACAAGCTACTGAAAGTAGAGCTGTAAGATACAGAAGCTACCTTGAACTGTAGGTTTTGCTGTATGCCATAATTTAAGGCCTATAAATAAAATGACCTTTCTGACATTCTTTATTCACTTTGGAGAGTTTGGAATTCAACAAGGGTAGTCTTCACCTCAGTGGTGGCTGACTCCAAACCTTTTACTTTCATTTGAAAAATTTTATATCATGGGAACAATTTTGCACCATTTGGGAGTAATGAAAAGGAACTTGCATGCATCAGCTTTATGGTTCAGATGTGGTCAGAGTTCAAATTACCTCCACAAATACACATCTGAAATTCAGTAAGAGGAAAAAATAGTGATTAACTGTGGAATTGTGGATGTATGGCATTGTTAGCCTTCTTATGGCCGCGTAAGCTGCAGCAAGGTATTTCAAAGAGAACACTCAAGACGTTTTAATGTGTAACCTTCAGCTGCACCACAGCAGTGGAATGAAAGGTTAAATAATTGTTTCTTTTTGTGAAATTGCCAGTTGGAACGTGATTTTCATTTTTTCCTTTTAGCAGTAGTCCAAGGCAGCACTCGAGCATGGAGCAACATATGGTCATTTCTGTATGTTTACAAGAAAAGCCCTTTCTCAAATAAACAGCCATTAGCAAAACAATAGGCGCTTCTAATCTTATTAATCCTCTAAAAGATTGCTGAGATTGGGTAGCGGTGTCTAAAGCTCATGCTGGCCTGAGTCTCCATCTTATCGTAATAATGGAAAGCTGTAGTGTTTGCTTCGTATTCCCCTGCCAACCCTTCCTCTCCTGGTGGATGCTGTGAGTGTTTGCTGCAGCGTATATGAAGCGAGGTCAGTGGCTGCTGTTCCTTTGTGGGTGCTGCTGGCTGCATCTCTGCCTTTTTCCTACATACAGTTGGATCCTGAACGACTTCTGCCTCTTTCCAGGAAGCAAATTCAGGAATCAAATGCCAAGGGATGAAGGTACGTGTATGAGTTACAGATATAAACTTGTCTTAGGAACAGAGTAACAGGCAGCTGGTGCTTACAAATGCACAGGGTGTTGAATCCACTCCATTTCTGCTTTTTGCATGTTTTCTGTTTCTGTTTTGCTTTGCTGAGTGTCTGGCTTTACTGAAGGACGCTGGAATCAAGCAAGGGGAGAGGCAGGGATGTTCTGTGCAGTGCAGAGACACCCACTGGTATATTTAAGCAAAAAAAATTACCCTGGCTCAAAATGCATGTGACAGCCATCTTCTGGCAATGAAACTGAAACCTAAATTCACTGAGCAATATGGAAAAACATCCTTTAGAGAGTATCCTAAATATTTAACATACTGCAGCAGTATGAAGCTGCCTGTATTGCAGCTCTGAGAGGAACCAGCACTCCCTTTAGCAAATCTTCACTGTAAAGTTGACATTCATGTTTTAGTGCTTCTAGCTGCAAAATGCACCCTAAGGCTGTTTTGGAACCAAGCACCATTCAGAGCAGTCCTAAAACTGCTCCAAATTTTGCTAGGGGCTGAGATGGTTTTACGGTCCTCACTGTATGAAGGCAGATAAGGTCTCTAAAAGCTGGGGCTCAGATGAAGTCTCTGCCAGAGTTTCAACGCTTATTAATATTTGAAGCCTTCTCCTTTGTTAATATATACTGGTTGCCAATATATTTAATCCCATCTGTCTCCCTTCATATGACTTGCTATACTTTAATGCCCCTTTTTCTTTCATGTTTAGCGTTACCCTGATTGCTCTTTGGTGTGCAAAAATTTGCCTTGGCTCCTATTGCTTTCAAAGCACAAGCACAGCAATAGCTCTCCTCTACTTTACATGTTTGTGTACACATCCAGTGCTCAGCACTGGATTAAGATACAGGAATTAAAGACCAGCTCTAAATCTCCAACTCTGGAATGATTAAATGGGGATCTGCTGGGGTATATTTATGAACTATCATTTTATTCCTTGAACAACAAGCTTCTGACCCATATGCTTCTGGGAGTTATGATCCCATTTTAATTGTCCTAAGGGTATTTGCTGTAATCTGCAGACTGTAAAGACGGGAGATTGGTGATATCTCCTGCTTTACAGGAGTGAGTTTGAATCCTTTCAGACATACAGTGACTGTCTCAGAGGATGGCTGAGTGAAGCAGCCCTGGCTCTTTCCTCCCATGCCTCTGTCATGCAGAAGTGCCAGTGCTTGTGTGTATAGTTTACTGATCCCAAATAAAGTACACAGAAGCAAGTGAGAATATTCACCAATTTAATAGGTACTCACATCTCTGGGGGTTGCTGTCAGGTAGAGCCTAATGCCTGTACCTGTTTTACTGTAGCTTCACCTGCTGGAGGGCATCCTCTTGTCGTTGGCCCCAATCCCACACCTGACTTTTTCTTACCAATAGAAGCATCTTAATTTCTGTGGTATAAGTGGCTGTCAGTACCCCAATATACCTAAAAGCTCTTGCAGCTGTTTTACTTGTATTTAGCAAGGGAATATGTGTATCTTGTCAGTACCTGCATTAGGTAGGACTTTTGTCTTACAAAAGACAACACCCAAAATTCGATAAATAATCCAGGTCCTTCTTCCACACAGACTCCCCACCTCAAGCTACACAAAATAAGTACATCAGGAGCCACTCTCTTGCATGGACCTGCTTTCCCATGTGGAGGAATGTATGCCTTTCGGTGTCACTCCCAACAGGAGTTGCTCACAGAACAGGGACCTCAGGCCGCCAGGCAGATGACCTTGGGCTGGCTGGATTTTTCCATTCCCTGGCCCTTATTGCCACCACAGCCGTGTTACTCGCGCTGAAGCCGTGTGTTCTCTGCCATTGTAAAGGGTCGCGGTGTCAGCTCGGGAAAAGCTGCGTTCCGTTTCTCGTCGAGCCAAGACTCCTCCTCCCCGCGCGCTGACCGCCCGGCGCTGTCCCGGAGGTGCGAGGCCCCCCGTCCCCGCCGCGCACCGCGCTGCCGGTGGGCGGTGGCCGTGTGCGGGCAGTAGCTCCGCGTGCGCTTCGCCCGCCCTGAGGGTACGCGCTGCCCCACGGGCGGCGGCGTGCCGCGGGCGTGCGCTCGGCTCCCGCTCCATCGCTCCCCCACCGCCCAACCGCCGCGGTCCCGCTCGCGCGCGCGCGCAGTGACATCACCCGCGTCCAATCAGCCGCCGCCGCGCCCCGCTCGGGCCCGCCGGCTCGGCACGCGCGGCGGCAGTTGGTGCGGGAAAGGGGGGGGGGGGCTGAGGGGGGCGGCGCGCGGGCGGCTGTCAGCCGTGCGGTGCCGTGCCGGGACGCCTCTGGGTGGCAGCCCGGCTGTCACGGCAGCGCTGCGCAGGTAGGCACGGCTGTCACCGCAGCGCGATCCTCCCCCGCTCCGCGCAACGGGGCTCGGCTGTGTGGGGATGGGGGCTGTGAGCTGGCGGCGCGACAACTTTCCCGGTTCGCCCGGGGGGCGGTGGTGATGCGGCGGGGTAAAGGCGCGGGCGGCATCTCCCTGCAGCGGAGCGGGATGGCGGGAGATTGGGGCGATGCCGCCGCAGCTGCCGTGCCCTCGGGCGGGCGGCGGGGCGCGGCGCGGCGCGTGCGGGGGGGCGCTGCGGGCGGGTGCCGCAGAGCGGAGCGCCCGCGTCGGGGTCGCCGCGTCGCGCCCGCGCGGTGCCGGCGGCTCGTGCCCGCTGCAGCCCGGCTGCGCGCTGCGGCTCTGTCGACGAGCGGCTACGGAGCCCGTTTTCTTGCTGCCCCTTCTTTTAGGGGATGTAATGCCGTGTCACTTCGTTTCCCCCCTTGTAAAGCGCTAATTGTGCCAAAAGCGCTAATTGTGCCACTTTCCCGCGAACGGCAGTCATTGCGGCTTGCGCTAGTAACACCTGCCGGTGAGAGAGAGCAGAAACGCCGCTGCTGGGCTCTGCTCGAGGCACCTGAGGGGCTCAGCCTTCTCGGGAGCCGCGTCCACTCGGCGGAGCTCTGCCCGCTTCTGCTCTCAGCCGCCGCAGATGATGAGTGCCGTTAATCAGCCGCGCTGCATTTAGTAATTAAGCTGTGACCTATGGGCTGCGAACAACTCTAACGGTTGTGATATTAGAACGCATTAAAAAAATATATCTAAAAACGGCCGCAGGGTTTTAAAAACAAGCAGTTATGTAATTACTGTGTACAACTTAGGCAAAAAAATGCTTAAAAATGCATCCACGTGCGCAGGGGTGGCTCCAGCAAAGGAGGTGCTGACACAGACTTCGCTTAGTGTCACTCCTTTGTATAAATTACTCTTAAAGCAGTTAAAATAGCACAGGAGTTGAAGCAGCACGAGCACAGGGGAAAGGGTACTGAAATAACGTGGAGTTTTGAAAACGATCCCTTTTGGTTTTTTGTCATTAAGTTATTTAATGTCTTTCTGCAGTGCAAGTCTTGTACAGGTTCATATGTCAGGAGGATCTTTGTCCCATCTTGTATGACTTATCGTTGCCAATAGCTGTCAGAAGAACTTTCTCTAATGCTGCAGAAGCCTGATGGTAGCATGGATTTCTTGTTTATTTGCTTACATCTGAATACTTACTATCTCTGTCTGCATCACTTGATGAATTCTTGTATTTGTGTTTAATGATAGTTGACAGAGAATCAAAATACCTTACCCATCCCTACATTTTTCAAAAAGTAAAAGTCAAGAGTTAAGGAGAAGACTGACCTTTCCCACATTTGTATTCTCTGCAGTGCTGTTCTATACTAGCAAGAGATTTCAGTTTCACTTCAATCTAACACCAGAAAGTAATTCAACTTCTTTACAACTGCATGGTTATGCAAGAAATTAGTTGATTTCACAGGACATTAAACCTTGTACACCTTCTGTAGAAGAAACCGGTGATCATGGTTGCCCAACATTTTGGCTTGCTTGGGCAGTATTGAGCAAACAGGAATTGCCTTGGGATGCATATAAAGTATATAATAAGTTTAATGTATTTAAGTTACAAGGTTGATTGTTTAATGTATTTTTTTAATTAAAACATAAAAACTGAGAGCAGCAAAAACGTGAAACTAGTGGGATGCTTGACCTTGTTTTTGTGAAACTGACACATCTGTCTGGTTCAGCGGCAGTGGTTGCCATTCCTAGTGAGTTCTTAAGGTGTTGATCAGATTTTTGATGAAATATTGTTCTTCCCATACTTCTGTGATAATAATTGTTCACAAATGTATGTATTGCCCATAAGCAATGACGTGAATAAGGCATGATTGCCAAGCAAGGGATATTTTTCTATGGTAAAAGGGGGCTTATAAAAATCTGGTAGACACGTTTTTCTTTGAGTTGAATGCCTGAACTCTATACATTCCAGGTGAAAATTTGCAAGTAACTTATTTATGTTGGCTGAAAATGGAGTTGCAAATAATCATTTTTTGTGTATTTTTTTTGGAAATCTTGAAACTTGTTGTCAAATTTATGCATTAAAATGCCAAGCACAGCTGCATATTCTTCAGTGTTCACAGGTCTGTGTTTAGCCAGTGTATCAAAATGAATGAAATTATTTGCCGTAATTCAAGCTTGCTATAATTTAAACTTCATGTAAAACATGATTATTGCCTGAAACATAGCACAGACAAGGTGATTTTCACCTTGAAGATGCATGTTTAACTCATTTAAATGAGTGCTCATGTCCACCAAAAATGCTAAATCTCTGAGCCATTTTGAGTCTTTACATTCTGGCACAAACTTTCCTTTTAATTCCATTAAGGACTAGATGTCACGTTGCAAGCCATTGAGTCTTTCTAGCATTTTATCCCAACTTAGCCACCTTCCTTTGGAAAAGTGAATGATGACCCTGTAATCAGCATCCATGCTTTTGAAGAACTTCTAGAACTGGTGATGATTCAGTCCCTTGGACTTCATGAATTTCAGAGCTTTGATGATGATTTGCATGACGTTATCCATTTTTAAAGATTTAGCATATAAATTTTCTTGCTGCCAATGCAATGATATTTCATCAAATTACTGGTGGTAATTGCATCATCTTCTTTAACTTTATAAGTTCCTCCATTTTACTGACCATCACTGGGGCACCATTAGTAGCTAGACCAGAAATGTTGACAAAAGTTAAAAAAAAATAATCACTTCAGTGCATTTTTTTTAGTGCTTCTTACAAATCAGTATATTCAGTCGTGTCCTTCAGTGGCATAAAAAGACCCATCTCTTCAGTGACATTATATTTGTTATCAGCACCTCCAATGAAAATGGCAAGTAGAGCCATATCTGTAAAGACATTACTTTCTTTTATTACCAAAGCATAAAATTTCAAATCAGCAGCTTTACTTCCTCAAATTTCTTTTGATAGGTGTTCCTGTTTCTTCAGTTCTCCTAGCTATAGTCTGATGAGGCAAACTGATTTTAGAGAAGTCCATTTTTTTAATCAGGACACGTTATGTCTGTTGTGCTTTCCATACATTGCTTAATAAACTCACCATCGGGAAATGGTTTTGTTTTTTTTTTTGCTATCAGATTTGCTGTCACAGAGCTAGTTTTTATAACAAAGTCCATTTTAGTTTTAACTTTTTGAAAAATATTTTGTTGAGGTGACAGACTTTTTCAGTTCTGCTGTTTTGTCTTTAGGAAGCATTCGATGATCAGAGGGCTGGAGCAACTCTCCTATGAGGACGGGCTGAGGGAGTTGGGGCTCTTCAGCCTGGAGAAGAGAAAGCTTGGGGGGGACTTTATAGCAGCCTTCCAGAACCTGAAGGGGAGCTACGGGAAAGCTGGAGAGGGACTTCTTATAAGGGCAGGTAGTGACAGAAGGAGGGGAGATAGTTTTAAACTGGAAGAGGGTAGATTTAGACATTAGGAAGAAATTCTATACTGTGAGGGTGGTGAGACACTGGAACAGGTTGACCAGTAAGGTTGTGAATGCTCCCACCCTGGAAGCATTCCGGGCCAGGTTGGATGGGGTTCTGAGCAGCCATGAGAGTTGTCCCTGCCTATAGCAGGGAGGTTGGAACTAGGTGATCTTAAGGGTCCCTTCCAACACAAAATGTCCTGTGATTCCTTGATGCGCATCGAATTTGGCAGCATGTTTCTGCATACACTGTCTTTTCAAATTGTAATTTTCAAAAACAGACACGGTTTCCTTGCAAATGAAGCATAGTGCCACATTATTTGTCAGCACTACACTGCATGCCTGTCCTGGTGCTGGGCCGGGCAGCTTGGTGGGGCAGAGCTTACAACATGGTGATGTTGTATTGCAAGCGGGTTGCACATGCCTGCCCTAGATTGTTAAGATTGTGGAACGGAGAACTGAGCAGTGACTTCCTCAGCATGTCTTTTTAATACAATCTACATGATTACATGCTGTTATTTTTTTCTACAGGAACCCTGCCTCATCCAGTGCACGAGGTGGATGGAGCTCAGCTAACACAGTTCACTCTTTGTTTATCTTTCGTATTGATCGATGCCTGAGCACGATTTATTTTCTCCTTCACATAGCTCTACTTTGAAGACAGAATGGATAACTGTATAGGCTGTGCTTATGTGCTTATCGTTATGTGATCAGGATACCTCACAGTTATCAAACACTACCTAAGGTGAGAAACGACATTTACAGATGGTGATCAGAGGGTTAGGTTGAAAGCATTCACTTGTAAACAACCGTACTTCTATGTATCTGCTCAACTCCCAGCTGCCACTGTTTTTACTGATGGTCCTGAGTGCTCCACACGTAGAATCACAGAATGACTTGAGCTGAAAAAGACCTTAAAGATCATCCAGTTTCCACCCTCCTAATGTTAGCAGGGTTACTGCTCATTAGATTAAGCTGCACAGGGCCCCATCCAACCTGACTAGAATGCCTCCAGGGACAGGACATGCACTGCTTCTCTGGGCAGCCGTGCCAGTGCCTTACCACCCTCTTAGTGAAAAAATTCCTTGTAAATTATAGCGTAAATCTCCCCTCTTTTGATGCAGCCCAGGATGCAGTTGTCCAAACTGCTGGCTCATATTTGAGCATTTCCACAGTGGGGATGGAAGAAAGAGGAATTCAGTGGTTTATTCATTAACACGAATGATATTCTTTCACGATTCTTAAAACCTGGAAAAATAAATGCAAGCAAATTAAAATAATAATAAAAATAAAAAACAAAACCAAACAAAGAAAGTGTCGAAATTTTTCAACTTTCAAAGTAAATTTCATACATTTCCTTATGTGTTACTGCATTCTACTTACAGTGATTATCAGTAGGAATGGAAAAGTAACATCCTTTGCTAAGGCTCTCAGCTAAGAGTGATACTATTAGAGTTTATGCCAGTAATGAAGCAGAATGAGATAAGTCGTGGAGGGATTCTACTGTTATTTATTATAGTGGAAAAGCAGTTAAAAAACTGAATTCTTTGAGTTCTGGGCTTTAGAGAGATTCTGTCATGGTGGGTTTGTCTTTTGCAAGCACAGTCCTTTACACTTATCCTTTGCAAGTTTCCTAAAAAAAACCTTTATTCTCCTGTGACCAGTCAAAACATCAGTTCTTTGGATACTGCTAGTCTTGACTCTTCCAGAGTTTTCCTCACCCAGTCCTGTCTCTCCTTGCTTTTTCTTGTCAACCTTCTTTCAGCTTACATTTCATTATCATCTTCTTGATTTCCCGCATCACTCCAGTCTAGACTCTCCTGTTTCCATACACATTTGCAGCACTTCTGTCAGACTCTGGTCTTAATCCTAACTCCTCTTTGTAGCCCAATGGATTTTGTTTGTACTGAAACATCACAGTACTTATTTCCAAGAAGTTGGTTAATTTTGTGTCCGTTTTCAGAGATGCAAGAAAATGTGGAGCATTTACTTAATGACTGCCTATGTTGATGGCTTGAAAACATAGTAATGATTTTTGAGGCGTTTTGACTCTTTTGCTGAATAAAAGGAAGAAAGTTGTTTATGTCTTTTTTTTCTTTATTGTTACTTTTTAAAACTGAGGTCGGCACATTTTTCAGTACAGTTCAGAGTATGTATTGTACTTGTATATACACACGGGTAGAAAGCAAAGGAGAACAGATAAGGTGATTTGCAAATAATAGTAAACATTGGAAATGCTGAACAACATAAAGAATCCTAATTACAAAGAGACATCAGCAATTCTGCCTAGAGTAATATACTGTATTTTTTAGGGATAGCTTATTCTACAGGAAGTCATTCTAATTATATTCTATTATATTTCTATTTCTGGTTAATTCACCCTGTTGAGTTTTGTGGGTTTCTGGAGTGGCAAATAAAATGAATTGGGGTTTGTTGTTGATTTTTTAGCGTTTTTTATATATATATTTGATGTTAATATTCTACTGGTTTTTTTTTTTACCATTCTAGTGAAATACTTTCAAAAGTGTGTTTTAAACCTCTTATTGGATTGAAATCTGAATAAAATTGTGAGTGATGGAGTTAGCACTGCACCACGGTATTTTGTTTACATAAGTGAGTTGTTTGAATGTGATGAAAATACCATTTGCAATGATTAGTCTGAAATGGGGGGCGTGGAGTTGTAGTTCACATCATAAATTGAATATTGTAATTCTTGTGAGAGTATATAAAAACAGTTGAATATGCATAGAGTCTTCTTGAAGCTTGTATGAGCAGTGCAGTGTTGAAATGAAGAATTATAAATACATATTTGACAAGGTCTTTGCTTGTAGTTATGTAATGTTTGCTTTTATAATGGAAATATATTGCCCAGATTATGTGTTGTTTCTCTGCAGTGGAGCTACTGTGTCATGCATGGGTCATAATTTAGTCATGAGATGAGTGTTCTTTTTATAGCTTTTCGGCAAACATCCTCCTTTACCCTCCCTAGACAATTCAGTTTTCTCCAGTTTAGGAAAATAAATTGAACGCAAGAATAACTGTAAGTTGCTGATGACTTTTGGTCAAGACAGTAATCAAAGTTGAGAGGCTTGTACATGAATTCACTGCTTGAGTAGTTTTTGCATGCAATTGTTTTTCTATCTGAGATAATTGAATTAATGCACTTCAGCTTAACAACTCTTCAATTTCATTTGTTTGTAAAGATAAGGGAAAGATGGTGGTATCTTTATTTGTAAGTGGTGATAACTCTTTCATCTGGAGAAAGGATTTCATTATTAAAACAAGTTTTTTACAGTATGAAACTGGTATTATTCAAACAGAATCTCACACACTTAATCTTCTCCTACAGAATGTAGATATTTAAAACAAACACTGGAACAGGCTGTTAATGCTGTCTTAATGTTGTTACTTGTTAATGTTTGAAGCTTTCTGACAGTGGTGTTTGGTGAATGAAGGAGATAACTCAGGGCCCCTTCTCAACTGGAGGGATGGAGCAGAAGAAGAATGACTGCTTCTAACACATTAGCCTTAGCAAGGTGGGGAATTTAAGATTTACCACAGCTGGGAAAGAAGTTCATGTCATTTTTAACTTCTGTTTTCTGTAAACCCAATGATATTTGCAGAGCCTATTTGTAGTTTAAGTAATATGTACCACAGCAGCGAATGCACCATTTTTGAAGCTGTTTTGATGTTAAGACAGAGTGTAAATTCACATATTCACATATTGCACATATTGTTTTGGTGTTTTTTTTTCTTCAGATTTTTTATCTTCAAGCCCAGTTTGAGGGAAAAAAAAACATTTTTTTCCATGTGTGCAAAAAGCTAAATTGCTTTGTATTTTTAACAAAGACTTCCTTCAAGATAACTGATTTTCAAACATTTGAAACTAGAGATACTGGCAACTTTGTTTTGATAGAGACAGTCAGTTATTTTTCATCTACTCACTGGTAAAATAAAATGAAAAGAAGTGAAATGTCTCAAAATATTAGATATAAACACTCTGTTTATCAACCACTATTAGTGAACTTCTTATGGTGTCTAGTAGGATAATATATCTGTTGTTAAGGCTTTCTAGAACTTAGGAACTGCTCCTGCTAATAATGCTTCTAGATGAAGTACAGCCAAAGTGTAGCAGTTTTTTGCTATGAAGATTTTCAAGCAAATCAAAAGGAAAAGAGTCATTAGGATAGATGGGGAAGAGCAGCTACAAATGTACATTATTTAGTTTTGTATATTTTTTCTTGTGAAGAGGAAGCCCATCAGTCTTTTGAACTATTGCCAGAAGGCCAGCTTCCCTTTCATTGACTGTCTACAGATTAGTTTTCTAAATGTGAACTTTGAATATTGAACAGTTTCCACTTCAGATTTTCATTATGAAGGAGCTCCAAGGGACACCAGCTGCTGTTGAAATAGATCTTGGGAAGGCAAGCATTCTGAAACTCCATTTTCACTTGTCACTTCCTGAACTCTGCCTCTCTTTGCTCTTATTATGTTATATATTTTCCCTCTGACTTTTCTTAGCCCTGTGATTTTCCTGTTTTTTTTTTTTTTTTTTTTTAACATATTAATGTTTTGAAAAAGTATTTGATTCCACCATTTTTATAACTTGTATCAGCACTATCTCCAGAAAAAGCATAGTGAGGCCATCATGATGGCAAAAGTAGTCAACACCTTGACCGCTACAGGTTATTTTTGAAAGTCACAAACTAAAGAATAATTAATGTGCAAGTTTTAACATTTGCTGAGCATTAAAAAGTCTGTATTAATTTCTTTTTTGATTGCTTTCATTTTTTTTCTTGACTCTACATTAGCACATTATAAATGTGCCTGCAATTGCAAAAATACTACTAAAGAAGAGCTAGCAGTGTAGTGCCAATGCTGACTTCTGTTCTAAATAAGTGAAGTGATAGCTCAGTTATACGTGGATGTTTAAACATCTTCCATTTTAATTTTGCCTTAAATCTTGCCAGATGAGTACAGTATTTCATTAGTCAGTGAGATCCTCAGTTCCTTTGTTCAACATCATAATTCATTCCTTTTCATGGCTTTATGGTTTTTGATTGGTTTTCCACTTTGTAACATCATGTAGTGTACTGGGAGTTAAAGAGTTAATGCTGCAGTTTACGGATTGTTGATATTTCCAGTTTCTTGGTCTCAGAAGAGAAGAGTGAATGAACTACAGCTCCTAGAAGACTTCATTTTTCTGTTTCTGTTTTCCGTTTGGAGGTAAAGATAAAACTGACAGGGAGTCGCAAGACTGCCCCCGCTTTGCTCTCTTTGCTCCATGCCTGTCTTGCCTACAGCATTAGAGTAAGGACTTCAGTTTTGGAAACTCTCATTTCATTTGATTTATTACCTTCAGTACCAATCGTATTATATTGTATTGTCTAGCATTCCACTATTGTATTTGGTAAATTAAGTTTTTTGCCTTAGCTCATTGCCGCTGTTTTCCTCTTCTGGGCCCATCTCCTTACCTCTTCCCTTCTCCCCTTCTCCTTTTTCTGGGGTGTAGGTCCATGGGTCCCTTCTCTCCCTTGTCATGGAACTAGACTGATTCATAACATTTTTGGTTCATAGAATCGTTTGAGTTGGAAGATGTCTCTAAAGGTCATTCAGTACAGTCCAGGTGCAGGACTTTCCACCTTGCATCCTCCTGTCGATTCATTGATGAAGGTATTAAAGACCTTTGGTCCTAATAGAGACACCACTTGTCAGTGATCTCCATCTGCACGTTGAGCAATTGACCACCACTCTCTGAGTAAAATCTCCTAACCAGTTCCTCATCCATTGAACAGTTCACCCATCAAATCCATATTCAGTATTCAAGGCCAGGCTGGATGTGGCTCTGGGCAGCCTGGTCTGGTGGTTGGCCACCCTGCACATAGCAGGGGAGTTGAAACTAGATGATCATTGTGGTCCTTTTCAATCCAGGCCATTCTATGATTCTATGATCTTTCCAATTTACAGAGAAGGATGTTATGAAAGTCCATGTCAAAGGCCTTACTGAAGTTGCCCCAGTCCCTTGTTCCAACCCATCCACTCAAAGGGTGTTTGAAGAGCACTTGCCACTGAAGACTGAGGCAAAAATGTCGTTGAGGACCTCAACCTTTGTCTTGTCTGTTGTTACCAGCCTGCCTCTGTTGCTCACTAAGGCGGTTATGCCTTCTTGGACTTTCCTGACTAATATATCTGCAGACAGAAGCCGTACTTGTTCTTCTTTGCATCCCTTGCCCACTTCAGCTCTTGTGGGCCTTGGCCTTCCTACACATCCTAGCAGCATCCCTATACTCTCACAGGTTACTTGTCCCTCCATCCACTGCACATGCATTTTCTTCTTGCTCTCTAGTTTGACCAGCAGATCCCAGTTCAGCCATGCCAATCTCTTGCCTTTCTTTCCTGACTTCCTGCGCATGGGGATGGAGAGCTCCTGTGCTGCTAAGGAAAGCTTCCTTGAAGACCTGCACCCTTGTCCTTGAGGATAGATTCCCATGGAGTTTTGTTGACTGACTCTCTGAGGAGCTGGAATTTAGCTATCCTAAAATTCAGCATCCTGATTTTACTCTCTACCTGTGCCATGTCCCTCAGAAGTGTGAACTCCATCTTTGCATGCTCACTACAGCCCAGGCAACCTCCACTCCTGATGTCCAGAGTCAGTTTGCTAGCACTGGTGAGCAATGCTAGATTTACAGAACTTATTGATGCATTAAATGAAGATTTATAATACATGGCAAGTTATTTATATCACAACCTATTTCTGTCAATTTTCATGCCTTTTTATAAGTTGTTTATCTGTGTAAGTGTAGAATTAGTGGTTTAGATGATGAATTAACTTCCATCTACGCAGTTGGTATTTGGAAAAAAGAACCTGGAATGTATAAAAAAAATAATTAAAGTGAGAAAAAGCATGAATTTCACATCATTGTTCTAGCCTTATTTAGTCACCTTTGAACTAGCATGCATATGTACGCATACACAAACATACCTGTATATATGTTGTTGTTTTTGTTTTCCCAATTCAGTTTTATTTGTCTGAGAGTAACAGCCTCTAAAAATTTCCCCAAAATAGAGATAGGCTTAAGTAGTATGCCCTTAAGAAGTGAGTTTAGAGATTCATAACTGCATTATTAAAATGTCAGTATAAACAGCTTTTTGAACTACTTACACTATATGGTTAAAAATAAGGAGAAAATCAAAATACAGATCCCTGATAATGAATGCTTTTTATTTGTCTGGGGTCATTTAGCCAATATGTGCAAAGAATGAGTCATTACTTGAGGGATTTTCCTGAGATCTGAAGTATGTCTCTCTGTTTCTCTTGGAAAAATCATATTGAATATGAATCAGGAACGAAAGCAGTTTAAATTCTCTTTCTGCGATAGTGGAGCGGATAATTATTTTAAAAATATTGAATAGCTTTTTGTTTTTAATGTGAGGGTGAACTGTGTTGTATTAGCTGAGAATACTTGAGATGACTGCAGAGTTTTGGATGAAGAAAACGTGATTGTATTTTCATTACCAGTGATTTAGCTACGATTCTGTGATTTGTCAGTTCATTTATCTGTCTTTGTGATCACAGAACCTGATTTTTCAAACCTAGAAGAAAGTGGTATTTCTGAGAATTAATTTGTACTTAGTTGTACAGATGAGATACAAGACATGATAAATCTGACGAATTTCGTTGTGGAAATGGCAGCTGTGAATATGCTGCTCAAAACAGCATGGAGTCCTACCTTAGGATAGCATGGAGTCTCCTTCAAGGCATAAAGAAAGTTTTGTACTTAGAACTGCCTCAGGTTCATAGTAGAGCACAGCTGTTCCTGTTTCCGCTCACATTCTTTTATTGTATTATTCTTTTATTGTAATATGTTCTGTGGGTTCTCTACAGACCAGCTGACCCAGTCTTAAATGTGGCTGAACCATAAAACCTGTTTTGTCCAATTTCTATGAGATCTTATTTAAAGCATTCAAAAGATATAAAGACTCCTTTTATGTTGTTGTTTTTCTTCAGTGATTAATTCCACTCAAATGTGATGTTTGTATCTAAAGTTAGAACAGCTACATGCCATTCAGACCTTGGCTTGTTCATATAATGGAGGCACACAGATTCAGGATGTGGTTTTTTATTAGCTAGAACAACTCTGATAGAACCATACTTACTTCTATTAATGTATACTTATATACTGTCTCAATTTCATTTACGTTCATGTGAACTGCTTTGGTGGTCTGCTGAACATTTTATAGATGATCTTATCTTTGGTAATGTTACTAAGTGACAGTATTCAAACTGACATTGATTAGATAAAGCTTGCACAGTCACTAAGCTTTTCCCTGTGCATGGTTTTATTTTGTTTTACTTTTATAAACCAAGCACTCTTCTGTGTCTGTGCTAATGTTTAGTGGTACCAATGTGCGAGAAGAAAGGAAAACTTGAAAGCAATATACTTACATTTTTGATTGATGGCAAAAGAATTCTAATGTATTGCATAAATCAATGAGAACAGGTCAGAATTTACTTCTGTGTTTTTATTTAGTATCTGTGCACCCACATTATGTTATGTTACTTAACTAATGATTTTTCAGACATTCTTCTGGACCAGTCTGAAGGAAGATTTTCTGCTGGTGGATTTTGATATAAGTACAGATAAGGATATAAAGTATCTCGTAATGTAATTTTTGATCAGCCGTTTCGCAACTATCCTCCAGATAGCCTCTTGCTATTCACTACTTTGACACATTAGTGACTGCTTTAAGTAAATCACTTGAAACACTTAGGATATTCATGGCCTATCTTGCAGAAATTTCCGTGGTCAGTGTGTTACTCATTTCTTTTTACAGATGCCTCTTTTTAAAAGGGGAACATATTTATTGGTTGGCTGCTAGATAGATACTGTGCTGTTGAATAGGGTATACAGTTAGCCAAAAAGCAGTTATTTGACTTTGGCTTGAATGTGTTATCTAAAATAATAAAATCATTCAAAGGAAAATATGTTAAAGAGAAGCTTACTTATGTGGCTGATAACCTACATTTTGGGAATTTTAGTTTACCTTCATGTTAATTCCAGTTCAGCTTCATAAGCATAAATCAGAGAATCTGAGGGCAATTTCTGTCCTGCTCCTGGATAATCAGTTGTTCCCAATAATTTTTTGCATGTCACTCTTCTGTGTGATGCATAAACATGCATGTCTCTTTAGTAAGAACACAGAATTCTGTAAATGCTTTTCAGAGTTAAACAGGGGGGCATTTAAAAGAATGAGCTTTTATAGGCTGTTACGGTTAGGCCTTTGAACTTTGTCATCCAGATACAAGTTTTAAGTAGGACCCAGCACTCTGACTGAAGTTGTTTATCATAGCATCACATAAGAATATTGAGGTGTGTGGACCCAGGGGGGTTGTGGGTGCCCCATCCCTGGAGGCATTCAAGGCCAGGCTGGATAAGGCTCTGGGTAGCCTGGTTTGGTGGTTGGCAACCCTGCACATAGCAGGGGGGTTGAAACTGGATGATCACTGTGGTCCTTTTCAACCCAGGCCATTCTATGATTCTATGATTCTGTGACCTCTTGCAACATAGATACTCATTCCCTCTAAGCAGTGCTTCAGGATGTAAGTCATGTAAAGCTGTTTAATCTGCAGTTTTTATTTAATTTTGACTTAATTTTACTCTCATTCTCTGAAACCTTTTGCTGGAACATTATTTTGTCTCTTTTCCTCTGTTGATGTGGTGAAAGTTGTCAAGTGCTTTCTTTCAGTAGGTGAGAGCTGTATGCTGTGCAGCTTGGTAATTGGCATAAAACTTGGGTGAGGAAATTCCTTCTCTCGTGAAGCAGCATTGTCTTTTAAGACAAGTTTTTTTTTTCCTTTTCCAGAGAAAATCAGCAATTATCCAGTATTCTCAAAGAACATGCATGTATATAAGCAGCATGAGGAATAAGTCCTCAGAAAAGTTTGCATTTTGCTGAACCAGCTAAGGATTGACAGCTCAACATCACTAGTATTTTTGAAAACCAGTCTGAGGATGCTTGAAAGTTAAAGTGGATGCCAGTTAGAAGAACTTCAGCTGTAAATGATTCAACTGATTGGGAAAAGTGAAATAAAAAAATATCAGCTTTCAGTTATACAGATTGTGACTCCTTTTTTCCTTCCGTGGAAAATAATGTTGGTACTATGCATCTGAAAATGTGGTTCCTTGCTCCACTCTTTTTCTTCCTGCTTGCTAAAAAATAAGAGAAAAAAACCCTTCTCTTTCTCCAAATAAAGAGGAAAGGATTTTGTCCTGAGATTCTATTGCAAAGTATTCTGTCTTTAAGATGATTCATTAAGAAAACACTTATAAATTAATTTGCATTGGAGCAGTCCTTCTTTATGTCACACAGTCAGCCTCGTGCATAAATATACTTTTTTATGAATAGTAATAAGATCAATTAAGAAGATATAAAAACATAATGAAAGACCAGAAAGTAAAACTGGTACAATTAGAAACATTGAGGCATGCAGGAGAAGTGCTGGAATGTCTTGGCATGTTCCTCAATGGACACACCAGCTCCTTCTTTAAGCTCATGGCACAAGGAGTTTTCTTTAAAGAAGAAATGTATATGATTCTTAGGACAGGTGAATAACTGCTCTTTGTGTAGGGTTTATATATGAAACCATTTAGGAAATTCTGATGGAACCCAATTTCCTTGACAAAATACTGCTTGTTAAGAGTCTTCTTACCTGTTCAGTCTTTACAGATGATTGAACAGTGAGGCTTATGCAACATGTGTTACCTTTCTTTTTTGGTGTGTTGTTTTTTTTTTTTTTTTTTTTTTTTAAATGAAGTGATAGCGGAGTTCAAAGTGAGTTGTGTAATGCATGATATTACTGTTGAAAGGCATTTAAAAGTTTTGCTAGTAACAGTTACTGATGCTTTTGACATCATAGATGGATATAATCACCATGCCCTTCAAAGAATTGGTAAACTCACAGAAAACTGGCAGTCCAAGAAAACAGAGGAGTCCCTTCATAAAAGATCTAAGGTGAAAAAGTCTTGGAGTTCATAGTGTCTTTTCTTCTAACTCTTAATAAAAAAAACATTTATTTGAGTACATTGTCAGAAATGACTTAAATTGTGTGAGGAACAAAACCCCACGTTGAACATGACCTTATTCTGCAAGTATTATAATGCATATAATCTGGAAGTGTAGGAACTTTGGTCCTGATCTCATTTAGAGCATCCAGACATAGTTGTAAATTCTCTCTTCCCTGCTAGGGGAGTGAGTCAGGGAGAGGCAAATCACAATGAAAATTTGTTAGAACACCTTTTGTTAATTAAACTTTTAGTAGGATCAAACTATTAGTGAATACAGATAACGCTTTGCACATTTGCTGCTGCTGTCACCTCAGATGTTGTTGCACAGCCTCTTGTCAGTACCTGCATGTGCAGGTCTGCTGAAGTTTGCATTACTGTGAAACTTTCCAGCTGTTAATGAAAAAGAACTTCAGTGCATTAGTATACCATAACATAAAGTATACTGCACCCTCTGATGGTCTTATGATTCCTAGAAAGAAACATCAGAAGACTTTATGGATTTCTACTATATCTAATAGGCTGTTGTATCTACAACAATAACAAGTGGAAGTATGCGTTGGGAATAGTTCAGCTGACTTCTAGGAAATGGCACTGACATAAAAACTGATTGTAATGAGCCTCATCTGCAGCTGCAGAGAACTTTGAAGATGAAAATTAATTTATATAACGTCTTATTTTGCCCACAAAAGAGAACATTAGTTCATCTTTTTAGTTGCCATTATCTGGACAGTTCTTAAAGTACTGTTGGTCCACTCAGAGTAAGACAGAAAGATCTGACCTGAAAATGTAAGAACATTGCGATTACTGTTCTTTAATCAACTGTTCTCTAAATACTGTTCAGTCAGCTACTTCTAATAGATAACATTACTTCTCTATATTACATTTATCTGAACAATATCTGAAGCCTCTCAGAACCTACTGTCTTAGCTGCTTGAAGTTCACTCTAGGTACCTTTGTAGATTCTTGAGCAATGTTGTCATCAAAGTATACAGGATGTGTTATGTCTGTATCCTGTTAGATGATCTTTGAATTTTCTGTTGGAATACCACATTGATTTCAATTGACAGCTATGTAGAATAAGGATACAAATTAAATTTGACTTTATTACTTTCCAAAAGCCATTTCCCTAGCTTTGTTTCAAATGGTGAAATGGAATAACAATATATTTGAAAAAAGAACTTAATTGATGCTTCAGATTTAATGTGTTTCATTTCTGATGCTTGGTAAAGGCAGCTTGAATGCCTCAGCATGTGAATAAATTTAGGCTGTGCTTTTTGTGCTTTTCACTTCTGAAAAAAAATAGTCTCTTTTGTGGATATTGACATTAGACATCAAGATAGGTGAATTTCCAAGTCAGGTGGTTTTTATGTGCTTTTTGGTGTGTGGGGGTGTTTGGCCATTTCGCGTATTGTTCAGATATAGATCGCAACTGTTACATTTTAATTTCATTTCAAGACTCTTAATTACCTGAACTTTTTATTTGGCACCAATATGTACCTTGGAGCATATTGGCTGCAGAGTGTTCTCTTGATGGTTTCACTATATGGGGTTGTCAATTTTATGTGATGAATAGCTTACTAATTATGCAGACATTCTGTATTTTGTAACTGTACTGAATTGTGGATTTCAGTCATCTCTGAAAAAAACTAATTCAGATTCTTTAGGAATCATTAAGCCATATTTATAAATAGCACATTATATCTTTTTCTGAGTCTCGAGACAATTTTATAAGATGCTGCAAGTAAATTAGACAGTTTGCTTTATATAAAATGAAGTAAAATGTGTGTTCTTGCAGGAAATTAGATCTATCTTTTTTTGTTTGTTTGTTTCCAATTTTGTTCTGAACGATTATTTGTAATGTAATAAAATAATATCAATTTGTCACTACTGTTCCTATTGACGTGTTGCGTATAAATATCTGAGTATTTTAGTTTGTAATAAGTAAAAATTGAGTTCATGATCTTACAGGCTGCCCAAAGGCATTGGAAATAGCTAAGACTACTGTGACATTAAAAAACCTAAGGCTATTGTTATTTTGTGAAAACTACTTTTTACATAACAAGTCTTGGTTTACTGAATAGTTAAAAGCAACATCTAATCAAAATACAGTGAGTGGAGACCATGCTTTACAGTATTTCAGTCATGTTTATATTGTTATTGCTTGGAGGTAGTGAGAGAAGAAGTAACATCCAGCAGATATCAGATAGTGTTGTACCTGTGTTCCCCCAAATTTCATTAGATGATGTGTAATCATAGCACTGAGTATTCAGGACTGGGAGGAGAGGTTTTGGTAGTGTTTAATTTTTTGATAGTTTTTCAGTGCTGTTCAGTTTTGGATAATGCAGTTCCTCATTTTGATGTCATTCTGCTTTCCTCTAAATCTTTGTGTGGCTACTGTTATTAATCCTGAACATTTCTGTTCTTAAATTTTTGCTATCATAAGGATGCAGAAATTTAAGAACTTATCTGAAGATACAGCAGTGCATTTTCAAATTTCATACTCAGAGTTGTTCATTTGGAATAGAATTGACTATGTTGCTTACAAGCCTCTAGGGTTTGAGGAAGAAAAGGTTGAGTGTTTTTGACATAGAGTTGAATGCCTACTTAATGGCTCTTGGAGTTGCAGTATTGAAATACATGAATAGTTCAAGGGAAGGAATGGTATCACAGGTTATTTACTTACTCGCTACTGATGCAATATACTCATTTTGGCAATAGAATCATAGAATCATGAAGATTGGAAAAGACCTCAAAGTCATCTAGTCCAACCACTGCCTCATCCCCCTCCTATCCACTAAGCCATGGCCCTCAGTGCCATATTGGCACATTTCTTGAACACCTCCAGGGAATGTGGCTCCACCAATCCCTGGGCAGCCTGTTCCAGTGCCTTATCACTCTTTCACAGAATAAATTTTTCCTAAGTTTTCATGCACTTCAAACTGTTTAAGAAACACCATGCAGTTCTGGATTTGACATACATGTCTGGCATCATTTGCAAAATCTATGTAACTAAAGCAGATTAAGAACATGGAAATACAGCTGTGTATTTCCATACATGGAATACAGCTTTCTGTGGCTCTAAGTGAGATGAATCAAAAGCAGACTTCTGCAACAGATGGCAAAAAAAATGCTGATCACTTCTGGATACAGAGCCGTGGTTCTTGTGATGGAAAAGGCAAATAGCTAAAATTTGGTAAACTGGATTTAGAAAATGCATTTCCCCAGACATACTATTTTTCTTCTTCATCTTCCTTAATTTTTTTTTTTTTTTTGATTGCTCATTTCTCCTCTCCAGAGAAATACAAAATTCAGTAATCAGTAAATCTGAGATGCTGCAGCAGTTTCCCAGTGGACACATACTTATAAATTAAGAGGAAACAGGAGGAAAATATTTTTTCATCCCAGGAAGAGTCTATTCTCAATTATAATTAAGTATTCAAAATGAAAAACAAAAAAAGTCCACAAGTAGGCTGGATCAGTAGCCTAAAACTGTTCATTAAATATAAATCAACAGATTCTAATCCTTTGTTGTATGGAAATAGTGTTTTGTTCTGAGAAAAAAAAAAAAAAGAAAGAATGAAGCCCACATCATTTTATGATCATTTTATATCCAACAAACTGCATATTGTAAAGAATCAGTTTGTCATCAGTTCTACAGGACCTTTATTGTAATCACAGACTTACATTTCATTGGATGAGCTACCCAAAATTCAAAAGATGTTTCCCACTTAAAAATTCAAAAGAATCACTCTGCTGGTTCATGGCTTTCTGCAGTGCTTGTGAGTTAGTGCAGGATTTCTAGAATGCCTGTGGTCATCAGTTACTTAAGGTATTACTTTTTAAAAGCAGGAGTAAAAGAAAAGGAAGATGACAAAGATTAGCTTTAGCTTTTATATGTCCCCTGCTACAGGTGATTTTTTTTTTTTTGCTTTTACATGTTTCAGTGTGTGTGCATGTGAACAGACTTGACCTTGCAACCCCTTTTGCTGAAAATGTCTGCCTCCTCTCAGGTTATTCCTTTTTCTTTTTTTCTTTTTTTCTTTCTCTTTTTTTTTTTCCTCCCATATTTTAATGTACTTACCTGATTACAACATTTAGTTTGGAAGAACTCTGAGTCCTTGGCTGCAAAAATAAGAAAACATGCTCAGGAGAATTGGGAAGAACACACTGACCTCATAACCACTGTCTGAACAGTGAAAATCTCAACGGTCCTTTAAAAGCAAATTCCCTTAAACTATTTGCCAGTACCATTTATCTCCTTTCAGCTCTTCTGTAGCTTAGTGAAATTCACAGCCATGCAGAGTCTCACCAGATAATACCCCAAAGCTTGTATTTGTTATCTTTGTGGGTGTAGTGTTTTACCTTCTGTGGATCTGTTTGATACGGGCTTCTTTGTACTCGTATGGGTGATTATACTGAGAAATGCCCTTAGATGTTAGGATGGAGAACTGTGAGCGCGCTGTTTTTGTTCATATACTGCATTGTGATCCTATTTTTTTTCTTCTTTTACCTTGGTGCTTAAAACAGGGGTAACTGTCAAAACAGCAGAATACAACTTGAATAATTATCATGGATGCAAAGGAGCAAGAACTCTACTGAATTTCATTCTGTGATAAAAAGATCTAATATCTAATTCTGTTTAAATTAATAGGTAATGATGTTACTTTTTTGCATAATGCGATAGATCGGTAGTCTTGAAATACTCATTTAATTTTGAATAGGTTTTATGTTCTGCTTCAGAATTTTGGTAGCTGTTCAAACAGCAGCATTCTTTATTGACATGTTTGGACAGATGGTTGTCCTGTACAATATGTGCAAGAGCGTTCTTATCTCAGGAATGGAATTTCAGCTTTGACTATTGAGAGCTGGGGTTTAATGTTCATTTTCCTTGGAGAAAGGTCTTTTGGTTATCATTAAAGGTAGTAGATGAGAACTGTTAAGATGGAAGAAGTAGATCTTTTTTACATTCCGTTTTTGAATTTCTCACTAACTGGAGTAATTTAAACTTCAATGCATAATGAGACCTTATGTCATTGTTTGTTGATGCTGACACTGTCATCATGAGGTGCAGTCTAACAAGTCCCTGGTTAAAAATTTGCACGATCAGATTTAATGAGAAAAGAGGTGATGATGCTATTTCCATTTGATTTGATTCTATTCACCCAGAAGATGATTTTGCCTTTGTTTTTTCTTTTTTTTTTTTCCCCTCTGTAGATGTGAAACTAGTTTTGGTATATCTCTCTCTGAAACATTTACTTTTTGAAATGATTTGATTTGATTTGAAACGAACATTTATTTCTAATTATTCAGTAAGTCTTTAGGAAGACCAGGTTTGAAAATAACTGTCTCTTATTACATCTTTTAATCAAAAGCTTTGTGCTTCTTAGCTAGATATCTCTTAAAGAAAAAATCTTTTCCCAGAATTGCTTATTTTTATTAAAACAAATTTGACATAAATAAGTTTGAGTGAGATTTAAAACTTTACCTGACAGATTTGGAAATTTATCCAACCTGTGTTTTTAAATAAAAAGGAAGGCAATGAGTTTGTTGCTATTTCAACTCCTTAGAAATATGTTTCTGTCCTACTACATACTGAGAAATGAAAGTCCATTTACAGACATTGTTTATAGTTTCCTGTGGAATTTAGTAAGAAGTACCATAGGATAATGAAACAAAAGATTCATAAAAATTAGTTGGCTGTACAAATAATTAGTTATTTCCATATTGATATGTTATTGATTCAGTGTCACTGGTGTGACAAAAGTGGAGGGAAAAGTTGAAAAGTATTTGTTTGACAAATATGGTTTCACATGTTAAATTTGTAGATGAGATGCTAATCATATATCTGCTCATTTTAAATAAACAAGCATGAATATATGTTCTTCAGGATTTATTTCTTCAGTCATTCCTAGTTTTAAGTATTTGTCACTATCTACTGACATGCAGGTAGCAGTTGTACCTCATGAGCAGATGTATTTTTACCCAAGTACATGGCCATCCATGACAAGGAGTTTCCTAAACATGTGATATCAGCTAATGTTTTGTCAAATCATCCACAGTGATCTTATAATCAAAAAGACAACGATAGAAGCTTGATGTTTGAGAAGCAAAAAAAAAAAGTCAATTAATATTAATAATTAATCTTGACTTGAAGTATGGAGAGTAAACAAACGTGGATAAAAATTTACCTGCCATAAGCCAATGTAAGGCAGCGTGGAAGCAGTGTTCTTCTGCATTCTTGTAGTTGTGATTATTTTAAATTTTTTTTTTTACTGTTGCAGATAAAACTGAGAGATTCAGCAGGTGAACGATGTGGTGAGTCTTTTTGGTAATTGTGTTACTTGGTCAATATATACCCTAAGTAAGTAGCAATAATATTTGTGAACTGCCCTTACCATCCTTAAATGTTAGTTATCTATTTTAATTCTGTATGCATATCAGAAAATTAACATTTTTGCATAGTTTTATGCTAGAAGTTGTTCTATTAAACAGCAGTAACATACTAGTTGCATCACTCTCAAGGACAGAAACATGGTTTTGGATGCATCAATGGCAAGTGGTTAAGTTCCCAGCTCACAAATCCACATGCTTCCTAGTGTAACTCTAAGGCTATCAGTGTGATAGTGTGCCTTGCTCTCAGCTGTTCTGAATAGTTGTCAAAAACAACCCTTTAACATTTAATTTGCTTTTCTTTTTCTTTGATGGAATAGCAGGTTAATAATGGGTTAAACACTCATGTTTCTAACATGCATTTGTTTTCTTTTCAGTCCAAAACCTAGCTCTGATTTTTAGTTATGATTTGTTCCATAATGAAACTGTTAATCTTGTTCCAAAAATGGAGGATTCTGCATTGATTTGTTAAATACTGACCTTCAGTATGCAAATATCACAGTTTTCTTTAACTCCTTATGAAGTGTGTGATGAACCAAATATTTCACATTTTCTTTTGGAAATAGTTTGAAATCAACAAGAGAATAGTGGTATGTTTTCTTTTGTCTGCTGGTGGACATTGGTAGTTAGCTCAGACCTGCCTGTTGTCCCACTGGTGATTTCATCTGCAGAAGGCAATAAAACCTGCAGGAGGTTGGATGGCAGCATTTCCATTGGGCCAGTACTGCTAAGGAAAAACTCATTCAGGGTGACAACTCTTCTGTAATGGTTACTATGGAAATGGAAAACCTGAAAAATCTCTGTTTCATGTAGAAGCTATGCAACCTTTTTTTGCACTGTCATTTAGGAGAAACATTGATTCTGTAACCACTGGGTCATTAATGCTTTCAGCTCCAATACAGGTGAGATTTGGGCCAAATCTTTAATGTGGAAAGAGAGGTACCTATTACATACGTGGCCTTGTTTTGTAGAATTCTGCTGGCTGTTCAAGGTTTTAGCAAGCAAGGTTGTTTTTCTGTTGGTGTTGTATAAAGTACATTTTGCATTTAAATGTCATGTAGTCATTGTTTCAGATACTGGACAAATATCCAAGAAATATTAGTACTTTTTTCCCCCTCTAATTCCTCTAGTGATGTACCTAGTTAAAAGAACTAGAATGCTCAAGAAAAGCATTCAAAAGGAGCTATACCTCAGGAGATATGCACAAACTGATCATAATTGCCTGAGTGTACTGCTTGTAATAAATGGAGACAAATTACTCTAATTTTAATTTCTGGTCAAGTAGATGAGTCACAGCGTAGTGCTGTAATGTCATGTTCCTCCATTCACAAGGGCATTACAATTTCTTTAGAAAAATACCATGTTAAATTATAATTATATGTTGTCAACTAGCTTGTCTTTAAGAAAAGTAAATACTTTACTTAAACTTAACTTTTTTCAGTGTGATTTAACTTTCTAATGCTAACAGCATAATACTGTTTTTTTTAGTGGTTTTTCCATTTCTGCTATTCAACAAGTCTATAGTGAGTCTGAAAGGTTTGCTGTATGTCAGATTGAGGAAAATTCTTCAAGAATTTTCTTGAAGTGTTAGATTATTCTGTATAACTTCACTCAATGTATACTTAATATGAATAATCTTTTAATTCTAATAGTGATTCTAATTTCTAACATCCAGGCTACTTTTGTTTTTTGCCTTGGAATGACCAAAAGGACTGTTGCGTTTTAAAGTGACATTTCAAAAAGAAATTAATCATCTTGTAAAGATGTGACAGTGTGGATGGAAGTTAATGCTGGTGGAGAAGGTTATCTGGAACTGGAGAATGACTTTTTTTTGTAGCTTGAGAACCATACATATGAGAATGGAAGACACAAAGCGCAGTGGCTTTAGTGTAGTGATCTGGTTGCATAGTTCTTATCAAATAAGTGTTTTTTAATATAATCACATGGCGGTCCATAATTCAAACGTCATCTTCTTTTTCACATGAGCTTTCATGTTGCCACTATATGGAAACTGCACGTTTATTATTTCCAGTTGCTCTAGTTGCTACTAGTATTTGCTTAGAATCAAAATCTGTTAACTGCACAGTTTTTGAAATACTGGTGCCATCAAGTTTAGAAGCGTACAGGAGCAGTGTTTGGTCTTGATACCTCTTGCTGGAGCTGTTCTTAGGGACACTTGCGTTGCCTCTGTGCTAGCAATCAAAGAGTGACAGGAAATAACTCTTCTGCACAGGAACTCAGTTGCCTGTAATGGTAACCTGTTTTGGGGATTTTGGTCTGAAAAACCTAGAAAACTAGAAACAATTTTCCTGGAATCATTTTCTGGGAGACAGTTTGAATGTTGCCATTCTGCTGTAGTGTATGAAGCATGGTAGTAGTGTGGATATGGACTGCTTAAAACCTTGACTTGACTTCTGTGTCAAACAATATAGTTGAGGGCATCTTTAATTTCCTAGTGTAGACATAGCCAAAATAATACAGAATTGGTTGAATTACATGCTAAGTTTAAGCAACTGAATATTTTATGGATTAGCCAGAGCTACAATGAATGTGACGCACTTTTTTGAAGGTCTGAGAATCTTATTATACCAGTGTCCCTTTCCTATTCCTCTGAACCATATTTTATACGTGCTTTTTGTTTTTTGTCCTGGAAAAATGTCACAAAGTCCTATGTTGTTTCTAAACAGGCAGCAATTCAGCCTGATTAAAAAAGATGCTTAGGACGAGGCCATATGTGATTGCTCCCAGTTAAGGATTGAGACTGAGCGTTACTTTCTTTGATACCAGACAAAATTGCCTGAGCCCAGGCAAGTGTGTTTTCATCTTCCTAGACTTCTGCATGTTAGTTGTGTTTCTCTCTATGATTTAATTGTGAAACTGAAGAAAACTGTAATGACCAGCTATGGATTTACTCTACACCAGGCTTTCATCTTTCTCAAGGCAGATCTTCCCATGAAATAGTAAAACTGTTTCTGCGTGAGAAGGAAGAAGACTGAGGGCTTTTTGGCTAACATCTGCGCTTCTGATGTAACCACCTTTTTAATTACCCAGCGGCACTTCCAAACTGATTTAAAGAGCCATTAAATGTAAGTGTGGTATCAAAGCATTTTGAGCCACAGTCTCAAAAACCAGGTTACACAAATAGTCATGCTGACAGGTCGAGTTGAGCTTTTGTGTTAGAGTGCAGGGAGAACTGCAGTATATACAAGAGAGCAACATTCCAAGGGTAAATCTTTATTAGAAAAAGGTGTGATAATTGATTTTGGAGAGCAGATTCAAGGGCAAACAGGGTAGACAGTGTGTGTATGGGTAGATTTAACTGTATGGATCATGTTACTTTTAATGTTTGGATTCAGTGAGATTGATGGCCAATGCTCAGCCTATGATCTCAAGGGAGATCATAGAATTGTAGAATGGCTTAGGTTGGAAGGGGCCTTGAAAATCATCTAATTCCAACTCCCCTGCTGTGAGAGGGTTTGCCTCACACTAATACAATAGTATGGCACCAGCCAACCTGGCCTTCGAACTCTTCTGCAGCTTCTCTGGGCAACCTGTTTCAATTCCTTACTACCTTCTGAGTAAAAAATTTCCACTGAATGTCTAATTTAATATCTCTTTTAGTTTAAAGCCATACCCCTTGTCCTATCACTATCTTTTTACACTGCCTGTGTAAAAAGTCAGTCTCTATCCTGTTTATAATCTCTCAGGTACTGGAAGGCTTCATTGAGGTCTCCCTGGAGCCTTCAACTCTCCAAACTGAAAAAAAACCCAACCCTGCTCCCTCAATCTTTCTTCCTAGGAGGTGTGCTCCAGCCCTCTGATCTCTGTGACCCTTCTCTGGATCTGCTTCCATAGTTTTACTTCTTGTGCTGGGGGCAAGAGGGCAGAGCCATGAGAGGCAACCACCTTCTTTGCCGCACTGGCCACATTTCTTTGATGCAGCCCAGAGTACATTTGGCCATCTGGGCTGCAGACGCACACTGCTGGTTCATGTACAGCTTTTCATTGACCAGAACCCCCAAGTCCTTCTCCACAGAGCTGCTGGCAGTGACGTCTTCTTCCAGTCTATACATTACTCTGAGACTGCCCTGAGCCAAGTGCAACATCTTGCATTTGGCTTTGTTGAACATCATTAGGTTCATGCAGGCCCCCTTTCAAGCCTGTCCAGGTTCTTCTGTATGACATCCCTCCCTTCTATTGTACTGACAGCACCGCTCAGCTTATCGTCATCAGCAAACTTGCTTAGGGTACACTTGATCCCACGGTCCATGCCATTGATAAAGATGCTGAAGAGCTCCAGTCCCAGGACAGACTGCTGGGGGACACCACTCAAGACTGGCTTCCACCTGGATGTAGAGCCGCTGACCACAAAACTCTGGCGGCGACCATCTAACCAATTATTTATCTATTGAATAGTCAAGCCTTCAAATCTGTATCTGTCCAATTTAGAGGTAAGGATGTGGTGTGAAATCATGTCAAAGGCCTAGCACAAGTCCAGGTCGACAATATCAATTGCCTTGTCTTTGTCCACCGATGCCATCGCTCCATCACAGAAGGCCATCAGATTGATCAGATCCTTGCATAAGCTTTATGTTTGTAATAATCAGAAGGAAAATGGCAGATCCCAAACTGAGGAAAGAGAATAGCTACCTTTTAATCTGCAAGAACCATATCTCTTTTCTCAACACAATCCTAGACTGCATTAATCATCTGTAATATTCTCCATCCTGAGTGGAATGAAGGTCTTTGTCTATGTGCTGATAGTAGGATTTATGATTGTATTTGTGAATATGTCTTCTGAAATCTGGGAAGAAAACTCTCCAGTGTGGTGTTAGAAAGTGGCATTCTTTTATTCCTCATGATATATACCAGGCAACTTGACAAAGTGCATTCTCTTGGAATTCAGGTTCTACGTTTAAACAGTTAAGACATACATATGCAGTACATTGGCATACATATTCATTCTCTTCCAAGAACTCATTACTATTTGCTAATATCCCTCAGTGCATGCCCAGTTAGTTGCAAATGGGCTGGTCGTATGACCACTCAGTTTATCCCCATTTTTCCATCATCAGCTTCATCACAGAGACGTTTGTCTGACCTTCAGCTGTTTTTTCCCAATTTGGCAAACTTCCATTGCTTGTTAGGATATAATGAGCAATTTCCAAAACAATATATGTGAAAATCTGAGGAAAACATACTTGCACCTGGTGAAATGCTATGATAAAAGTAGTCTGTTATGACTCCAGTGCTTCCTGTGAAACAGAATCGTTGAGGAAAACAAGGCTGTTCACACAGTAAGCAAAAGTAAAGTCAAAATTGAAAGTTTTAGAACTAGCACTCATTGATTCTTTTTGCTAAACTAATATGTTAATCCCCAAACCAATATACTGATCCCTATTGCTAAACAAACCAACATATATCAGATAAAAAAAGATTGCACTCTATCATTTAATTCCATTTCAGTTTCTTGTTTGTGTATTTTAAATTTTCTTCACCTAGTTCTCTAATTCAATAATTTATTTCAAAGTCAGTAATTCTTTGCCTAGGGCTTGCTGTCTTGGATATGCATGCCTTCTAGAGAGCTACAGGTTGTGATCCTCTGTTGATTTATCTAGTTGTTATTCTAGTTTTGGTTAAAAAAAAAATAAAAATCAAAGTAACCTACATCCCATGCAAAGGTAAAGAAATATAGGTACGTAACAGCAGGTGCCTATTCCACTGTCAGAGGCATTAGCATTTTTAATTATGCGTGAGCTAATTTTAAGCTCACTTAAATGTGTTAATTGCTAAGAAAGAAGACTAGGACAATGGGGCTCAACAATGAATGCAGAATCTTCCTGGGGTTCTGGGCAAATTCTTGAGCAATTAACCAACAGTTTCTCCCAAGCTGCCACACTGATGCTACTGTCAGCAGTGGAAGTAAATAGTGTAAATATGCTGCAATTATAATTTTGCGTAAATTATATAAGTAACTTTGGAAACAGTGCCATAAGTTCAAAGCATTGGTTTGTGTAAAAGACCTGTTAGTGAAAGCAGAATGTTGCCATTTTCTGCCATTAAAAAAAAAAAAAAAAAAAAAGTTTTTGTCTTCATCTTCAGGATAAGAACTGTAATAACGAGGACAGTGCTGCATGTGGATTTTTGGTGGCACACTCCAGGACATGAAGGAGACAAATCTTTGTAGTCTGTGGAGTTACACTGTAGAACAATTATTCAGAAGCTACAAGTGAACATTTTAGAAGAAAAGGGTTCCAAGCTTTTTCATCAAGTCATGCATCTCTCTCCTTCCTTATCCAGTAATGCACAACAAATTGTATATCTGTGGAGTATGGGGTAGGTTTGGGGTTTTTTTTTCCTTTTGTTTTGGTCAGGGTAAATAATTTGCATATCCCATTGAACTGTTTGGCTGCATCATTAATCTCATGAATTAGATTTTCATTTGAAAGCAGTGTCAGCATACAAGTATTTTAAAGTAGGTCTTGCTAGCTTTTGCACTTTCTTAGGTGAAAAGATTCTCTGAGCAATGGCCAGTATGTTTGAACAAAGGCTACTCAGGAAGCCAAATGTAACTGGTATAGAAAAAATTCTGTTTGGTCTTGGGAAAATTATTCCAGAATTTAATATTTATCCTAAGTGAAAGCATTAGTAGTTAAATCTGATTAAAAGTGAAAGGTATACTCATGAGGTCATCCCTGATGACCACTAAGTTCAAGCCATTCACTTCAAATACATTTTGTAAGTTGAATGAAAAAAGATGAGAAATGCAAAGAGGACAAGAAACTACACAGGCAACAGATGGATATTTTTGGTATATTAGTTCCTGTTAATTTCATTACCAGCTGTATTTGATGCCCTGGTTTATTTTTAAAATGTCAATATTTGCTTATTTATTAAACTGGCTGATGTTTACTGTATCTTCTGAATTCACAAGAATTATCATGAAATATTTCAGGCTTTGCTTAGATTTTTATTTGTGTGCCATTTATTGATATCTCTGCAGAAATAAATGTCATAGTAAAGTGGAACATTAGATTACCTAATTAAGCATTTCAGAGGGATATGTGCTAAAAATAAAATTGATGAACGGTAGGAATTCACTGTTCTCAGTAGTTATAAATGTGTAAAATATAGAACATAACTTCAGGCCTAGAGTTGAATAGGTTTTATTTTAAGAGCTTTATTTACAGCGTGCATCATCGTGGGGAGGCTTTCAGTGATTTCTTTCAGACTTGGATGAAGCCCAATAACAACTGAACCGCTTAGAATCTCCCAAGAGTTTAATTGCCAATTATCTCATTTTTTATGTGGCCTTCAGTCTTTAGTAGGGTACTTTGTGCAATGACAGGCATGGGAGTAGTAGTGAACCCTTCTAGAAATACGATTTCCAGTGTTTTTCGCATGCAGCATGACTCTCTGAGGGCTCTCTGACATTTGTTTGCCAGCGATGATAATACTGTCCATTGTAGTTTTGCTGACAATCAGCAAAATGAGTTTTTCTAGTACTGTAGGATTGTGTGGCACATGACTGACAGCTGCAAAAATGATATAATTTGGGCTCCATACAAGCATGCAGCTAAGTGCTTATTAATAAAGCAACAATTATAAAGTAAATATTATGATGACTTAATGTGCCCACAAAAGTATGAATCATGTTTCTCTTGAAAGTGAATGGTGAATTATGAATTACATCACATGCCAAACAATATTAGAAAAGAATATGACAGAGGTAGATGTACATGATTAGTGCTTTTGTTGATTTAATACAATTTAAAGTTTGTTAATCCTGTGAAAATGAGATTCTCTTTCGTTAACTAAAGAGTGCTCCATTAATGGCATTTAATACTCCATAAATCTATTAAATGAAAAAGCCTTAGGATTTCCTTGACAGAAAAGAACTATGATGTTTTGTGTGTTGAAAGGTAATTAACTTAAATACCAGTAATTGCAAAATTTAAATCATTGAATGGTGACTGCTAAATGGGAAGTGGGTGTATGTAATGTGATGTCCATCAAAATGTCAGTGTTTTCCTGACATGTTTCAGTGTATGTTACGTACTAAGTGATGAAAGTTAAGCCCAAGAAAATCACATGAACAATTTGGTATTTTGGGTCAAAAATAACAAAATAATATCAAATACAGATTTCCTATGCGTGTGTTTGTGTATAAAATGATTTACTTGGTGTCAAGTGACTTGGAGTCAAATATTATGTGCAAAAAAATTAGTAATAAAAGCAGAGTAACGTGTAAGGCTTCAAGTTGACTTTGCAAATTGAAAACATATCTAGAACTTCTGGATTTTCATACTTAACTGTGATTCTGTGTAGACAGGTTAATGAAAGAGTCTGTGAACAGCCCCTTGATATTGTCCTTTGCCTCCAGATCTTTGATAAATAATTTCGCAGAAAGGGGAAAAAAGATAGAACTTGGTAGAGATGCTTCATAATTTCTGCAAGCAGAGGATAATTTTCACAGATTGGTGAAAACTTTTTTCTTTTTGAAATCATTAGTCTATGTCATGGAGTTCGGCCAGTAAAATGCTTGTGAGTCAATCATTGCAACTTAAGAAATTTTTGATTATCTGGTTCAGCTGATAGATTGCCTGACACATCTGTCATCTTCTGGAGAAGTATCATTCATTGACTGACACTAGTCTATGAGTTCCTTGGATCAGTCATTTCACATGGTATTCCATCAGTATTCTTTTTTATGTTTAAATGCAGTATGCAGACTGTTCTTTTGGAATTTATGACAGTATTTAAAGCTATCCTAACTTTAATTGTCACTCAGAGGATGGTAAGGCACTGGAATGGTTTGTCCAGATGGGCTGTGGATGTCCCATCCCTGGAGGTGTTCAAGGCCAGGTTAGACACCTGGACAGCCTAATCTACTGGATAGCAAACCTTTGCACAGCAAGAGGGTTGGACATCTGTAGTCTTTCAAGCCCTTTCCAGTCCAAACCATTATCACAGAATCACAGAATGGCCCTGGTTAGAAGGGACTGCAAGGATCATGAGTCTCTAACTCCCGTGCCACATGCAGGGCCCCAACCTCCCCATTTAATACTAGACCAGGCCGCCCAGGGCCCCATCCAACCTGGCCTTGAACACCTCCAGGGATGGGGCATCCACAGCCTCACTGGGCAGCCTGTTCCAGCTCCTCACCACTCTCTCTGTGAAGAACTTCCCCCTGACATCCAACCTAAGTCTTCCCTCCCCCAACTTAAAACCATTTCCTTTTGTCCTGCAGTTATCAACCCTTTCAAAGAGTTGATTCCCCTCCTCTTTGTAGGCTGCCTTTAGGTATTGAAAGGCTGCAGTGAAGTCTTCCCACAGCCTTTTTTCTCCAGGCTGACCAAGCCCAGCTCCCTCAGCATGTCTTCATGGGGGAAGTGCTCCAGCCCTCTGATCATCATTCTGTGAATATGTTATGTAAATTGATGGAAGTATTACTGGTAATGGTTTGCAGTGTGTATTGTACAAGAGTTCAAAGTAAGCTGTTACTGTGGTTTGTTTTTGGTCACCAAATCACGTCAAGTGCATGATTGGTGCTTTGGTATTGTTTTGGTATTATCTTTGCTTTGTTTTGCTACCAGCAGGAAGCTATAAGTTACCATTTACTGTGGTTGAGTACATTACTACATGTGTGGATGTACATAAGAAAGTGTCATTTAACACTGTTCATTCCTTTTATATATACACTTTTTTCCTCACATATATTTTCTTGAGTATTTTAAATCCATTGTAATGTTGACCTAGTTTATGGTATTTCCATTTGTTTATCATAGCGTGATCTGCTTATTTTCTTCCAAGGTTGCCAGGAAATGTAGTCAATATTGGCAGAAAGCTCTGAGGTGTAAGAGAATACAGAAGAACAGAGATAAAGCATTAGATGGAGGTGTTCCTCAAGGGTCACATGGAAAGCACATTTTCCTTGGATAAAGACACTAGATTCAAACAATTTCCAGTTTTTCTTTTCCCTGGCTATTTTCCAGTAGTTAACGAAAAAGTGACAGTATGCAATGTCCTCAGCATAGTACAATTAGTTTGTGCTATGTATCCAGTATCCAGGGAAATCGTCCTCTAATGTGTTCCTTAAAGTTTTCTTCTTGGTATTGTGTTACAGCTAACAATTAGTTGTAGCTCTTGAAAAGTTTTCAAAATACTATCAGGTGAATTCGTAAATTACACTTGAGCTCCTGAGGGAACATCAGACTCCTTTACAGTTGAAGTACCTAATTCAGTAATCTAATGAGCAAGGAAAAGCATTTGTGCTGTAAGAATTATTAAATAAGATACAAGAAACCCAATCAAGTTACTCTTATGTTGCACTGTTATAATTCCACTTGACTGAATGTCTTCTCTAGTGTTCATTGACCTCCAGTTTTCCTTGCCTATTAGATCTTTTCATATGCTTGATTGCGAGACAAATGCACTGTCAAGTACCTTCAGAACACACAGAGGAACTTGCTTGCTTTCCTTTTATATGTATTCCCTTTCCTTCCAGCCTTAGCCTTCCTCATTAAGAGTAATCTCTTGAGAATGTCTCTGTGAAGAGTTTGGAAACTGCTTTTGTTAGTTCCCCGGAAATGTGAGGTATTTTTACTGTGTCTAACTGGAAAAGCGAAAAAAGGTTAGTATCAAGAATTACACTGAGATTACTTTCCATAATTAGTTCACTTATCTTGATTTCATCTTCCTTTTAACAGACAAGAGTTACATCAGCTGAATCCCAAATGCAAAGGACTTTCTTTCCATTAGGAGCTTAGAATCAGAAAACCAGGACAGTGCTCACAGTGTGAAGCCATCCCTGACTGCACTGCTCATGGCAACCAGCTCCTCTGCATTCACAGGTCTTGCGAACCGAGAGGAAGTTTGGGAAGTTGTTAAGTATTTTGGTGAAACTCAGCTAAATTAATTCAGGCAGCTAAAAGTTACTTGTGTCAGCAATCAATTCTGAGTTAATTCCTCAGAAGGGAAAAACTGACATGCTAATAGGAAGATTAATTTACCCTCGTTCTTTCCTCTGAGCCTTAAGTGAGTACGAGGGGCCCACGTCTGACACATCTATTTAAAAAAAATATGGCCACCCGAGACTGGGTGAGGTGTTTTCACTGACAACTAAACTACATCGCTCCACTCTCTCATTTCCCCTCCACAGAAGAACTGGGGGAGACAGTACAATGAAAGCAGGCTCATAGGTGGAGATATGACAGAGTTCCCTCACCAGCTGCCGTTATGGACAGAACAGACTCAGCATAGGGAGATTAATACAATTTACTGCCCACTGCTCACAGGCTAGAGCAGTGAAAAGAGAACACTAAAAACACTTCCCCCATCCACCGTCTTCTACCTTCTCCCTTGAGCGGGGCGGGGGAACGTGAAACGGGCAGCGCTCAGCCCGTAAGGCTTCGTCTCTGCCGCTCCTCTGCTCGCAGCGTGCCCCCGCTCCACTGATGCCGTGCTGCCCGGACTGATCCCAGCACCCTGCTTTCCCAGCACCGCTCCAGCGCGGCTCCGTACCCCGCGCCACGCCCTTCAGCCACTGCCCCACACGGGTCCCCACGGCCGGCAGCTCCGTCCCGGGGCTGCTCCTGCGGAGGTATCCACCGTATCCCTTCGGGTCGCATCCGCTGCCTCCCCGCGGCCCCCCCCCCCCCCCTCCGCGGCCGCAGTTGGGGATCGGCTGGGCGCGGTGCCCGCGGGCCGCAGGGGACGGCGGCTCCTCCGTGCGCCTCGTGGGCTGCGGGGAGCTGCTGCTCCGCGGCCGAAGCGCCTCCTGCCCTCCTCCTGCGCTTACATTGAGAGATTGCACCTTCCTCCAGTTACTTATTTATTTGTTATTATTAATTAGTCCCATTTAAGAGCAATGTCCACATCACGGAACGTGATTGTTCTGGTTCACTGTAAGAATTTAAATCGAAGTCGTTAAGTAGGACGCAAGCCCAGGTTCCCATTTCCTCATAGGTGAGAAGGATTGTAGCACGCCAGCACTGCTGTGCCTTGCCGCAGCCCCGTGTCTCCCCATGGGACCTGGTGGCAGTCCAGCTCATGCATCAGCTCTGCTCTACCTCTCTACAGATCTTCCGTTTGACTGTTGGAGTGGATTTCCTGCTGGAATACAGAACTAGGCTAGGGATGAGTTATGCTTTACTTATACTGAGCATTACTAATTGCTGAAACAGAGCAGTGACACAGTATCTTGCTACTCATGTTTTCATTTCAAACTTTAAACATGCTTTCCTAAATAAAAGCAGTCTTTAGCTTCCTGAAATAGTTTGTATTGTCACAGTATGAGTAGTCACACATTTACTATCTTCTAAACTGATAAGTCGAATAAATGTTTACTTCCATTTTTGCCCTTTTCAAAGAAACTTCAGTTTCACTCCAGTGATGTAGAAAAAGGAAGCAGCTTGAACTTTATTTTTTGATACTGCTACAAAGTCCCTAAATGAGAAAATTGAAATTTTGAAAGCCTCTCTTTAGCAGAACTCCATGAAGAGTTTTCTACTTACATGTGCTTTTATCTCTGCTTTCTGTGCTGAGTATTCCTTGATAACTCTGCTTCAGAGTGAGAACAAAGCTATTACTATATTCTTCGTAGTCACATGTTTGTGAATGATGAGCTGCTGGTGCCAGTGCTGGCTTTGTTTTATGTTTATTGGTCCATGCTGTAGTGCTGTTGAGCTTGTCCTGGATTTACTCCCTCGACTCAGAGGAACGCGGTGTAAAGGAGAAACTTCTGCTTGAACAACTTTATGGGTGAAAACTGTTTTCAGCTTACTTGACAGAGATCTCAGCAGGAAAATGTAATTCTTCATCCTTAAGAGAGCAAGCTAAATGTTTGATTTTGTCTTACTTTTAGCGTTTCCAGTTGCCTTTCTGTTGCAGGAATAGTCCCAGACCCCATGCGGGAGGCTCAGGCAGTGCCACACTGTCGCATTCTGTCCTTGCAGTCTGAAACTTCATTCCTGTTCTTCCCTCGTGCAGGTTTTCCTCTTTGGATTTTAGACAGAAGATTTTAGTTAATGCAAAATGAGACTCAACTAAACATGTTAAAAATAAGAAATACCTCCACTTAACCTGGATCATTTCTCATTGGCTTTCTTTGCATTGTATAGTTAGTGAGGTTTAAAGTACCGTTTCCCATGTGATCAGTTAAAGTGCTGCTTTTGTGTGTCCGTATGACATTGCAGGTACTTAAGATACCAATTTAACTGTAACTCATATTTCTCTTTTAAGCATAAAGGAAATAGAGGTCAAAAATGGTAAATTTTTTTCTTCGCGTGCAAAACTTTACAAGTTTTCTTGTGAAAGTTGTTGACTTCAGCTTCTAGAGTGTTTTATGGCAAATGCATATTAAAACTGCTACATTTTGTAAGTAGATTGCGAGAAATTCAATCTGCATAACAGTATAGCATTTCATTAGAAATAATTTTTCAGTGAGGTAATTTGTCATTTTAAAGGAAAAATTAAGAAGGTATTAAAAATTAAGACTTTTCAGAGCCCATGAACACTTTGCTTTTCGTCTGTTCTCTAGGTGATTTTATCAGTATGTGAATTCTTTGTCTTATTGCACCAATGATCTACGATTGCATTGATCTTTACATAAATAAAGATAATTCAGATAATTAAGAGTTCTTTGACATTCAGTTTGAATTTTCATTCATATAGTGGATTGCTTTGCTGCTGAAAAAAGTCAAATTAAATATATTAGTGTGTCTGATTAGCCTCTGTTTTTTTCTTACTGGGCTTTCTAAAATTTTCTATTTGAAATTTGAAGTAACAGGGTCAAATAGCAGTGAGTTAGGGATTTTGTTTGTCTAAAAATGTAAGCGTTAAACCACGTGTGCTGCCTGCTGCAGTTTTTTAGTCGTAGGAATTTATTTAAAAGTAACAGGTGAGTTATTACTAAATAATGTGGTTCTTTTCATCGAGTTCTTGCGTTCAGTGAACAAAAAGTGTGAAGCAGGCAAACATCAGATGCATTAGTTCAAATATTATGTGCACATGTACTTAACAAGCACATTAAAAAGACATGCAGAATTGTTTTTACTTTTTTGTTTACTAATAGTAGCTACAAGAATACACTAGAACACATATTTTTGTTCTTTTGTTTTATATGAGCTACTATAATCTTTTTTCACCCATATTAAAAGGAGGTTAACGGGAGAGTAACGTTTTCTCTGAAATGTGTTGCCTCTGCTGAAAGAGATTATTAGATAGCTTTACCAATCTTTTTAGTTCAGTTTGTGATCTGACACATAAAATGTTGCTATTACAAGTTCCATAAAAACATTAGGTTTTACTGAGAATTTATTAGTCTAAAACCAGCCTATTGTAATCTTAAATTATGACTTTATTAAATAGGAAATCATGATCAATTGAAAAATGAATAATTTTTTAAAAATGGTTTTTCTACCGCATTGGTTTTTGTTTGTTTTTAATTTTATTTTATGTGTCTCAGGGCTTAGTAAATATGAAAAGGATACAGACTTTCCCAAGCTGTATTTGCTTTTCTTTTAGTAGTTTGCACAGAAGTGGAAAAATCATTCACGTGTAGCTCATCTCCTCTGGAAGTAACTGCTAAAATTAGGTAATTTTCTTTTTAACTAATGAAACTTCCAGCTCACTACCCCTCAGCTTGTGGTGAATTAAGTGTACTGTGTTGCTGTTTTCTAAGTACAGTAGATGCTATGGAGATTGTGAAGTTAGTCATTGCAGATATCTTTTTAATTAATGAATTGTGAAAATAGTCAGTACTTTTTCATATTTTATTAATTTAATGCATTTTTCAGTATTAGCAAATGAAGCAAATTGATTATGCTTTTTTAAATGGTGTAAGTGCTTGGTGTTACAACCTTTCTCTCTGGTAACCAATTTGTGTGCAGCCTCCTGGGAAGGCTGCATGCTTGGGAATGGGGGCAATTGCTTTCTTTGCCTTTCTAGCCTGGGAAACTTGTGGTCAAATGGAGAGCTGAACAGAAAGAGAATTAAGCACCTCAAGTGAGGAAAGGGAGGTTTTCACCAGTGCTTATACGTGTTTTATTGAGCTCTTAGTAGGTGAAGGAGGCTACCTCACTGTTCATCCCTTGCTATTACTTAGTCCAGTGAGGCTCAGGATACTGAACCTAGAGTATCCTTATTTTTGGATCTTCTTTGAGAGGGAGCAGTTCCTTGAAGAAATGGCGTTGCTGTGCGTTGGTATTGTGTGGTATGCCATTCCCACAATCCTAGTTGTTCCTCAAGCTCTCATTTTAAAACACAGCCTAATTGTAGCTGATGCTATCATGCTTGCTTGCTAAGTGTTTGAAATGAGATCTGTAAAGCTGCCTCAGCAGCCTTTCTGAGGTTGTTGGCTCCATTTCTGTTTTTGTCATCCTTTTCTCTGTGTTTTTCTTTCTGCTTTTTAAAGTTGAAAAAAGGAGAAGCTTTACCGTGCAGATCCAGCAGTGTCTTCATAATCTCTCTCCATTGACTCAATTTTTTTTCCTCCTTGGAGGTGGCAGACTTTGGAGGGAGCTTAGTTTCCCCAGTTTTTAGTCTTAATAACAGAGCATACCTCATGCAAAGGGTTCAGAGGGAATCAGCTTTACCTACCATCTAAAGTTTGGTGTTTCGGCACTGGCCATTTGGGAAGATGAGCTTGTTTGCAGAACTTAGAGCTGTGTTTTCATGTGCATGGCTTTCAGCGTCTGCCTTTCCATCCAGCCCTGCTGTCCTGACCTGCTTACCGCTGTGGGCAATGCTGTAGCCCCGGTCCACTGCTGGAGCTCTGGTATGCAGTGCCTTCCCAAGCTGCAGTCAGCTGGTCCACTGTGTTTGCAGTGCTATGTCTCCCTGAGACTGGACTTGCACAGCACAGATCAGAAACATAACCTGGTTTGTCAGAGGATTTGTCAGAGAAGCTTCTTTATCCAGGATGACTTGGTAGCATCACACTAAGTACCTGCTGCTGAAGAGCTGCTTGAGGGGCCTCGCTGACTAGCAGCTCAGATCTGAGCTATGTTTCTCCATTAGGGACATTCCAGTCACTTCATTATGTACTGCATTATGCACCACCTGTCAGTTAGTGTCCTGGGTGCAGTGTATTTTCCACTGATTATATACTTTTCCCATAAAATAAATATGTATACTATAGATGGAAGCAGCTGTGTTTTCAACTGCGTATCTTCAAGAGCTGTATTTGGACAGTAACACCAATGTCTTTTATAATATTTTCAGTCTTTGCATTGAGTACTTTCACAATGTTCATCAGTTAAGCTCACTGTCAGTCCAGTTGCACACCTGCCTTTTTAAGCCCTCATGCTTAGTTGCCAGCTTTTCAGTCTGCCTATCCTTTTTCCTCACCCCACAAGGCATTTGAGATTCTGTAGAAGCTCTGGCTCAAAACAGGGTCAGGGATTGTACTTAAAGCTGTTTAATGCTTGCTTGGGATTTTGCCAGATCCTACTCAGTTTCAGTTTGTGAGGAATCTTCTTGCTGACACCTTTCACCTGCATTGTAGTGCTCTTAGCCCTGTGCCAGTTGTTATTTGGAGCACTAGTTCTGTTATTGCTGTTTACGAGCACTTCAGATTTCATAATTTCTATGAAGTATTATTAAATATTTCAAATCATATGTTTTACTGCTGAAGTTACAGAGAAAAAGCCTTGCAGAATTTCACTGTAGGTGTCCTTGTTGGCAGACTGTAACTGTATAAAGCAGTGTATTCATTGTTGCTGTTTCTTCAATTTTGCCTTCTCTCTTCTTTAGTGTGATTTTAATAGATTTGGCTGCTTAAAGATCCAGTATCTGGTATTGGCGATTTCTAGAACTGTAAAGATGCCTTCTTCTTTTTGTCTGGAAAACAGAAATATCACAGAAAGATTAAGTATATGTGTATCACTGTGTTGAAATATTAGCAGTGGCCGTGGCTCGCTTTCATCCAGAAGCTGTGAGCTGATGGAATGTACTTGCATAAGAACTAAATTATGGGAGTTGGCTGCGTATAATTTGACACAAAGTACTGTTTTGTAATATTGCTAAATGAGCAAAAATAAACATCAGAGAAGTTAACTGCTAGAAATCATTGTAAGAAGAAGAGTTTTCTAAGTGGGAATATTGCTCAGTAAACTTGCATGGTTAAACAGGATTTCTGCTCCAAAAACAGAGAGATGAATTGTACCCTTTGTACTGTGAGAGGCGATTTTCTTTCCTATAAATCTGCCCAGCCACTGAAAGAGAATATCTGGCAGCCTTCTCACTCTGAGCAGGGTCTCACTGTCTCGTGTTAGAATTAGCACTTGAAAACTCACAGTGATCTGATTCATTCATTGTATTGGTGCAGATAAAAAGGGATCGGAAATAGCTTGGGATGCTGGTTACAGCCAGTTTAAGCATAGATTAGGTGTCCTCTTGCTAATGTTAGCCCTCTAAAGCTGTGTGTCTAGTTAAACAGTGAGATGGAGGCCTCTCCAGAGAGGAACCATTCTTCCAGATTTTGAACAGGATGTATAAAAGTCATGCAGATGACTAATTTGAATGACTAACCTGAAATCTGGCTTTTTTTTGCACAGCAAAATTTAGATAAGAGTCATGTTATGTTTCACCCTTTTAGTCCTGATGCCTGCATGCATTTAATAATCCACTCTCTCAAGGAATTCTAATTTTGACCTTATCAATTTCATTTAATTAATTCAATTGATTGGCAGGTGACAGGAAAGAGAAATTTGTTAATAAACTCTCAGCGAAACAATTCAAAGGAGAAGATAAATCCTGTTTGCTGAGCAATCTTTTTAGAGAAAATTTCCTGAAAACACCGTTCATTTCTTGCAGTGGGCAAAGTTGTATCCTAGCTGAGCTAATTAAAATTAATTTTTTTACCTAGACATTATTGCTAGGAACTTACTTGTCTTCCTTTTTTTTTTTTTTTTTTATTTTTTTTTTTTTTTCCTTGAGAAAAATATAATGAACAAATGTGGAGTGTGCATTCTAATGTTTTGGTCCACAAGTGTGCAATCAGAGTGACTTATGGACTGGAAAAATAATTCATGCTTAGGAGCTGTTCATGGAAATGTGCTCTGGTGAGTCATTTGTCAGTGCTGCATATATACTTTAGTATAGAGGAGGTTATTACTTTATGGTTGAATAAGAGCATATTTTGCCTAGAATTTTTAATACATAATAGCATTTCTGAAGAAAATTGACTTAAAAATTCAGGCTGTTGGTATTCAGGAAACACTCATTCTGTTGTTACAACCCCTAACTGATATGCTGTTCAAGTTTTACTCGCATTTAAAATTATTCTTGGTAATCTTGTGATTCCACCTTAATGGCTTGTGACCATAAGTTATTAGAGCATTAAGTATCTATCATTATTCATAACTTCTAAAGAACAACTTAAAATGGGTGGTTGCATTTTGCATCTGTTTTTGTGGAATAATAAATATTAATTTAGCAGTGAAGAGACCACGTTTACCAGGCAGGATGAGTCGTTTCAGTTTTGGTATTTGTACTCAAAACTTCTGTGACGTAGCACAGAGGTTTTAGGGATTAAGAACCCAAGCACAGGGTTATATTTACTACATATTTACTACATGCTTATCGGTGAGTCAGGGTAGTAAACCAGTTCATTTTAATATTATTTCTCATTCTTTTAAATAATTATCCTAGTAAATAAATGAAGAAATACAACCAAGTAAGGGCTTTGTCTAAGACAGACCTTAGGTACCTGAGTCCAAAGCCCCAGAACACCAGTTGTATTGACAACTTTAATTTTATATTGACAACCCATCGTGTGACTCGCGGGCTGAAGGTGCTTACCTTTGTCTGTGCTTCATGGTTCATATTAGGAGCCTACACAGTGGAATGGTTGTGCTTGTAGCTTTGACATTCTCGTGGAGTGCTGTAATTGGATGTAATGAGTCTTGTTTTAATTGTTTCTTCACCTGAATTCTCTGAAGAGTTTGGTTTCACATGTGTCCAGGGGATGTGCCTCATAAATCCATTTAAAAGCAGACCTGTAGAAAAATCCTGGATTGTCTCAGCTGTTATTTTTCCTTAAGAAACAGGCAGGTAATATGGTGTGTAGCTTTTTATACAGAGCACTGACCCAAGAACTCGAACATCTGTCTGTAAGTGCAATGCAACTGATTGTTTTTTCTGCTTCTCAGAGGAGTTCCCAATCTGCTTTGTAAGCTAAATAGTGAGAGTAGTTAGGAGGAAGGGGACGACTCTCAGTATTGAAAATATATTATTATGTTGAAAGCAAGGTGTTTTGAAGAATATGTGAGGCCCTGTGTTGTCTTCTCAAGCAATGAGTTGACTGACTTGATTGAGTCTCAGTGCATTTTTATATGAGAATATATAGTTCTGCAATATGACACTGCAAATTAATTTCTAGGTAATACCATGAAGTTCCCATAGCAAATTTCACACTTAAATTGAATGGAATATAAACTGAGAAATCTGACTGCTAAGCAAGTGAATTCTGTCTAGGGAGGAGGTTCAGATCTGTAAGCTAAATTATAGAGATGACAGGAGAACAGAGAGTGTTTCCAACATTTAATCCTGGTTTTATTTCACACTCCTTTCACACAATCACAATCTGATTTAATAGAAATAGCCCTTACACTCAGCCAGAAGTCAAGAAGTCAGTTGATAATTCGTTCTGCTTGACAGGCAGTCGAATACAGAATTCTGTATTGCACAGAAGGACCTAGTGAACATGTATGAAATTACCATCACCTTCATAAGCTTGCCAAGATTACTGGGAACAGTTCTGACCACATTTAATGCCAGTCAGGTGCCCTTAACTCTCTTTTTAGAGTCAGATTTGTTCACAGTATTCACAGCATAGTCAAAGTCTTTATGAGTGAGGATAGAAGTTGGTGAGTTTGGAAGAGTCGTTTAAAGTGTTCAGAAGAAAACGGACATGATGTAGTGCTGGCATGGTGGCAGCTCAGGAGATGGTTTAAATGTCTCTCTGGTGCTGTGATTATCATGGCCAGCACCAGAACTGCTGTGGGGGAAAGCAACCGAATAGAGCTGTGAGGGCAACATTCCATGTGATCCTAGAAAGACATTGTACATCCAGCTCAGTGCATCCAAAATGTAAATCTACACAGAAAACAGTTTTCATTTTCCCACTGTGCTCTGTGTCTTCTACCTTTCAGTTATAGGTACAGAAAGGTTTACTGGCTGCATATCCGTACCTTCACAGTGAGCTGTGAGTAATCCAAAATGAAGATTTAATAGATAGCAAAGCACTTGGTTCAGTACCTTTTCAGACTCTTTAAGCAAGATAGAGATGATAGAGATGCTAATGTGAAGCTATGAAGATAACAAATAGCAATAGAATAGGTGTTTTATCTCTTGCTTCTCATAACTGTAATAGGAGGAATAGTTGTAGAAAACTACAAATGAAAAGATTAAAAATGGTGATTAAAAATGATCACTTTTGAAACTGATGTACAATAAACTGGCGGAACTAAGTGACACAAATACCACTGAGGGAAAGAATAATGTGATAAATCATGACTAGTAATGCTGTCTGGCATTTACAGTGTCTGAGCCTGAAGATATGGATGGTACAATTGTTGAAGAACTAAGACATCAGATAGCTAATAATGCTCCCAGATTAAAAAGTAGTTCCCAGGAATGCATGAGTAATGACTTATCGCCTTTAAGGGCTTTTAAGGCTCATCGTAATTCAAAATGTGCAATCAGTCAACCTGAACCATAACCTCATCAACATATGGTTATCATTTTTAGGATGACAAAGTACAGGAGAGGTCTGGAGAAATGAGCTCCAGAAAGGTGCAGAAGCAGACACGTATTGTGTGACATGGCAGTGTGCCTGCAGGTGCTGAGTCTATTCTGAGGAATCACAGCTTCTCTCTGTCTCTCCTTCTCTGTGGGGAGCATTTATGGAGACAGGTAACAGCAGCTGCTGGATGAATTGTTTCAGCATTTTTCTAATTCCAATAGTGATAACAAAAACATTGTGCCCTGAAGAAAGAATGTTAAATGCACCTTAATTCTGGAGTGCTCTTCCTGTATCTGGCCGATGAGAGACTGACAAGTCTCCTATGCCATTTGATATACCTTGTTTCTTAGACTGTAAGAAATGTGTAGTTTCTGGAGTTCAATTTAAGAAATTTAGGAGCAAAGACTATACAATTTCTCCAAGTCCTTTGCTGTAGTTAGGAAGACTTCATGATATTTTATTTTTTTTTTGAGTGCTTTATCTGTGCAATCCATAAATGTTGTTTGCAGTTCTGCCCTTGAAATGTATCCTGTGCAGTGCTGGCAACATGTTGTTTTTTTTTTCCTGTCAGACACTTCAGCAATTTTAGACATCTTAAAAACCTATTGTTTCTAGTAGAATTGTCACAGGAGTGTCCTACTTTAAGATTCAGTTCTCAGAAGGGCAGATACTGGTTTAAATGCGGTTCCAGCAGCAGAATTGTAATGGCTGTTTGATGAAAAGGATTTAGCAAACACTGTCACTGCAGTCTATGGAGAGAAGTACAGCTGTGTGATCTTCCTGATTACTTACAGAAAACTAAAACTAACACATGAATTTTCTTAACTATGGACTAGGGATCAAAGGATGTAAGCTGCCCATCATTGAAATTTGAAGTTTAAATGGAAAAAAATCACCTGTAGAGGAAAACCCGGAGCTTTAAGTACGCATTGGAATCCCCTGTCATGCCTCTTAATGCCATGGTCTCTGTTTTTGCCAGCAAATAATGAAGGAGGCCTAAGCTGATGACCTTCAGTTTGGGTAATGATACTGAAGGAAGGTGACTTCCATTGCTTTCCATTTCACTCCACCATTACTTTTTGCTTCTTTCCGTAAACAAATTGTCTTAGAATTCTGGATGTTTTTTACATTAGTCAAATTGGAAATTTAAAGCATTATTCATTAATAAATCACATTTGAAAGGGTTTGTATTTTGTTAGATAAGAGATCTCAAGTCAGGAGAAGTTCTATATATGTTTTTTTCCCCCTCCTATCTCCTCTGCAGTCTAAATATCTTCTAGTTTGAGATTATTATTATTTTTAATTAAGGATCTTGCAGTGCATCTGTCACAATATTTGTGAGTGCGTTAGTGTTTGTGTAAATGTAAAAACATATTGCCACTCCAAGCAAGGATTTTAGTTGACATAACTTTTTGATTGCATCATCATGTGTATTTCTGCTTTCCCCAGTATTCCCTTCAACTGCATTTAAAGAGTGAAATAAAACGCTGGAGCTCTCCAGAAGTTCTCTAAGCTCTCTTACTATATTGTGGTGGTTACTGCTTGGCAGCTCGAGAATTGCATCAGAATCGTTGGGCAACCAGCATTCAAAATGTGCAAAAAGTCCCAGACATTTTATGAATGATTGTCCAGTTATTCCAAACCATGTCTTTAACATTGAAGTGTATATAAATATCAGGTTTTGTTCAACTTTGAAAAATAAAAGAGTAACGTTAGTGTGGCAAAGCAGCACTGGCTTGTCTTCAGAATTTCTTTTGGAAAGCGTAGCTTATAGAGTGGAGTAAGAACAGTCCTTGGAAATTCAAATTCCTTTTAACAAATCAGTAAGAAAATGACTTCCAGTCTTTTTCTTTATACCTTCTTAAGGCAAAAAGATTAATTTGAATTTGAAGGGGATTCTTGGGGTATTGGACAAGCAGTAAAAATCAGATCCAAACTGGTACTTATTCAGGATTTTGTTCCTGACAGTCAGTTCATCTTTTTTTTTCAGAAAAGATTTCCACTCTTCAAATATCTAAACTAGGGCTTGTGACCTTTTGAGGAGCATCAGGATCCCAGAATGACTGATGTTGGCAATACCCTCTGGGACCATTTGTCCCAGCCCCTGGTCAGCAGGAACACACAGAGCATGGTGCCTGCGTCCAGGTGGCTACTGAAAGTCTCCAAGGAAGGCACCCCACAGCCTATGGGCAGTCTCTAGGCAGCACTCTGCCACTGCACTGCACAGAACACTGGTGTTCAAACAGAACCCCCTGTGTTCCTGTTTGTGCCCATTGCCTCCTATCCTAGCACTGAGCACAACTGACTGGCTCCATCTTCCTTGCGCTTTCCCTTCAGGTATTTATGGATGTTAATGAGATCCCTCACCTTCCTCTTCTCCAGGCTGAACAGTCCCAGCTCTCTCAGCTGTTCCTCATAGGATAAGTGCACCTGTCCCTTTGTTATCTTCATAGCCCATTACTGGGCTTTCTCCAGTATGCCCAGAACTGGACCCAGCTCCTCAGGTGTGGCCTCAGCTGTGCTGAGCAGAGGAGCAATCACCTCATTTCACCTGCTGGCAGTACTTTGCCTGGTGAAGTTCAGGATATAATTGGCCTTCTTTGCAGAAAGGGAATACTGCTTCCTTGTGTCATGATGCCAGAGATCCTTTTTAACGTGTGGAGGAGTTCTGGAAAAAGTTGAAGGTTAGTAGCTCTGGTTGAGGGGTTTTTAGTTATTTATTTTAACTGTTCTGGGTTATTTTTCTTGTAAAAATTCTCCAACTGTCTGGTTGCTGTTTGTGACAGTAGTTCTTTTTGACTGCCACTCTGTAGATCTACATTTGTTACAGTGACTGCTAGCATTTGTATTTACTGTACTGAATTATAAGGCTCGACTCTGCACACTAAATGATATCTGTGCAAGGTATCATTCCACTTTCCAGAAGACATGCCCTTTTTATTTTTCAAGTAAGATAAGAGAGGTGTAGAAAGAACTTAAATAATAGGAGTATAAATCACTTGAATGGGTATGGAACCCCATGTAAAATGATAAATGTATTTGTCAGCATGGTCAGTGGCAGTCTTGTTCTGTGTCAGGACAAAAACAGGGCCTTTTCTCATGGTAACTCACCACCATGTGTTACTGCTGTGAAATTCATACATCACTACTGCACTACATTGAATAACGTTACTCCTAGAGGTTAAATTTCAAAATCTCCCTAGAAATTTAATCTGTTCCTGTCACCAAGTACACAGCATGTTTTTGTGTGGTGGGGCCACACGAGAAGACATCATTTCTGAGTATTTCTGGCTTAACTCATCTTGAGCAGGAGAAGTTATGCAAATACAGTTAAAAAATTCCTATTTTCAATTGCTGATGTGTGTTTATTTTTTTTCCCTTAGAATCCATAACGTTAAATACTGCAATTTGTAGGCTGGTTTCTTGTTTTTTTTTTTTTTTCTTTTTTTGGCATTGAATTATCCTTTTGTTGCTTATGAGAGGTCAACTCCACGTAAGAGTTGATGAATGCTTGCCTGTAATTGCAGAAAATCTTCAATGTCTAGAAATAGTATTCATCTTTTCTTAATGTTTACCCTGACAGATAATTCTTGTCTCTGATTTCCCGATACGTGGAATGGAAATATTGATGCTTCTGCTTTAAAGTGCTTTGATATTGCTGATGGAAAGCACTACATAAAAGCTTGATATTAATATAATTACATCATGCAAGGTACTGCCCCGTATGATTATTGCTAGATAAAATTCTGCTTCATGCAGAAGACTGCAGTCATGATCTTATTTAGAAATATTTCTACTGCAGATAATGTTATCTGCCTTCTCTCATTAAGACCTTTTCTGGTCATAATAATAATAATACAATATATTGGCTTCTCTCTGGCACTAATTATTGTAAGAGTTCAAGATATGTTTAGAATAGGGATCATGAGCAAAAGTTAGTGTCTGTTAATGAATTAAGTGTATTCAGTTGTTTTGCTAGTGGTGTCATAATCTCAACAGAGCTTTTCCTAGGCTTAATCTTTTGATTCATTTCCTAACTTCAGTTCACTTGTGCATCTTTGACAGACTGGATCTGTGCCACATTTTTTTTTATCTGGGTTATCCTCAGGCATTTGATACCTGATCTCTAAATACTTCCAACCAGTTTACAAGGACAGTAACTTCAGAGCTCTGGTGTATGTAGTTTTCACATACTAAACTACAGCTTAACTGTTTTTTCAGTGTTGCTATGGCATTTCCTGAATTTTAGAAACAGGTCTTTTCCTCTTTCTTTCTTTCTTCATCTTTCTTTTTTTATTATCAGATTCTAATGACTTATTTTATTCCTTCTGTTGCCTCATATAGATGAAATAAACTGATTTATAGTTCCAAAATATATGGTAACTGATCTATCAGTGAAAGTTATTCAGTAGACACTAAATAAAGTCACTTTGTTCATTGCTAATAGTAAACATTCAGGACATGACTGAGTGCTTTTTTTAGTTCACCTTTTTGTTAAAACAGATAAAGGTTATTTTCATCTCCAGCATTTGCTGGCTGATCACTGTGTTCCATGTCAGAGAGAGGCTTGAATAATCTCTTTGAAGGCAGTATTGAGGCAGAGAATTAGCATTCTCTCTGGCTGGACTCCATTGCACACAGGTTGGTTTCTCATTTGTTGTGGCAGTGTTTTCATTAGGTCAGCTGAAAACTGCCTTTCTCTCCTTCAGAATGCAAAATGAGAAGGGGATAGAAGCAAATAGAATTATATAAATAAATGTTAGATAATGTATATTAATTAACCATGAAAACATTGACATTTTAATCTTATAGAAATTCTCGAAATCTGCAGAAGATAGGGACAATTTCTCTGTGTGCAGTAAGGTTAGACAGCAAAATAGATTAGGAAAAGAGACAATTTTCTGCTTCTGTTCTCTTCTTCCCTTCAAAGTCACAAGAGACAAGATTAGATTCAAAAAGAGGTTTGACAGAAACTTTGCTGGCATTATGCAGAAAAGTACATAATAAAGCAGTAGTAATTTCTGACACAACAATAGTTTACAAAATATTAACTTGACTCTTATTTTTTACATACAGTAGCAAGAATACTGCTTTTTCAATAAATATGTCTAAAATAAGGCTAAGATTTGAATAGAACTTTCTGAATATTTAATTGGTATTATTTAATTGGAACTACACTTGAAAATTTCTGTTAAAATCTGCTGTTTCATGAATGTTGTTGAATTGTTTTGGGTTGTAAATGTACACTTTATTTGCAGGAAAAAAGTTCAGAGAAGCATAAAAACAGAAACTGATGACTAAGGAAGATCAGAAAAGAAATCTACAGGGTGTTCAAATTTACTTTAAAAAAAAAAAAAAATACTGTTCTTATAATTTATTTGTTGTAATATCAAGCTGTAACTTCTAGTGTTTCCAGAGTTGTCATTTTCAGAGAAACAATTAGTTGCTAGGAACCCAGTAAAAGAATATTTTTTCATTCGTGTTACAAAAAAAAAAAGTTATCTAGCCTTGCATCTCTTCAAGATCTCCAGCATATGCAGAATTTTAATAGCATCAATACTTCAGATTTCTAAATTATATAAATAGGGCAAATAGTTGTCAGCCTTGAAAATAACTCTTAGATGCAGCTGGTGGACATGAGGAAGCTATTTATTTTGGATGATACGATTCCCATAATGGAGAAGAAGTACTGTTTTGCTGTCCTCTTATGTTGTTGATGAATTCTGTTTGCACATTGAAAATACTATTCAGTTTCAAATTTCTGATGAGTTCTGTTGATGAATTCCTTGAAGACCAAAGGGGAAAGTTCTTAAAGTTAGCTGCATTCTTGCTAGCCATTTATATGGTTTAATATTCTCGCCCTTTATTTAGCTACACTGTTTGGTTTGAGATCCTAGAAAAATGTATGCTCCAGAAGTCTAAGGTTCATCATTGGAGACTAGAAGTCCAGCAGTCTACCTAAGACTTGGGTTGGCCTTTGCCTCAGCAGCAGCAATGGCACTGGAAGCATGGACAAAGTAGTGCAGTGGAATACTTCAGAAGGATGTAAACCGAGAGATCCAGCATTCTTTTCTTTCTCAGAAGAGAAATGGTGCTGATGGAAATAATCTCCTCATGTAAAAATGTTGCCTTAGACGGCTGTAAAATCTGCAGTTCTGATCTTGCTCCGGGGTAGAACTCAGTCATGCTCTGCAGTCCTTGGCCAGGCTTGTTTGCTCAGGTCTAAGTATTTGTGTGCCTTTTCTGTGATACTTGAGGAAGTAATCTCTCTCTTGGACACAAATACATGAGAAATCCGTAATTTTACAGTGATTACAATATATATCTAATTACACTTTAAGTATACTGCTCATAGGATACCAGAGGCTTTACATTTAGCAGTAGTCTATTCTTACACATACTGGCTTCTCCAGTGTTGTTTCTTAGGCCCCAGCTCCAGGTGGGGGGAAGCAGGTTCCTTGTTTTACTGCCAGAGGAGTCTGGTGGTTCTGGTGTTGGTTGAATGCCATCCAAATCTTTGTCACCAAATAAGTGACTGCACCAGCAATTGCACAGGAAAACCTACTGATTGAAGGGCTTTAGCTATTTAGACAGATAATTGCTTGTGGTTGTAACTTTTCACCATGAATTAATGTTTACTCTTCCTCGAGGTCTCCAATAACCTGATTATTGTGAAGATGTTTCAACCTTTCAAAATATAAAAATGGAAGAGAAATTCACTTTTACTCCAGACAACTAAGTCATTGGGCTTTGTTACTTCTGTTGTCAGAGTATTTTTGGCTATGAGTCATGTTCCAGATGTGTTTTTTTTTTTTTTTTCTAAATTCTAAAGCTAGCAAACCAAATACTTCAGTCATATATAGAAGATTGAAATGGGGCAGAAAAGATGATCTGAGAATTGAATTCCCAAAGAGCTTAAGGAATGCTTCAGTTAAGGCGTGCTGGATTTTCTTTCAGATAGCAATAATCAAATATCACACTTAAGGTCTCATATGAAAAGAAAAAAAAATTAAAAATTAAAAAAACTGAAGTTGCTTTCATTTTATACAGTGTGTTTATGTGAATATATGTATTTTTTATTCATGTTTACCATACATGGTGATGAGCAATTATCACATAATTTCTGGGAAATCGTTTCCTTTTGTAAACATAGCCATCAGTGTGTGATGTAGACTTCAGAAGTACTACACAATTGTTGCACTAAATAAAAATATTGCAACACTGCAGTTGCAAAATTCATTATCACTGATCATGATGAATGAATCCTTCTCATTTATTTCTCTTTTTATTTTAGCTTAACATAACAAAGCCATGTGAGATACAATGGTGTCATTTATAGTTGCAGGCTGTGCAGTTTCCCGCTTTTCTTGATTCATTCTCTCTTGATTCATTCTCTACTCGGCTCTTGTGAGGCCCCATCTGGAGTACTGTTTCCAGGTGTGGAGCCCTCAGTACAAGAAAGACATTGAGATTTTGGAAAGGGTCCAGAGGAGGGCGACTAAGATGATCAGTTTTTGTGATCAGGGGGCTGGAGCACCTCCCCTATGGGGACAGGCTGAGGGAGTTGGGCTTGTTCAGCCTGGAGAAGAGAAGGCTGCGGGGTGACCTCATCGCAGCCTATCAATACCTGAAGGGAACCTACACCCAGGAGGGGAGTAAACTCTTCAAAAGGGCTGATAACAGCAGGACTAGGGGAAATGGTTTTAAGTTGAAGGAGGGAAGATTTAGGTTGGATGTTAGGGGGAAGTTCTTTACAAGGACAGTGGTTAGGCCCTGGAACGGGCTGCCCAGGGAGGTTGTGGATGCCCCGTCCTTGGACGTGTTCAAGGCCAGGTTGGACGGGGTCCTGGGCAACCTGATCTGAATGTGTATGTTTGGTGGCCCTGCTAGGCAGGGGGGTTGGAACTACATGATCCTTGAGGTCCCTTCCAACCCGGGTGATTCTGTGATTCTGTGTGTGATTCATTCACACTGTGCTAGCCTTGTTCAAGGATCTGACATTCTAGTAGCTATTCAAGGAAGAAGATGATTTACAGAAATGTACACCAATGTGGTTTTTTTTTTTTTTTTTTTTTTTTTCAGCTGCTCATTCTTCCATTTTCTTTCTTCAGTGTCTTCAGGAAGAAGAGTTGAAATGCCAAATACAGGCCTAATTCTCTATATTATATCTATATATGAAAAATACAGCCTGTCATGTAGTGAGAGATAAATTGTCCATTTAAAGGCATAACTGCAATATTTCTGAAAACAATTACATGTATGTTCTTTTAAATATTTTTTTGTCTCTTTCAACTTAATAGATTATAGAAAGATAAAAAAAAAAAAGTAAAGCTGCTATAATTTGGTATTATCTACCGCATCCATTTTAGTCTTGCAACTGTGTCATATGAAAGATAGCAAAGTGGAAGCAGTGACAGTCCTGAAAGGTTTGATAATACAAATAGCCTTCATCATTAAGAGAGATTCTTCAGTTTGAAGAACAGCATCATTTTCATGTTTTTACTGCTGTCTTCTATTATTTTCTTCCTTCTCGTTTATGTATTTATTTACTTTTTAATAAAAACAGCACTAAGAACATTGTAATGTCATCCTTTTAATGCAGCTGGTGTTCCTTGGGGCGCTTCTAGTCCCTTCATGTCAGTGCAGCAGTGAGTGCTGCCTGGTGAGTAGGGCAGTAGGCTGCAAATGAAGAGGCAGTTCTATTCCCAGTGCTGTTCCCTCCATCTCAGTGTGTAACTTCAGGAGTGTTATTTTTAATTCTTTATACTTCAGTGCCTGTCAGTGTTTGCTGATAATAATGGTAGAAGACACACAGTGGAAGAGAGATGTGCTGGTTATTTCATATTTGAAACCAAAGCTAAGATTTAAAACAACCACTGCCCAGAATGGTATGTATTTATAATCTGTATATACTTGCCAGATCCATCAGGGTCACGGATGCAAATGACACAAGAGATGAGGGTGTGCCCATATGCTGCAGCGTAACCCATGAGATATTTCTGTACAGCTATTCTCTATCCAGTAAATCAACCCCATTGAGAAACAGAGCACGAGCTGGCTTGGCATGGTGCCATGCCAGTCCAGCTGTAGAGACTCAGTGGTTGCCACTATTGTGTGTGTGTGTGTATTCTCTGCTGAGAGCCAACCCCAGTGTTTTTAGCAGACAGTGGAGGGCCCTGACACTGCTGCATCACAGCATTTCCATGGATCCCGATTTCCATGAAGCTTGGTTGATGCATAAAGAAGCTTCTGAGGTAGGCTGCTTACACTGCGCAGGCAGTTAGTATACACACTCAATTGAAGCGGCATGGCCACCCTTCTCTAAGGAGCTTCAACACTGTACTAAATGATTTCTCAGTCATCTGAACTATGTCTTACAGTAAATGCTGTTGTAGGCACCACAGTAAAAGATGTGAAGATGGTCCCTGTCCTGTTGCTCTTCTAAAAGTAAAGCTGGTAGAAGGAACTACATCGTGGAAGCAGTAGAAGTTTGGCAAATGTGAGGTTTTTCTGAGTGCCCTCAGAGTATAAAGAGAAAGGGAAAGAAAATCAATTTTAGGGAAAGTAATGAAACTGGAGGAACAACAAATCTAGAGAAGACAGTTCTTGTGGCAGAGAAGGAATAGATATAAAAGCAGTCTTGATTTGTGCTGCCTATATCTTTTTCCACTACTTTTATTTCAGTAGAATATGAAATTAATCATACAGATCAATATTTTCCTTGTACTTTACATTTGCAGTCTGTAAAATAAGAGATTTAAGTGTCTGCATTTCTTACTCCATATTGGAAGGAAAAGAGTCACTCAATTTCTACAGATAAAATGTTAATAAAAGCAGCAGTTTATGTAGGAGATAAGTACAGAAATCAGAGTTAGTTTTATAAGTAGGTAGGAGATGGAAGTATTTTCAAAGATCTGTCTAGAAGATATAAAGTAGAGCAGATGTTTTCAACTGTGTTATGTATGTATCCTTGTGATAGTGTTAAATAGTTCAGCAAAATCCTTTTTAAAAGGCCATTTCTACAATGCCAAAGTCTGTAAAATGTAGGTATTTTTGTATTTTCCTTCAGTCAGAATGCTGACCACTGTCAGCAACGTGTATTCTAAAAATGACCTTAAAGTTTTTGTGATGCAATACCTGCAATAAACATACACATGTATCCTCATATAAACAAATGTTGATTGCCATGAGCAATGGTCTGGAGAAATCTTTACTTTTGGAATCAAATCATGTAATATGTTTCACTTTTCAGTCACGCTAACTTGCTCTGGTGATAGTGAGGACAGGAAGCTGTGATTACAGCCCTGTATCAGCACAGCCCTGGCAAACTAACTCAATGGTAAGCGGACTGGAAAAAGTTTGTTGTTTCTAATTGAGCAAAATAAAAATTTCCCATAGTGGCTCCTCCCTCTTAAAGGCTGATGATACTCTGAGTATCAACATACAAGGTGCTCCTTATGCACCATTCAAGATGTGCAGCTAATTCTCTGACCTCAATAGCCTTCTCTGGGTGTATATAGTTGTGAAAAGGACAAAAAGGAAAGTCCACATTATCCGCACTGGTTATTCACATCAACTCAATTCGCTGTCCTTATTTCTTTCCTTTAAAAATCCTTTAGTAACCAAACTGATAGGTATTTTAAATTATGTTGCCTGAATGTAAGTACAATCTTTGATAAAAAATGGGAAGTAAAAGAATGTTAAATAATAATAAGAGTAAATAATAACAGTGCAGATATGATGTGCCTCTCTCAGCCTGTAAGGGTATTTTTGGCAGAAATTGCTGGTATCTGTTATGTTATCATGAGGAATCTCATTGTCTTCAAATGATCTGTACATTAGAGTTAACTGAAAGTATAAAGAAAGAAGGGAAAACATGGCATTAAAACATAGCTTTTTAAACCTTAGTAAAGGAAACTAAGAGAAAGAGGAAATACATTTTTCTCCCTTTCAAGATGGAAATACGTGCACAAGTCAAATTCTTAAATTGTTTTTGCTGTTAAAGTGCATATGAAGGTTACCCCTGGTGCTGCTGGCATCCTGTGGATTCAAGTGCATTACACAGGTCACTGTATGTGGGAAACTGATGGTGTGATGTGCAGTATGCTGATGATACTTTCTTTCCTCCTTGCATCTCTGAAACCTGCAACTGTGCTAAGAAAATGTCAGTATGGTGGAGTGGATTTCATTTTTATGTATGCAGTCATCTGCAGCAACAGCGAGTAGCCAAGCATCATTTTCACTGTGTAATTTCAGGGTATGTAATATCAAAGGGGAAGGGGAAAAAAAGGTATATCTTACTCATGCTTGTGTTGTTGTGTGCTCTGGTGAAGTTTTACTGTAATAAAACCACAGTGAAGCCACCAGAACCAGCGCTGGGAATTACTGTGTTGGTGTCCACTATGTCTATTTTGTCAGGGCTAGTTTGGGTAACAGTATTAAATGTAGTGTTATAAAAAAGCCTGGCACTGTGGAAGCACAAGGTTACAGCAGGAGTGCTTGGTGCAGCATTTGCTGCTCTAGAGAACAATAAAAAATAGTGCAAACCCCAGGGTTTGTTTCCACTTGATGTTAAAGGGAAGTGGTGGGGAAAAAAAACCCTTAATCCCTCAAGTGTGATTCAGCATTACTGCCTCCTTTATGCCTCAGACCATTCTGGGCATAGGTGAATGTGTGCGTGTGTCTCTGTCAATAGAGCTCACTGGCTGCCAAGGGCTATGAGAGCAGTGGTTGTCCTGGCTGTGGGGAGGTTCCTGTGCTGGGTTTCTCAAATGCTTCTGCTGCACACCCACCAAGCTGTGCCTCATTGCTGTGTGTTGCAATGGCCCTCCTTTCTCATCTTGAGCCAGAAAGGCCAGTAAGGTGGTGACTGTCCTGGGGTCTTCGTAAGCCATTCTCTCCCTGCAAGTTCTTTCATATTAGTTCATTTTCCTCACACTGAGGTTGTTATTGAGTTATTAAACCTGTATTTAAGTATTTATGTGAGGGAAGATGCTGTGCTGTCAACATCTGCAGCAAAATAGGCTTTATGAATGATCCCATGTAGTCATGGGAATGCTTCAGCTGGGAAGGGGTAGGGAAAGCAGCTGCGGAACAAGAAACGAAATGAAACTAGTATCTTTTCTCTGCATCAGAAATGCGGTTTTCAACTCTCGTCTGTCAGAATTCAGAGGCAGATTATGCTTTCCTATTGGGAGTATGAGGAGTTCCTTTCAACAATTACTGTAGCACTGTACTGGCTGTATGCTTATTACTATTTATTCCCAGCATGTGTTTTTTTGCACATCGATGTCATATGATCCAAAATAGGATGCTTTTATTCAGCAGTTTACAAATTGATGCAGCAGTCAAAGAAGATGCAGAGCAGTCATTCCTGTAGAAAATACTAAGGGCAAATTATGTAGTCTCTAGTGACAAGTAAGCATCTCTTGTCTTTTTTTTTTTATTTATTTTCATTTGCATTAAGAGATGTTTACTGCTCCTTTAATAAAAATGCTGTTGAAAGGTACTGGTGTACTTCCCCTTGATCCTGCTTCCTCCACTTGGTATTCAGCAATGCTGAGGTATCAGTCATCAGTTTATTTTGAAGGCTTGCACAAACACAAGCAAAACATGCTGCCAAGATACCACAAGATGATATGATGAGAAAGTAAATGAGGATCCACAGAGTAAGTAAAAGTTACAGTCACAAGCATTTTTATTGACTTTCTGCTGGCAGTGTTTCTTCTACTGAGGAAAGAGATATTTTCTCTTTCACTCTCCAGAATGTATTCAGGCAGAGTACTGCGGGTTAGCAGCGGAGAAAAACAGTCTGTGAATCTTCACTGAAAGAGAGGAAATGGAAGAAGGTGTTTTGGTGTGTTTGTTTTTTTTCTTTTTTAATAGTAGAAGACTTTAAAAAAAACAAAACCAAAAAAAAACGCTTTTCCCCAGATTTTTTTTTTTACTTAATTTGGATTCTGAGGATCCAAGTTTGGATTGCTTGAGCTGAAACAGTGCTGTTTATATGTACATTTTAAACTTGGGGAGTAGTTAAAATACAGGCAGTTTGGGATGGCCAGGAGATTCTAATTAAAAGGTGTGAGAAATAATCTTGCGTGTACAGGGGAATTCCATGACAGCAATGAAATAAAACACAGGAGACTATATGTACAATATTTGAAGGGTCAGTGCAGCAGCTACACTTGTTGTACATCTCTGCGGTTAGAAATGAATAGCTTTTTTCAAGAGCTTTCAAGAACACACACAGAGAAGATTGTCAAAAGACATTTTGGGATACAAACAGCTTCTTTTCAGATTTCAGTAGCTTGCTAGTTTCACAAGTGCTTACAACTGAAGATTTGTGTTATGTTATTCCTCAGTGTTGATGGGTGCTTTTAGGTGTTTAGCTAGATCCATCAAGAATGCAAGACAGGCCAACTCCCATCTATAGCTGTTATCTTTCATGAGGGACTTCTATGACAGACTTAAGTATAAGCAGTGGGGGGGAGAGGGGGGGGAGGAGGAAAAAAAAAAGATAAAGGTTTGAGAGTAAAGAGACTTAAAGTATTCAGGTATTTTCCTTAATCAAATCCATCATGTTGAGCAAAAGGAATACCGATCTGGGGCACAGTTTGGGGTTAGAAAGCTGAAGAACAAAGTGACAAACTGTCACTGGCTGCTATTCCTTAGAGAGCCATATAGCACCTTACCCAACTGTTTGATCCAGTTTGTATTGTGTTGTAGCTAATTGATTGTTTTCTACAGAGGCGGAAAATTAAATAATCAGTGTAATGGAGATTCTTAATCATTTTTAAGTGGATAGTCAGGCATGGCGACACACTATCAAAGTCAGCTGTGTGTATCAGACAAGTTAGTTTGACTCATCACTGACTCTGCGAAGCTACTAAGCCTAACTCCAACAGAACCACTTTTATGCGTCCCTGTACAGTTAAGAGAAAGCAGGTGCTGATTCTTGGTAGGATGCCCACATTGACTTTTTAGTAAATCAGCAAGTACTTGATCAGTTTCATTTCCTGATATTTCTTCAGTCTTCTCCTAGGGTTATGCAAAATGTTGAGACTCTGCTTTTCCTGCTTGACTTTATAGCTGTCAGCAATAGGAAGTCTGGCATACTGGACCTGGCCTGAAGCATCAAACTAAAATACCCAACTCTGGAATCTAATTTATCTATTTATCGATTTTAGTTTCTTACCCAGGTACAGGCTACTTAGTGGGTTTCCTAATCTGGAAGTTAATGCATAATTCAGAAATAGCTTTGGCTTTCAAAGATTAAACTTAATTTGGATTCAAAGAGTTAATAATGAAGATTACAGTCAGAGGCAGAAGGTCAGAGGTTCAGGATTTCCTTCTTAAGGATAGAGAAACAGCACAGCCAATCACAACTGGATTATAACCTTAAAAGGATGACAATTCAAAACCTTTTCATCTCATATGAAGAACTGAACTCCAGATTTGTCAATTGAACGTGTATGGTGTATCAGTTAAAACTGAATGTAGTATTTAGTCTGTTTCTGATTTTTGCTGGTTCCCAGCTGTCATTGAATATCACTTACTTGAATAGACTTAACTGTGAAAAAGTTCTATTGAGAGCATTCCCAGTTTGAATATGCCCTACTTCTAGCAATGAATCTGTTACTGTGTCTATAAGAATTTCAGGATTTTTTTTTCTCCTATTTGGCACCTGCTAAGTGTAGCTTTTCTGTCAATCATCTAATTATAGGAATTACAGGAATTTAGTTTACTTGATAACAAACAAGGAGTCTAGCAAAATCAATTTCAGGGCAGTATTCCCTTAAAACCACACTGGATTGTCATGGAGGCTGGGGAATTATTTCCCTCCTCAGTTTTCCAGTCTTTGAAAGACAGTGGGTGCAGCAGAAATTACCTTTAGAAAAATAAGACTTTTTGGGTTTGACTGTTGAATTTTCTTGATCAATTAAAAAACACAACAAAAACAAGACAACAACATAAATGAATAAGCAGATTGGATCACACAGGCAACTGGAAACCAGTCTTTCTTGGGAAGCTGAGTAATCCTCACCAACCCATTCTGTAATTTTTGTTAATGAATTGAAACAGAAATGCTTGCACACGATGCCTAACCCTTTGCCCTTTTAATAAAAAATATTTCTTAAGCCTATACGTAAGAAGGATGTGCAAACTGCCTATCTTGCTGTGTTGTTTTGTAGCGGGCACTTTTGTACTACTTCATAAACCATTTTAATCTTCTAGAAGTTCGCATCCACATAAAATCCTCCTCATCTTCATTAGTAGTCCATTCCCATGTTGCAGACTGTTACATTTTTATTACAGGAAATTACTTCTAATAGGACACTGTGGAGTAGTTGATACAGCAAATGTGTAAGATACAGGATAAATTCTCTTCATGGAACTTTAATATACTGACTGGCAAAAAGTTGCTACTTCTTGAAACTCTTGAAAAGATATTTTTTGCAAGGTGTTCTGTGTTAAATGGCACTGTAATACCTATGCAAGTGCTAACCTGTTAAGGGCCATTAAAGAAAAATTGTACCACTCACATACGATTTTATTTTATTTTTCACCAGATTTATTTGGGAGAAATCAAAACGAAATGTAATGAATAAACAGAAATGTAACAAATTAATTTACAGCCTAGTAATGAGGGGTTGAAAACGGAATGGAAGAACCAATTTTCATTTGCATTATGAACAATTTCCTGGCTATGAGGGTTTTTTCCAGCATATTAGTGGTGCTAACGGGCTTCGATGCGAATAATTTAGTTTTGGGAAGTATGAGTATGTATCAAAGTCTGTCTGTCTCTAAAAGCCTAGAAACCTACTTAATGAACCATGATGATTTTATTCTGAGACTGTTTTTGGCTTTTAGCCAAATTTGACCAGCAGCAGCAGTGCCAGATTTTTGAGACATCCAGGAGGTATTGAAGTTTACAAGACATGGTTAAGCCATGCCTAGTAAACTTCGCATTATATTATAGCATCATGACTTGAGCATAAACAGAATTGGAATTTGACAGTGGTGTAAAGGGAGATATATGGTCTTTTGGTGGTAAAAGTGAAATGATAACTTTCCTGCATGATAAATCAAATTTGTCATTGTGATAAATCAGATCTAGATGTTGTGCATGATATAATACATCAGTTTCACAGTGCAAATAAAACCTCTGCTCCCTGCTTTCAAGGGCTTGTGCTGCGGATGGCAAGGTTCAGAGCACTGCTGTCAAGAGGGCAATATTTTCCTAGGCAGACAGCGTTTGTTCTTGTACTTCTTTTGTGATATGGGAAGATAAATGACGTAGACTGAGTTCATAAAATAACAGAAAAGCTAGAAAGACGTAGTCGCTGTTGAGGTCAAAGAACAGAACCACAATTAGTACATGATGCTGTGTCCTGTTTGATTAGTGGGAGTTCTGTCAGAGGCTTCAGTCAGAGCGGAACTGGTTATTTTTTTTGCAGACTCTTACCAGAAGCCAGATGGAAATGATTCCTTTATTAGCAAAGGCTTTCTAGGAATAACTAGACAAGTTGTAACTTAAAAATAGTAAATGAAACCAATGAAGCATAACAAAACTATGCTGTTCTCATCTGGGATACTTTGCTTTTAGGAGAAAAACAACACTGATAACACACCAGTGGTTCTAGTTGTTAGCAGCACTGTACATAGCCAAGGACAATTTAGTTATTCATCTTCCTGAAATGTCCTACCAGTGAGGGGGGCTGAGTGGGGAAAAGGAGTTTTGGGGGAGATGTGGGAGGGAGGGAGGTGAAGGTACAACAGAATCAGAACGGTTGACCTAAACTGGCCAAAGGGATGTTCCATTCCATATGACATCATGTTGAAAAAGAAAGCTTGAAAATGAGGGGAGTTGGTCAAGTGGCCCACTGCTGCTTGGATACTGGCTGGGCATCAGTCAATGGGTAGTGAGCAATTGCATATGCCTTGCTACTTTTGTGTGCATGTATGTATGTATACTCATAAGTCTTTTTTCCTTCTTCCTTTCTCTTTCTTAATAAATAAGATTTTGTCTCAACCCACAAGTTCTTCTTTTTTTTATTTGTTATTCTTTCGCCCCCCATCCCACTGGGAAGTGGGAGGAATGGGCAAACAACCGTGTGGTGCTTAGCTACTTGCTGGGGTAACCATAACGAACAAGCATGTATTTTTTACTAATTCTGATTTTTGATTATGGTGGAGTAACAGAAGACTATCAAGCAAAGTATTTGTTGTTAGAGCTTTAAAAAGCTACACAAATATATAGAACAAAGGCTGGGAGGAAGAATAGGGGCCAGGAATTTGGTTTCCTCCCCTTCAAGGGGAGTGAGATTTGACCTCCACAGAGGTAGGAGGAAATTGGTGGAACAAAGGGGACTGCCTGAACAATCATGTCTGCATAAGAGCATAAGCATTAACTGGGTCCTGTGAACTCCTAGAACAGAGAGGATGGAAAGCCCATGACTCTGGAGAAGTCTATTCTACAGGAGCCACTTGTCTCAGCCAGGTAGACCAATCTGGAGCCACCAGAAAGAGATGTTTTCTGGGCAAGTCCTGTGGAAGCCATGTGACCAACGGTGGTGGTGACTAGGATGACTAATGATGCTCCAGCACAAACAGCTCCTCTTTTGAATGAGGGAAAGTGGGGTACAGTACACTTGTCTGTCTTCCCTCTTCTCCTTTGCATGGGAAAGCTATGTTTCCATTTGTCTCTCCATGATGATGGTAATTGAGTGGCTGTATGTTGTCCTGACTCATGCTCCAAGATCTTGGAGCAGATTACATCCCTCATCTCTTGCTTTAGGACTACTTGTTAGCTCATGAATGTTGAGATATTTGATTTGGAAAGTGTTTGAAAGAGGAAGTTGAAGAATAAGAAATCAGACTAAAAAAGAATAGCCTGTAGTCCTATAGGCTGAACTATGATGTACTGTTTTGCTGCAGATAGGGAGAGGAGCCCCACAGTCACTGAACTATCAGGGACCTAAAACAATGTACGTAATGTTAACCTGGAATCTTCCACAGTGTTTTACTAGCAATCTCATTTTCCGTATGTGCCCTTTCATGTGCTTAAGGAATTATCTCTATTCTTTTCACTTAAGTTCTTTAAGAACCTTAAAGTTCATATTTTTAAACTTATTTTTGCCAATGGAGCAATTGTTTGTTATGAGATAAATGGGAACACGTGATCTGAACTTCAGCACAGTTAGCCTCCCACATTTATAGTCCTGTAGTTAACTTAATAACGCTTACACTGGCATCCTCCTCTCTCCACTCCACTGTGGGGAAATTGCAGTGGTAGCTGTAAGTTCTACAAAAAAAAAAAAGCTTTCTCTCCACCTTGTGCATTTCATTTCTAATCTATTTGCACCAAACCACCTTCTTATTTGGAGCTAGGCAAGTGTTGTTTAGTTCATGCTGGGGGATAAGACAGTACCCTTGCCAGAGAATTTGAAGGTTGTTCTGGATCTTATCTTGTTATTAGTAAGCTAAACGTAAATCCACATCTATATACTACACCATTAGGATATGTATTTTGATGCTTTTATTGCATCGTTTCAGAATGGAGACGACTCCTTGTTTGTGTAATGCTTCTTCTAATGGATGCAGGAGGTCAGAGTTCTGCATAGGTTTGATTTGGCTGCCTGCCTGATATATGGATATGTTTCCTCTGACTTGTAGATTTTTATGCCCAGGGCGTAGGCTTAATAGAAAAAAATTGGAGATAGACTGTTGGGGATTCTGCAGTAAACAAAATTATCATTTTATTGGTCTGGAATGCTGGTTGTGCCAAACTCTGTGAAATGATACATGCTTGCTTTACGGAATGAACTGTGGTTCACAAAGTACCAAGATAAAATCATTAAATTAAATCATTCAATGTGGAATAGAGCTGTTATCTCATAAATTGGGCTGTAACGAAAGAGAGGAAGCATGCATTTATTGTTTATGACATTTTTGACTTAGTGGAAACACTTTTGTGTTTTGTTTGTGTTTGCTTTTTTTTTTAATACCAAAAATTGCCTCTGTGGAAGGCCAGTTTGATAAGGGAGCATGTAATGGAACAGAAATGGCTTTAATTTTAGTTCAGATTGAATCCAACCCAAGTGATCAGTATCTTAACAGGATGAATATCTGACATTTAGAGATGGTAATTCATATGACAGGAACTGATGATTTCATTCAGTTCTCAGTGGACTAATTTTGCATAAAAATAATATTTTCGGTAATTGATTCATTTCAGAGAAGTGAAAAAAATATGGTAAATTGTCATTAATAACCTGAGAGAAGCTGATTTACACTGGCTGTATGTAAATGTGAGATTTACGTTTATAGCATGTGAAAGAAAGCCTTTGATATGCTAAGGGTATCTAGTTTTCCAGACCAATATTTAATGAAAAAATAATCCTTAGCCTATTTTTAGCCTATTTATAAAGAAATGGCACATATACTATAGTACTGTTAGCAGTCATCAGTACTTCCCTGATAACTTTTGAACCTACTGTATGAATTTCAACTTCAAATTTGATGAAGGGAACTTTCAAAAATGACTGTGACAGAGCAGCAGAGTCTTGGTTACCACTTCTGTATGTGATGCACACACCTGCAGGGATCGCTGCATCTCACCTGGATCTTAAGCAAGATATATGGCAGCTGTCAGGGATACAGAAAATAGTAATTTCTGGAACGTGGTGATGAATTGTGAGTGCTGTGGTACACTTAAAGATGCCATGGAGTAGGGAAGAGAGCTGGACTTCTAACATAGACAGTGGAGTCAGTAAACTCGCAGGAGGCATATGTTGTGTAAGGCTTCTTCATTTGTCTGCTCACGCAGCAGCTTCTGTCTCTACATGTGTTTAAAGAAATGCAAGAAAAACGTGTCATGTGTACGACACAGAGCGGTGCTGTTAAGCAACAGGGAAATACAAGTCAGATATAAAGAGTCATTTTCCGCTAGTACAGCCAGAAGTGCACATTTTTCTTGTCCAGGTACTTTTTCTTAATAAAGATGATAAATGACTTTTCAGTATTTGATAGTAAAAACGAAATGCTTTTAATGTATGGTTCTTTTTAGAGGTTCTGCTCAGTGCTATGCATGATAAATAAAGACTAATAACCAAACACTGTTTTTAAAAGTTATTTTATTTCATACTATTTAAATAATAGCATGCTTATTCCTGAGGCTTGGTACTTGTGATGATGGTATTTTGAATATCTCATCTGATTCTGTCGGGGAAACAAATTAGCATCTTGAAGATTACAGAATTATTAGTGATTTTTCATTCTTGTCTTCCAGTTAAAGCTCTCAGACTGAGTAAGCTATTTATCATCCTGCTACCTGGCAGAAAGTTTAAGGCAGTCGTACTGCATTTATAGTCAAGTAATGACTAAAAATTGTTTGGTTGTTCCCGAGGAGCAGATAAAATGTGCTTTCTGGTTTCATAAGTGGAGTTAAATCCACATCACTTTGTAGTTCTTCAGCACACACTGATTAGCTGAAAATCCTGTAATGAAGAATCACATCATTCATTTAATTGGTGTTCTACATGATAGAAACAAGGGCAGATGCAACTCCTTGCTCTCCCCAATAAATCTGGGCCTGGGGAATGTAGTTTTAAATGGTGACAATTTCATATTCTCTGGAGTAAAAATGAATTACTCTCTCCACACTAGATGAAATACAGTTTAGAAGGTAATAGAGGTCTAGCTATGAACCTCACCAGTCAGCAATCAAAAAACTTAAATGATGTAGAAGTAGTTTTCTGCAATCTTTATTGATTCCACTGCTACTAATTTTGAACCTTTCGTCAGTTCTTGAAATGTTTTTATCAAATTCTACAGTGGGAGATTGAAGGTGTCCACGTACAGAGGTGAACAAGGTTTTTATCATAACTTTTCCTGAGCAGATCAGATATGCTTGCTGACATTATTCTCAAAGCTAAACGATTATTTCTTTCTTCTACTGAGAGAAATATTTTACATGTCCTTGACAGTCCTGAATTTGGACATCTCAGATACATCATTTGAGCTTGGTCCACTCTGGTAAGCTGTTCTGATTTGATACTTTTGTTTTGGCAAAAACATTTGTATTGCACCCTGCTACTGAACCTGTCCTGTTATCTTTCTAAGCAAATACAACAGTGGTAAAATAGACAAGATTGAATCAGTAAAGATTTGACTTTTTTTTTTCATCTCCCTGTGATGTTTTGTCTGAAATAGGAGAATGCTTTTCATATTTAATTGAGCCAGGAAGTGCTCTGGTTAGTGTTGAAGAACATCCTTTTTAATCAACTCTGAAATAGCACCCTTAACTGCAATACTAATTCCTCACTGAAATACCACCTAATTCTTCATTGGTGTGTAGTTCTAATAACCTAGTATGCAAGATATTGTCTCTCATCTAGCTTACATAATGAAAGCCACTCATTTGCATAAATCCATCTGAGTCATTTGATGCTAAATCCCCACAGCCAGAATGGGTCAACAATTTGCTGTATCTTAAACTCAAGATACAGTGTGTAGGCAAAATCTGTTTACAGTCCAACATGCTCCCTGAATTACTGGAATCTACTAATGATCTCTTTTGTCCTTCACTGAACAGGCTTCTTAAAGACAGACAAATGACAGTGAAGTCAGAGCAAGAAAAGATTGCTTAGTAATGAATGTCATGCTAGGAATTTCTGATGTTGTGCAGAATGAAATTTACCAATTCTTTCAAAATATTGTCTGCCATTTTGATATCACAGTCTTTTTAGAGAAGCTTGTTTACTTGTTCACTTTACTGTTACGCAGATAGTGAGAGTAGCTATGAAAAGGATGACTTTTTGTTTTTTGTGTGTTTGCTCTGTGTTAAAATCATGTAGGAATGAGGGGAGGTTACAGTTCAGTATGCTGCTAACCTGTTGTCTGTATGAGATTTCCTAGAATACTACACATCACACATCACAGGCAGTTGCAAAGAGACTTTCTGTTTTCGAGTGCTATAGCGTGTGTCAGTTGATGGCTTACATAGCAAGTAGTTATTTTCTCATGTTTCCAAAACAGCACTAGCTTGAAGATATCCTTAAATTTTTTTTCTAAAGCTAGAGGCATCATTTTCTTGCCTCCCCCCCCCCCCTTTTTTTTTTTTTAATCCTTATTTAAGCTTATATTAACAGAGTGGGTAGACCTAGCTTGCCACAGGCAGATCATTTTTGCCTTGCTGGGATTGATTTCCCTCTCACTTCAAGAAGGAGTTGAGTTGTAGAAGGTTTTGAACAGAATTTCCTACTGTCCACCATGTAACATTGCATTTCCTATGCATTGCTAAGTTACAGATTTCCCAGTATGTGGAGATCATCTCCTGCTATATTTTTGTTAGTCCATAAGCTGTTCAAATGCAAACTGTATATATCATTTTAATATTTTAATGTATTAGAAGTTCTCTTTTTGACACTACTGCTAAATTAGTGATATAAAATGAATGACTTGCTACTGGATGTGGAGGCTTTGTCTTCATACTGCTCTTACAGGCTCAGTGTCTAAAGAAATACTAAAGAAGATCTCAATCCTGCAGGATTGCTTGTGTGAATAGAGCTCCTTCTGTGTAAATCTTCAGGATAAAGCCTTTGTTTGTAATTTCTGGGGCAGGAACCATATCTGTCTGCTTGCTTTGTGATGCGCCTCCAGTACGAATGCATAACTAATAATATTCAGTTTTAATTCCATGTGAAAGCAGTGCCTCCAGCTATAGCCAGTGGCAGGTTTTTTTGCATGAGGTAAATCCAAAATAATTGGAGAGCAAGTGTTACAGAGGCTCCAAGCAGATTTGTCGCATCCTGCTTTTTGCACTGTGAATTGCCTGCTTTGCAGCCTGGCTTTGCAAAGGACTATCTGGTGAGAAAGCAGGAGTTAGGATCTCCAGTGCACCCAGATCTAGATCCCCCTGGTCAAAGACCTCTGTATCTAGTGATACAGCCTGCAGCTGGTAGATGATGAGATGCTGACATGACTAACCAAAGTGTTGTTAAAACCATTTTCCCCTCTAGCTCAGTAGTAGCATCTGGAAATATTTTCTCTATCTGGTCCAGCAGCTCTGGTCAGAGCAGTGCGCATCGCATGGAGCTGCAGGTGTTTTGCTCCTGATACAGGCAGAAAGGCAGCAGTTAGATATGGAACTCCAAATTTATTTATAGCCTAACTGAAGATTATTTATAGTTTTGTGATTTTCTCGTGATCTGACAGTTGATAGTTCATGCATAAGTTGATGTTTTGTTTCCATAACACTTAGGAAGGAAATTTGGAACTAAAAAGCTTTCTAAATATTAAGATCGCACCTGGTTAATGAATTTTTTACACTCACAGATTTGAATGTGAACGCACTTTTTTTTTAAAGTCAGTCTAAGCCTAGAATCCAGTAATTGAGCTTAGGTTTACAAGACCACTTAAGAAAATTTGGTGGGACTTCTACAGCAGCCCATCCTGAAGGAGATGATGGTGTGGTCATTCTGCCCAGAGGGCATATTGCAGTTACTTTTGCAAGAGAATTTTGAACATACACCCTCCTGTTCCATAGTGCTGGGTAGACTGTAGAACTAGGAAAGGCAAATGCACCACAGGAGCTGGAGTCTCTCCTTGTGCCAGCCTACGTTCTATGTTGTGTGATGGGGAGCCAATACCAAGTGTTTTCTATACTCTTGAGGGATGATCAAACTGGAGCACATCCATGGTAGATTCACATCAAACAGCGTTACCATCTGCGAGTGGTGCAGATGACCTGGGGACAAGCAAGGAGTATGTCCTCAGCAGTGTGTCTGGAGCACAAACCTTAGGTGAGAGAAATTAAATTTAGAGCCATGTTTTGCCTGTTGCTTCCTGATACCAATGTAAAGCTCTTCTTGAGGTGAAGATTAAAATCTAATAGCCTGAGTTGAAAGATTGTAACTTGAATGGTGAAGTTCTTCCTCTTTTACCCCTGATAATTTCTGTCAAAATGTCCAGCAAAAGATGCTATAGCAAAGGTAAATGGAAAATACTTACCAACTCAAGCGGTTCATTGCTTTGCTCATGCAAATTTTTTCCAGTGAGGTAATAAAGTATACATTAAAACTTCAGTGATCATCATCATAATAACGTCTTTGTTAAAATAAGCTCTCTGAAGATTTATGTGAACAGTTGTTTTAATAAATCATATTTTGTGTGTCAGGTTGTATTTCTAGAATTGGTAGGCTCATCCTTGCTGCATCTGCATGCTTTGCTTTTTACATTCTGTTGTTGTTGCAACTTTCTCAATGTTTACTCTTAAAAATTGCTCTTTTTAATAGCAACTGCATGAAAGTTAAAGATTCCATCCATCAAAATAGGCCTCTTATACAACTGCTGAGTTTGAGGAAATGCTGTTTGAAATTGTCGGGAAAAATAAAATATAAATTAAAGATATAGCTTCATTTTTAAAGTGATGAAGATCATCAGTTTACACTCACACATTTATTATAAGTGAGTGGGAGATTCAGTATGAGAGATTCTATGTGTGATACTTGAGCACATACTGAATAGATTATCAAAATGTCATTTCATATGTTTTATGAGATCACATGGGCATTTAATGTTAGAAGATTTTCCAAGAAACAGAAGTTTCTAAAATTTCTGGATGAGGCTGAGTGATGTATTTGGAAGCAGACTTGGTTAAACTTCCTGTCTTGCTGGCTTTTTTTTTTTTTTTTTTCTGAATGAGGTACAAAAAAGTGTGTATGTGCTAAAGCAACTTCCATCATCAGAATTACAAAAAAAAAAAAAAGAGAAAATGAGGAAGTATAAAAAATGTAGTAAGGTCAGCTTGCATTACGAATTGCTTAAAGGATGGGAACTGAAGTTAGAAAGCTGATGGAAAATTCAATTAACATCTCAACCAACCACTTAATTTATAATTTTCCAACAATGTGAGTTTAATTTGCGTGGTTTTGACTGACATCTTTCTAATGTAGCATCTATGATGTCTCGGGTATGTCTTTCACATTCCTACCCAAATGGCCACTAAGCTGGATCTCTTTCTGAGCCAGTGCTTTGTGCCATTGTTGTGCTGGTTGTATCTTTTGTTTTATATTGCAACTATATTCTTTCTGAAACTATGAAACTGTTCTTTCTTACTGTTTGTGTAAGTCGAAGAATACTCATTCTGGCTTCTGTTTTTCAGAATTGCCTGGATACTACAAGAAATATTATTTTTTAAAAGATGTGAAAAAATTTCTAGACTTTTTTTTTTTTAAACGCAGTTTCTTTCTCATAGTAATTTTTGAGCCTCACTTATTATTTTCTGTCATTTTTACTAGGGTGCAAGTGATAAGTGCAAGTTGAATTTTCTAGCTATTATGATAAGAGATTGCAAGGAGAGTTAAACTACACAGGTTTTTTTTTTTTTTGCAAATTTCTGACATTTTTTTTAAGGCCTTATGGAAAAGGCCGTATGTGTCAGAACATGAAAATAGATTAGATGAAAAAGTACGGGAAGGCTGTATGGAAAGGAAGCAAATTATCACTGACAACTTTGATAAAAGCTAGTAGAAAAAAGTCAGAAGTCTTTTACATTCTAAGTCAGAATTTAAAGCTGAATATAGTTTATGTCTTTAGAAGTGCTTGGTCTAAAAGCTATTACTAAGGTCAATTTTTTTTAAGTGTTATAAACTAATGACATGGGTTTTCAATTGGGTCTTGATAGAATCATAGAATCACCAAGGTTGGAAAAGACGTCCAAGATAATCTAGTCCATCCATCCACCTACCACCAATATTTATTTCCCCACTGAACCATTTCCCTTCGTACAACATCTGATAGTTTCTTGAACGCCTCCAGGGACAGTGCCTCCACCACCTCCCGGGGCAGCCCGTTCCAGTGCCTGACCACTCTTTCGGAAACATCTTTTTTCCTGACAACAAATCTGAACCTCCCCTGGCACAATATGAGACCATTTCCTCTGGTCTTACTGCTAGTTACGTGGGAGAAGAGGCTGACCACAACCTCCTTTCAGGCAGTTGTAGAGAGCAATAACTTATTCCCTGAGTGTCCTCATGGTTAACAATCCCAGTTCCCTCAGCTGCTCCTCGTAAGACTTGTTCTCCATACCCCTCACCAGTTTCATTGCACTTCTCTGAACATGCTTCAGGGCCTCATTGTCTTTCTTGTAGTGAGGGGCCCAAAACTGAACGCAGGACTTGAGATGCAGCCTTGCCAGGGCAGTGTGCAGAGGGATTACTCAGCCCTGAGCACAGTATAGCCCTAGGTAGATTACAGCTTAATCTGTCTTTGTGCTTTGCAATATCTCTTGGACGTGTGAAAATGCATAGCTAATGATAGTAACTATGTGGAAAAGTAATGTTTTGTAGCTGAGAATTTGCTTTATCAAACAGTGTTATTGAGCACTTTATATCTGGTGTAGTTTCCATGGGAGTAAGTAGAAGCATTACTTTCCAATTGACTTTAGTAGATAACAGATAGATACACAGGTATCTTTCAAAGACAAATAATAAATTATCTTTTATTTTGGTAAAGTTAATCTCCTTTGTGTTTTGTTTGATGTTTTGGATGATATGCTTCTCATGTAGCATCCTCTGCAACGGAGTCATCAAAAGAATAATAAGTATTACAGAAAAGCTTTTTTTTTTTCGTGGAGGTTAATTTATAGTGACTGTGCACATCAAATGCCTTATGCTGAACTGATTGGTCCTACTGATGAGTGAAGACTGGAAGTGGCTTTTTCAAGAGCTAATCATGGCTTAGGCATTACTGAGTTCAGCAGTAATCTGTCTTAGTTGCACTTCTCTCTTACCTCATGCTGTTATTTAGACTGAAGAAGTGAATTTAGATCTGCAAAGATTATCTAAAATTTGATGTGTTTTTTCATTAATTTAGATGTATGGAGATTCAAGCAAATTACTTCACTATCTTTCACCAACCACTGAACAGGCAAAATGGTATAAAACTGAAAGGAAAAAAAAGAAAAGAAGAAAAAATATTAGGAACATTTAAGCTGGGAAAAAACTTTCAAGATGATCAAGTCCAACTACCAACCTGACATACTGAGTCCGTTTGCGCGTCTCCTAAATATCTCCAGGGGAACTGCCTACCTTTGTGAGCAACTTGTTCCAATGCTTGACAACTCTCTCTATGAATAAATGTTTCCTGTTACCCAATTCTAAATGTCCCCTGTCACAACTTAAGATCTTGATCACTTGAGAAAAGAGGCTGACACCTTCCTTCCTGCAGCTTCCTTCCATGTAGCTGAAGAAAACAATAAGGTCTCACCTCAGCCTCCTCTTCTCCAGCCTAGATAGTCCCACTTCCGTCAGCAGTTCCTCACACATCCTTCTTTGCTCTTCTCTGCACATACTTGAGCAACCCAGTACTCAGTGTGTGGTCTCACCAGTGCCATGTGGAAGGGAACAATCATTTTTATAGTCCTGCTGGCCCCGCAATTTCTGATGTGGGCCAGGATGCCATTGGCCTTCTTGGCCACCTGGACAATATGGAGGTTCCAGCAGTCTTCTGAGGAAGACAGCTTGTTTTGTCACCATGAGTGACTACTTCTGGAGCACATCCGTCCTTCCTCTGTGCCTGTGGTGAGCAGGGAAGAACCAAGCAGCACATCCTGTGAGTGATGTGAGCTGCTGTCAGGGAGCAGGAACAGGACATCTGTGCCACTGCAGACCTAGGTATTTCGTAGGCACGTTCAAACTGTTAGCAGCTCTAGTTCATTGTAAGGATTGACTTTTTTAAATAATTGTCAACAAATTCTAGGGCATAAGAAAGGGAAAAAAAAAAAAAGTAATGAAGTTTTTGTGCCTGCTTCCCTTTCATTTGTGGGCTGTGGACCTACAGAGTTCTTCTACTTTCAGAGTTCTCTGAATCTGTTTGGTTTTACTGATGCATGTTTTTTCTTTCACATTTAAGTCCTACAGAGTAGAACAGAGGAACAGTCGTTCATCCGAATTCCTATATTCCATTCGTAAGTGTCCAGTTGTTGCCTTTATTCCAAGCCAATACTCTGAGCTACATAAGCCCCTTTTCTCACCCTGCGTTCTGTATTCTTCACCAAACTAGCTTAAAAATTGTAGTCCTCTGCTAGCCATGTAAGCAAGAAAATTTTATATTCTGTTCTACACTTGTAAGAACAAGCACTTAATTGGTAGTTTCCCACACTATTCTTGGATATTGCATATTTTCCTTTAATAACTGTAACACTCTAGATATTCTGTTACGTGAATTACATATTTCTATGGCTTATATATATATATATATATTTTTTTTTCTGCTGTCCTCCTACATTTCACACTTGGAAAATGCATTTCTAGTTTCCTAATATCCATAGTCTGTCTTTTTTTTGAATGGCTGCCTACGGGCTTGATAGGCTTTTCTATAGAACACTGTTAGTTAAAACTTACAGAGGTGAAATACTCTCAAATGGTGAATTAGTAATATGCATAATTTCCTATAAAAGAGAAAGAAAGTGTAACATTTATCACCGTTTACTTCTTAGCAAGTGTTGCCTTCTTAAAGATGAAATTAATGCCTGTTGATTTCTTCAATGTTCTGTGACTGTGATTCTGTGAGTAATGTTAGCATGTTTCACTGAATGTGGTAGGTAATAGCTTTCATCCCCTTATTACTGAAAATATGTTGTAAACCGCGGGAACTCAGTTGGCATTCTTTAAGTGTATATAATTTTATAAAGCTCTTCAGAACCTTGAGGCTCTTCTTTCTGTACTTCAGTTTATTTTCCACCCTAGATAATAAATTATGAAGCAAACTTATAAACCTTCCTGTTAAGTGTTAGAAGACTAGAATATATTGTATTATCTTGATGATATACTATATAATTTGTTACCTCAGGAATTTCCTATTCAGTGTAAACGTGTTGCTTGGAAATCAGTTTTCAGAGTTGCTAAGAATTATGAACATGCAAGTATGTGCTCTGCAAGTACTCAGTGAATGGGGACTAAAATTTAGTTACAAAATTGTGTATGTGTTTGTGTAGGATTAGTTTAAATTATTTTTGTCCACAGTCTCTCAAGAATAATTTACAAGAAGGGAGAAATAATAGGAATGTTGTTTATAGATGGAATATTCTGATAGTCTCTCCATGTCATCATCAGCAGAAGGATTAAATTGCAGCATATTGAAGAGTACACTTACTTATTATATACAAGTGAGAGAAGGGATGAGCCTGGAATAATAGTCACTGTTCTTCTCTCAGCATAGTGGAACACTGTGAAATTAAACTTTTAGAGATAACATGCTCTTTAATGAGAATGTTGCCATGGCCACAGAAGTGTTCCATTGGTTTACGTAGACATGCATGTGGGGAAAGAAACTGGAACTGCACCACTTAATGAAGCCTAGAGAGACATTATTACATTTCCAGTCTTGTAAAGAGTCCTAAAACCACTGAAGACAGATCTGATTTTGTGTTGCAGTAAATCAGAGCACAATAGAAAGTGTATTGACAGCACTTTGACTAAGCTACCTATAAAGTAGCATAAGCTTCAGACAAATACTGCTTTGAAGCCTGAGTGCTTGGTTCATTTGTCATCAATTGAATTAGCAATTAGACCTTACATATCTAAAAGATTTCTTACCTCATGTTTACCTTCCTAAATCATTGCCCATTTAGCTATCAGCACAACTTAGAAAGCTTTCATATATTGGGGATGAGCTACTGTTTTAAAAGGAAATACAAGCACAGGAGTGAGCGGTAAATGTGTTAGTTTATGTAGCCCACTTCTGAAGTGAGTACTCTGCATTATATTATGTACTTGGATTGTCCTAGATTTTGGAAACATTTGCAAAATTGCATTTAGTGCTAGTGTTGTGTAGTTACTATCTTGGATCCACTGATCCAAACATATTGTGGTTCTTACAGCCAAGCTGCTAAAAGAAGAAAAGCAGATATAAAAGTAGGTAGAGGGTATCTGCAGCTGTGAATTAGAGGTTTGGAAAGAAGAAATCAAAGTAGAAATTGAGTAAAGATTTTTGAATCATTTTGGGTGGATATGGCAAAATATACTGGGTGGAAATGAGAATAGGGAGGGATCAGGTGGCGTACTGAAAAGGGAAGAATGAAATATTCTAGAAATGAGTAATTGTGTAACTGAGAATGTTATCAGGCACGGCAGTGTAATTTACTGCAGAAGATAACTTTAGGATCTAGTTTATTTGTTAAGGTATTAATGACAAACAATAATACACATTTAAATTTATTTTTCAGAGATGATCTCATAACTTGTCTATCAAGCAATAAGGAAAAGACAAAACCACACAAGATCCCTCTGCTTTTTAAGTTTAATGTTACTAGGGTTTTATTAATATGTCTTAGATCTGTTCAGGACAGTGGGTAACTGAAAACCCACATGTTTACAAATTGCAAGACACATCTGTAAAAAGCTGATTGTAAGATCACAGTATGACAGTATGCAATTCAGACATCATCTGTAATTGCAAAATTGAGTGTTCAGCAACCAGTCTGAACTCTGTTTTTATTCAATCCTAGATACTGCCTCTGGATCTGCTCTGAATCGGAGTCCACCTTGCTAGAGGTTGGTGACTTTCAGTTCTGTAAGTTATTACCATGTTTAAGTAATGAAGTAAAAGTTAGGAGCTTCTTATTAACAAAAATAGTAATCCCAGAATTGTGAAGTAGGTGGTAAGAACACAGTTAATTCAGAAAGCAGTGTTTCTGACCTCAACGTGATAAATTATTGTCAGCTACATTGATATACAGCATTTTTTTATTAGATATACCTGCAAAGTTTTTTGATTCAAAGACTTCTCTGATTTGAGTTGATATTTACTGTGTATATTTTGTAGAGAGGAGGTTAGAGTAATCTGTACTTCTGAGATTGGACCCTCTATAAGAGCCACACCAAATGAACTTGTTGTATGTGTAATATAGAGGCATGGGATCTGATCTGTACTTACTGACTATTCAGAAATGACCTATTAAGCTCTACAAAATATGTTTTAAAGTGTCAGGTGGCACCTGGTGATCAGGTTTGAGAAGGGTAAATCCCTTCCTGACATCTCTGTATGTACGTATTTCTGGGTGGGAGGAAGCTGAGAGCTCAGTGATGACTGTATTCAAACCTTGCCCTTAAAATCATGTTACTCTGCAGTAGGCAACATTACATGTCTCTTATTCTTAGCTAGTCTTCTAAGATGGACAACTTAAGTAGCTGTAGCAACTGAGCAGAGCATGGTCATTTCTAACCTGTCTTGTCTGCAAGTAAGAGTTTGATTTTCACTGGGGTAGGCAATTAGTTTTTTTGCTCCTTTAGATCACTTAAAGATTGCATTAAGTTGATGTAATATTCCTAAGATTATTGTTCAAGTAGGAATATAAGCAAGAGACATTTTAATATAATTTTCAAGCACTAAGTGAAAACTCTTCTGTGAAATCCTCTTTCATGTAGAGTGGGACCAGAGGAATTCATGGCTCCTAATGGCAACACTTCCCTGACTTAAAGTTCCCTGGCGCTGACACTTTTAACTTTGGCATCTTTTACCTTCTATGTGATTATTAATTTTCTGCTGCTTTACAAGGGGAGCATCAGCTCAGAATTGTGCTGTATTGAAACCTGAAGATACTTATCTCTAACTGTAATCCTTTGGGGAGTCTAAAATCTTCGTGTCCTTGATATATTGACAGACATTTTTGTTGGACATCTGTATAGTACTGAGACTAGAGGATCTGTTATATACACAAATACTACTAATTCTTCTTACGCATTGCTTTTTTGAGTATGTGAAATGCCTCCTTGCATTTCTGTTTCACATACTGCTTCAGTTAATTTTGGTATAATGACAAATTCAGGTAGATCCCACGTAACAAACAGACTTTTATAGTAGTTCTGCTCTCTGTGCTTACAAATGCAGCTTATTCTACCTGTTTCCATGAGATGGGGGTTTGTGGCACACATCTTCCATTGCTGAAACCCATTTTCTATTTGAGATAAGGTCTGTTAAATTTCACTCATGCAACTTCTCTGTTTAAGGATGGTTTTGCTACCATTGTTGCACTGTTGCTCATGTTCAATTGCTCCATGTACATACCATACTTTCCTTACTAATAATTCCATAAATTGGCATGGTGCATGCTGTTATTCTGCTATTAAAACACAATCATGCCCCTGCTTATTGTTCTGTACGAATGAGCTTGTGATCCCAGGAGCAGCTGGATACACCTGATGCTTTTCGTCTTCATTCAAAATGGCCACCATTTCCTGCTGTTTCTAATTTATAACTGCCATCAGCAGAGATGAATTGCTTTTATTCCTTGGCTGAAAAAGGAGCAAAATGAAGGATGAAAGCCTTATGGAGGAGGAGGAGGTGGAAATGAAGGATCCTGCACCTTACTGCCAATGCAGAAACAGGCACAGGACACCGGCCTCCTGGTCCCTCAGCTTGTGACTCTGTCCAGGGCCAGTGCAGTAAGCTGGCAGACCAGGTGCAGTGTTGTAGTCTGCAAGTCCCACCCACTATTTTACCCCAGGGAAGAAAGCTGGGAGTAAGACACCGGTCTCCTGCAGGGCTTTTGCCAAGCTTGCAGAAGAAGGAGGCCACATGGTCAGCTTGCAGCTCAGATGGCCATCTTCTGACATGGCCTGTCATGTAGGACGACAGAGAGGTTGCAGCAGAGCAGCGCAGCCACAATGCACCATTGTGGCAGCCTGCACATTGCAGTGAGCTGATGGGATGAGACAGCCTCCTGTAGGACCTGCCAGGGTTTTGTGCAGGGCTCAGGCTGGGAGAGGTGTGGTGCTATGCTGAGCCATGGCAGCGGCTTGCTGTCTGGCTACTGCAGGCAGGGTGAGCTGCCTGCTGAGCACCTTGGCTGTGGGTTGATGGGAGATGTGGCTCTGTGATGAGGCCAGGATGGCCCTCATCTGTTCAAAGGGGAAAGCTGGGCGGCAAGTCTGTTGTTCAGTGAGTATTCAGCAGGAGCAATGAGGGCATGCTGTGCGTTGTTAATTACTGCATCAGCTGTAGAATCTCACCCAACAAAGCTCTTCGAAGGATGTTATAAGCTGATAGAATATCCAAACGCTCGAAGTAATACTTTCCACATAACTGTATTTCTGTGATGCAGAATGATCACTTTCTTTTAAAACTAAGCAGTGTAATGCCCAGAGAGTACTGAAGAGTTGGATCTGTGTGTGGATGTAATTGTTTTTTCACGCTAAATTCTTCTTGACAGTCTTTCAGAATTCAGTTTGAATATGTTTGAGTAAGTAGAAGCAGTTCAAATCAACATTTTCTTAGGAAGGCCTACACAGGATGCATTCTACATTAATTTCTATAACTGTGCAGCTGCCTTTTATATAGTTGACATTATTTTCAAATTACTGAAGTATGTGAAGAGCTATGCTCTTGTAAAGGCGTAAACAAAGCACAAAGGCCAGTCTGTTTTCCACATAGTAGATTGTTGTTAAAGAGTTTGTGCCAGCCAGTACAGAGAGTGCAATCGTGTCTTACTCCTCTCAAGAGAGATGAATTACACAACTGCCTCAGCTCCTGCTGCTCCACATTCTTACCCAAGAATTGCATTGTTGGAATGGCCTACAACTCCTCGCTTAGCAGCCTTTAAAAGAGAATACTCTTCTAGTGCAACTGACAAAATGCATGGATCAATCCAAAAGTTATGCCTCCTGTTTTTTTCCATGGAAACCATAACAAATACAGAGCATGATAACACTGTTGGTAGAACAGCAACAAAATGCTGTTTTTCGACATAGCCACCACCATTAACTATGTATTTATGCTAGTGATGAATAAGAGTCTGCATATGGTTCTCATTAAAAAATAAATAAATAAAAAATCTTCCACAGCAGAGATGACCCACTGTTTCACAGCTGCTATGATGGTGTCTTTACTGAAACACAACACCCACTGCCTCGTTATGTTAATGTCCACAGTTTGGTCTCCAGAAATGTTTAGCGAGCACTGATGAATGTCAATGGATGCAGTTTTTTTCCACATGGAGGAATGTAGTTACATACCTTTGCTTCATATGCACTTCCATGTCAGATTCACTTTTGTCAGACTGCCTCTGCTGCTGTCTGTTGCATGGCAACGAAATATAATGGAATATTGGTGGGAAGGTTCAACCTCTACTGCCATACCACCAACATCTGCCTCTGGTGTTGTGGGACAACAATAATAAAATAGTAGGCTTTACTTTCAGAGCAGCCCTTGTATAAGTGTGTAGCACTGTCATCTTCATGAAAGATCTTCACCTATGAAATGCTTTGGATACACACCAGCTTTTCCAACAGAGTAGTTAATTGTGGTTCTTTTTTTTTTTTAAATAAAACTAACAGGTTTTTTAACCGCTCTTACTTAAGGTAGCAGTATGCACAGAAATGTCTGTTGAAACTTGGGAATTTGCAGTGACTGTGCCATCCATTGACACATTCAATGAACATTTCAATACTCCACATAACATATCTTGCCCTTTTTCTACTGGATAGAGTTGTTCTCAAAGCAGCAGTAAGTACAGAGGGTCAAGCACGCGCATTTCTGTGCAGAGAAATGTTTTCTAGGCTGGGTCACAAAAGGCAGTACCTTGGAGGAAACAAAGTACCTGCATTGACAGCATGCATTTGCAAGTCCCTGAAATAAACTGTAGCTCTTCATTTGTAGAACAGAATTATGTCTTAGAAACTGGTTAAAAACTTGATCCAAACATGCATTATAAATGATTAACTGTCCGCACTCAATACACTATGACAACTGTTCTTATGTGTGCTCTGTTAATTCTCAATCATAATAATGTAAGCATCTAAGTACCTTTCTGCATCTCTTTACCTACACTTGTGTACACATGTATAATAACACATAAACAAAAGCAAGGAATATTTTTGTTGTCTTGGTCTCTTCTGGGCGATACCTGCTTTAGTTACTCTAGTGCATACAGTTGTGTGATGCTTATGTGTGATTTATTTTCATCTGCCCAGTATAAGCTCCAGAGATTCTCAATAATCTCTTGTAAAGGATTTGGCTAATGTGCTGTATGTGGTGGTTACTGTCCCAACCTTTGAAAATTTCTCAGAACCCTCAGCATTTCCCTTTAAGTAAAGAGAATCACAAATACGAAAACAGTCAGTGGCAAAACAAGATTTCAGTGGTTACTATGCAAATTAGATTAGGAATCACTGTGCTGCTGCTGCAGTAGCTCAGAAAAATCTAATATTCATTTGAAAAATAGTGTTATGGGTTTGCTTCTGGATACCACCAGGAGAGAGGCCATCTGCTGTTTGCTCTGTGCCATTCTCAGGGTGAGAGGAACTGTGCTGACAGCGGATGGGAAAAGAGGCAAGTCTGTTTAGGCAACAGTCAAGTCCACTGTTAGTTAATGGATCAGAAAGGTGGTTTGTGCATCTGTAGTTGAGACTTGTGTTAGCTGGATCTTCTAATGCTCTTAATAGACCGAGTCTATTATCAACAAGAACTGTAACTGTAGAGCATGTCTGGAGAGCTGAAGACAGCTCATCTGTTTAGTTGTGAAGTAGCCCTGCTTATCCAAATAAATGTTGTTAGTGTTGGCATGAGGGGCAGTGACATGCAGGGGTCACTTACTTTTGCTAGGGACAGCTTCATTTTGAAAATTAAATTTATTTCTAAAACTGTCACAAATAGATATTTAAAATAGGAAGTGTTGCAAGACAGTTTGTTTATTGATGTTATATGCAAACTGATCTAGATGGTACAAGTGTTTCTTTTCTCTTTATCCTTCTGGGGTTTTTACATCATTCTTTTCCTTTCCATAATCTGCCATCTTTCTCAGCTCATTTTGTATTCTCTTGCTATCTCCTTTCTTCTGGAGTAATTAGTTTCACCAAAATGTGATGGCCCTTAACCCCGTATTAGAGATAGGATTTTAGCCAGGATCTTTCTTGTCTTTCTAGCTAGCAGCTGTTCTCTTTTTCTCTTAGGCTTGCTTCAGAAGGCAGAAAAGCTGGAATCATAGAATTGCTTTGGTTGGAAGGGTCCTTATATGTGATCTAGTTTCAACCTCCCTGCTTTGGGCAGAAAGTAGAAGCTTCTTCACCATGTCTGCTTCCTTCAGTTTTTATGGGTTCCTACCAGCCTCCTAGCAAAAACTACCAACATAGTAACCCTATAATCAGTGAGCAAACTTCTCGTGTAAAAATGATTGGAGGAATGACAGGCCCACTCTTTAGACCGTTTCTCTACCAGGTCAGCATATGAAAAAGGACAAATGGAAACAGATTGCCATAAGTAATATTGCACCGTAAAAATGTTCTACCTTCTGTTTTGTGACAGAACTTAATGAAAATACTTTTCTAAATGAAAATACTCTTCTGCAGCCACAATACTTGTTTGATTTGATAAAGGATTTAATCCTAAATTTCAAATCAAATAGAGAATATAGACTGGAAAACTGGTGTATGTTTCATTCTATTTTGGTTAAGGAGATTCAGCTTTATTGGTCATTCAAAAATATTTTGAAGTTTAAACATACATGAAAGCTGTGGTCTACAGTTGAAGACTGCCTATTGCTTAGGGTGTTGAGCTGTGCTGCCATTTTGTGGCTGTGCCCATGTGATATGTATGTGCTGCATATACGTATGTGTATTTTTGCCTGGAGCACGGTTTAGCTTCCATGCTCATTAAATTCCTTTTATCAGTTTCCGTAGTGAAGTTCAACCAAGAAGTACTGGCCAAAACACTTCTTGTGTAGAGAAGTCCTTGAAGAGTAGAAGATATGCCTACTGAGATTGCAGGCTTACTTTAAAAAAAAAAAAAAAAATCAGGTTAAGGTGCTTTGATGTGTTAATAGGAGAATGTTACTGAACTGCATCAGCTTGCTCTGATTTACTTTGCTACTGATAACATCTTGCAAAAATTGTTTGGAGAATTATATTTAAGGTGTGAGAAGCAACCTATATATTTCTAAGCCAATTTCCCTTTCTGCTTTATAGAACAATAGAAGAATACACTTTTTAAAGAGATGTTTTTGTAGCTTGGGAGTGTAAAATTGGTGTTGGTTCTATGAACCTGTTTTGACAGGAGACTTTAATTTAGCTTTGTATGTGCATTTCAAGAAATGGATTTGCATGTAATAGCCAAACAGCATCTGGGAAATTGTGACAGGAGCAATCACACAGTGAGTGACTTTACAAGTAAAACAAGCAGCACATTGCCAGCAGTATTGCTCCACTCTGAATGATGCCTTTTAGAATGGGGCTGGCCCAGGGAACGTGGAAGTTCCTCTTGAGAGATGCAGGGAGGAGGATTGTGTCAGAGAGGTTTTTCAGAGAGGTCTTCTCTGACTGGAAGCCAAGTGAAGCAGACACGGAGAGCTGTCTGTCCAAGGCTCTCAGGCCAAAACCTGTACCAGTTATTCCTCAGGGATTTAACTAAGAAATGAGTAATCAATCAAGTCAGTACAGGAGGAAAATCTTTAAGCAACTCTGGATTTTAAGCAGAAGTACTCAGAGACTTGCGATTCAAATCCAAAGCAATACACCCTTAGGGAATGCATGAAAGCGACAACGTCCTTACATTAGGCTGGGTAAGGCGGGAATCCCATTTGGTGTTCTCTTTCCAGAGTAAAACTAAAGCTTGTTTATGTTCCTGACAGAATTTAAGAAAGTAGTGAAGCCCTCAAAGAGACTCATTACAAGAGTAATGAATAACACAGGCCTTGTGGCTGGCTTGTGAGCTACTGGTCTTCTCTGGTCTGTCTGTTGCATCCAGATGTAGCTGTGGTAGGAACAGCACGCAGTTCTTATTCAGTCCCCTGAGTCCCACAGGCATGCAAGCACCAGAAGCTCACAAAAGGATCAGAAATATCTAATCACTCATTTACATTGGTTTCTATTTAGACGAAAGGCTTGGAATTGAAATTTATATGCATCGGTACAATTAAAATGCTTTCTTCTGGGAGTTTTATTTCATACTTTATGTATAGTAATGTATGCATATATGGTTTATATATAAAATCTATCGTGAAAATTATGTATAAATTTCAAAATGTACATTCTAGAAAAACCTACATCTTTTATATTTTTTAATCATTTTAAGCCAGGTATTTGTGTTACCTATATTGATAAATGTAATGAGCTGCTAAAATTTTCATAGAGCTTGTGTTGCCTGTGCCATTAATGTTATGTAGCTTTAATTTGTTATGATATTTTAACTTGTTTCCTAAGGAAATAAGAATTAGGCCATCACTGTCCGTCTGCCAATCCCCTGTGTTAGGTTGAACTGCTCATCTAGGTTCTGCAACGCAGGGAAAAAAAGTATGCAAGTCTTGAAGATAATTAAGTTCTTACAAGTTTCACGATATCTATAGTTCAGCAGAAAGAAAAAAATCCAAATCAGTGTCCTATGGAGTGGAAAGCTGTTATATATTCTCCTTGGCAGCAATCAATATATATACATGCCTTCAGGCTAAGCACAGCAGGTGCAATCTCCTGCCCAGAAGAGATGTCAGAAAGTATATGTGGCTGAAATTATTTTGGTTAAGGAATGCGAGAGACGTAGGAGATCATTTTTCATTACACCTATTGGTTCCAGAAAAGCTATTTTTTTTTCATTTCGCCATTCATATTTTCGTTTTCAAGTAATGTAATTATTGAATTTGCCAAGTACAAGATGCCTCTACGAAGAGAACAAGTGGGATATTAAGTGCTTAATACAGCTACCTGTGTTGTGCTTCAGATTTTATCTTTAGACTTATTAGCAGTGAGCCATTTTTTCCTTTTTTTTTCCCCTCTAACTATAGACTGACTTGCAGCTTCAGGAAACTTTTCCATTGGTCTTTGAATAATTTCATTAGACATTATGCAGTAGTGCTCAGTGAAATATGCTCCATAAGACCATTAAAGAAAAACAACAGATTACAGTATGGATTCACAGTCACATTTAAACACCTAACCATTGCTGTTGTTCCAAGAGCTAGTTATTTATGTTTGTATCTCCATTAATATCAACATATTTACTGTATCATGACAAAAGGATTTGGTACAGTAAATAATTTTTAAAAACAAACAAAGCATAACATCAGTTCAGAAACCTCGCTTTTATAGAACCTTGAGTGGCCTTGTGCATCAAACTAGATTGAACAAAGAATACCAGAAAAGAAAAAATAAATAACTATTCCTTCTGCCAACTAGAAATCTACAATATGGTTAATAGAAGTGTATATGTGTATAAAGCTTCACGTACCTTTTCAAGTTATTTTAACAATAATAATTTTTAATACTTTAATAATTTTTAATAATAATTTTTAGTATAAGTAATATAAAATTAATAAAAGGAAACATACTTTACTTATTTATGAAATTTATCACCGGAGTGTAGCATATATAAAGAGGTTAATAAAATTTCAGAGAACATTCAATGATTATTCCCTGAGAGAGGAAAAAAAACGTGCCTATTTTTGTTTCAGGGCATAAGCTTGAAAATGACTGAAGGCAGAGGTGTTCATTAAGAACATCCAAACAGTTTTTTGTTCAGACTCCAATGTGCTGCCGTTGAATTGGAGATCAGAGTAGATGAAGCTAAGCTCTTGATGCCTGCAGGTCGAGTGCCATCACCCCTAAATCCTGATATTGAGTTGTGTGCATTCTCAATCAGCCTTTATTTCCTTTCCTTTTATAGTGCATCTCATTACACACAGCACAGCTTCTTCTCAGAATTCATTTGAAAGGGAACTGATACAGACTGAGAGTAGAGAGGATAAGAAGAACGAATAGAGGCAAGAGGAGATCCAGATCTCATCTCAAACCAGAACTTAACTGGAATGTGGCATGTAATATCCTTATAGTCATGTAATACTGAAAATACTGCGTTTGATCTAATTGCTGCCACACTGTCTTTCATAACATCCATTCTGTCCTCATTTCTTGCTTTCCTGATCTGTTCCTTCCTAGATTCTGTTGCATGAGCTAACCTGTGCGATGCCATGGCACATTAGAGAGGTCTGGTGTGTCTATGCCACCAGTGCACGTGTCAGAAAGACTGATGGGTATGCAGCTGTACTCATCTCTACTCCTCCTAGTCCTAGAGCTAGCTGAGTGTCTGCACAATCTTGCCCTGCATGACACAGAGTTAAACCTTATAATCTAGACTGTCACCCTGTTTTTGTCTAGGAAGTGTTTGCACAAGGTTGGGTGCATGTAGAAGTGTGTGTAATTAATGAAATATTCTTCAGTGTGGGTTTGTGGGTTTTGTTTGCTTATTCTTAGCTTTGGTTTCTGAAACCTTTATAAGTAACCTTCTGCCAGAGTCTGGCAATCCGTTAAGTTCCATCAGCAGTATGTAGTCTTTTCAGTAACTCAAATATAATTTATTTAGTGCAGTTAATTATGCTTGCAGTCATCTTTTCTGGTACTGAGTTGTATTTAATACAGTCGAAATTTCATGCCCTTCCATCTTTTCTGAGTTTCTCGAGTCCTCAGTATGATACTATTTTGTTGTCACTCTCTTGCATGCTCCTTTGGATGAACAGCAGGCAGGAGAAGGTGGAATGATTTGATCAATATAAAAGTTTAAAAGTATTTATGTATGTATCTGCATGACCCATAGATATTCCCTGATAATAATCTGAGCATGACGGTACTCTTCAAGATTAACTAAAATGTGTTGTGTATAAATGTACATTGGGTAGGGAGAAGAGAAATGGGTGTCTCTATGAATGATATGTGCACTGGAGTAGAATGTAATGTTCACTGGCAGTTCGGGGAGAGAAGATTAGAGGTGAGAACCTATATTGAGAATTTGGTTGATTACAATATAAATGTGTCTGGAATGCGGACAGAGTATTTGAAATGTGATAATCATCCTCTCATTTCATTCCTCACTGTGTTGAATTCATTTAGAAGGAGAAATCTCTAGGTAGCATGGTGCAAGTGATAGATAAATGTTGTAGGCAGAGTTTTCATTTTCAAATGCCTGATGATGAATTTACTGGACTCAGTATATCTAAAATGAAATGCTTTAAATATCAATAGAGATTTTTAAAGTGGTCTGAAATGGCAAAAATATTACAGGAAAGTAAAAAGAGAACATGATCAGATGTAGAACAAAAAGGAAAGAAATGATTCAGATTCTCAAAAACTGCTGAAGATCACATTTATTTGAGTTCAGAATTTATTCTGCTGCAGCTAAAACCAGTTTAAGAAATTCAAAGAAACTCTTCATTGAATGCCACTGTTTTCATAATCAGTGGAAGAAAATAGAGGGATATACATGCTTCCACAAAGCTTTATCTGCATTTGAGGCTGAATATGTTCTACTTCAGTTTAGTTTTTTATTTCTGTGAGCTGGAGAAAGTCTTTGGTCAAAACAGAACATGTTTCCATATGGGATTCCAAAGACACTGCTTGTTTTAAGCAGATAGGTAGATAGCTTTTGAGAGTCTAGACAAGATGAGATTAGTTCCCAGCCATAGGAGAGAGCTTCTCCCCTTTAGGTGAGGTAAAGGGGACTGGAGCTGGATGCAGGCAGAATCCCTTCCAAGAAAGCTTTTTATCTGTAACTACTATGATGAGCTCCAATGACAAACGTCACACAGATGAGCATTGAAGTGTGCTGCTGCATTTCTTTTTTTTTGTTCTGCAAATTACAGCTGAGCATCCAGACACCTTGCCTGTGTTTTTGGATTAAAGAAAGAAATAAATAAATAATCCATCCAGATTCTGTAATCTTTCTGGAAGGCATTCTGCCTGCATCCAGCTTCAGTCCCTTTCATCTTACTGAAGATAAAATGAAGAAGAAAATGCATTTCAAATTCAGATATGGAAGACCAGGTTCAGAGTGAAGGTTCAGGTCAAACACTTCAGACCTGGCCATCCATAGCAGATACAGATTTTTTCACTGTCTATATTTGTTCCATATATGGGTTTTAAAAGTACTTGATTCTGCAATAGATTTTTTTCCCCCCAAAATCAGGTCCTATATGAGTTCTCACTTTTACTTGGTAATCTTCCAGAAGAAAGCAGCCCTTAGAGAATGTTTGATAATAGTATAATATTGAGGAAAAATTCTGGCAGGATTTCATGGATTACTCTTATAATACTTCTACTTGATTTTCCTGCTACAGGCTTAACAAAGCCAAGATTATCTTAACTTAGGCATGTCAGTCCTGTTCAAATCCAGGTCATTATTTTTGTGGTCAAAATTAGCACTTTTGAGTGCTTTCCTGGATTAGGGCCCAGATGATTGTTACCTCTTTCAAATTAGTGTTCTAAAGCTTCCTTGATCATCGTAATTAAGGGAATTATACCAATAATTATTAATGAATAGTATTACTCTGTAAATTCTCCTGCGAATGTAACTGCATACAGGAATTAGAGCCTAGTTCCAGTATTTCAGAAATATACTTGAGCAATTTTAATGCAATTTATTTACGTTCTGACCAACTGATAATAAATTTATTTTATTACTTTTCCTGGTAAAGAGAAGTCCCTTGAAAGAAAGATGTTTGGGTAACATGGAGTTACGATTCTTCCAAACAGCATGTGTTGAAAAAAAAAACCAACAAAAACCTGAGTTGAATTTAACATCAAATGCCTTCCTTTCCAACTCTAAGAAGAAAATCAGATGAGACTAGAAGTTAGGGAGCAAAATAAGGACACTGGATCTAGATCTCTGTATTAATAAAGACTAGAACTTAAAAATGAGTTGAAGTAATAAAATCAAGCCCTGGTCATTTGCACAAGATTTTCTCACTTTTTTGTAACCATTTATACAACTTCTAGAGATGAGTGTTGAGGAAAAAAAAAAACAAAACACAAAAGAAAGGTAGCACTAAGCCCTTGATCCTTCCTGGTGGCATCCACATCCTTCTGTTTTACATCCCTTTGGTACTGAATGTGCTTGGGAGGAGCTTTAAATGGAGTGCTGCAGGTGTCCTCTGCCACCAGTGGCATTATCAAATGCTGAAGCAGTCCAGGATTGGGCTCATTCTTCTTTCTTGCAGCTGCATATGTATAGTGAAATGTCATTTAATAATCTTTTAAATAATTTGAATAGACTGAGTAGTAGGAGAATTACAGTGACGCTTACAGGGAGCACCTGGAACTACTCCTCTCTTCTGCTCATCCAGTTGAGCATTAACATGGAGCTGGAGTCCTTTCTCCTGTCAGCAGTTTCCAGCAAAACTCTAGTCTTGAGTGTCTTATGTGTCCATGCTTGCCATTGGTCTGATGATAAGTACCAGTGCAGGATTGATTGGCAGGAAAAAGCATGATGTCATGGCTGAAGGGAAGCTGTGAAAGGTGTGGAGAACATGACTGAAGTCCTGTGTGGAGTACATGGCATATGTTGTTACAGAATTTGTAGACTGAAGTGGGCAGCAGATAGGGAACCACAGAAATTGGAGATTCTGCAAGATTTTTGGTTTGATTTTTTGCATAAGAATGGTAGGAGTTGGAATTTTTACAGGAAAAATCAAGGAAGTTGTTTTGGTTGAAGGGCAAAGGTTACCATAGAGCAGTGTACGAGCTATTTATGTCTATGGAGATTTATCAAATATTATTTCACAATTAACAGTATAGGTACTTTTCCTACCATGTAGGAACATTCTGTGGTAACTAAAAGATGGATTGAGAAGTCAGAGTGTTTTTGTAGCGTATGTGTAATATAGATGATGAGTTTATGTTTGTTTGGAAAACTGAGGTAATAGAACTTTATCTTCTTCCTATCTAACAGCATACTCAAAAGACCCAGAAAGGATTTAAAAGATAGGCTTCATTAGGACACAAATCAATAAACTGAAGCAAGTATCACACTGAACAGGAAAAACTGCAGGTGAAATACATTAAAGTAAAATGAATGAGATAAAAGGCTTTGAAAAGCCTTCTCTTTGTGTTCTTGTGGAGCTAGCTCTTTCAGCTTTGCTTGTAAAGCGTAGCAAATTGCATACGGTCACCTCAGTCGTCCCTGCTTTTGTAACCACTGAGTGCTGGCTGCAGATCTGATCCTTAATGTGAACAAGTGCCCCACCTTCTCAGGGGTTTCCTATTTACCCCAGAGCTGTTGGGTCCCAGTGTCTTGCACTTCTCCTATCAGCTAAGGTCACTCTACCCTGACTAGTTGCTTCTGGCTGGGGAAACCCTTCGGGGAAAGACTTCCCTGGGAAAGTGGGGCACCATGCGAGCTCTCTCAGCTTGGGAGGCAAAGCCCAAGGAGGAATCACAGTCTTTTTCTCTCTCTGAAGATGTTTGACCCCAGAATCCAGTACTGAGGCAGCACAGAAAGACAACCCAAATCCTTTCTGCCCTGCTGTACAATACACATTATACATATTATTTTACTGAAAACATGCCAATTAAAATGCCTTACTATCTTCCAGAACACACGTGCATCAGTAAAGAACTAGAAGTGGAGACAGAGGAGTGCTGAAAAAGGAGAGGGTACACTCTCCTTTGTCCATCTCTTCTGCCCAATTTATCTACAGAATCTTTTCTTGTTTTTCACATTTTCACCAAGTTCAGTTCCATCTGCGCCTTGGCTTTCCTGACTCCATACCTGTGTATCTGGACAGCATCCTTACATTCTTCCCAGGCCACTCATCTCCACTGTCACTGCTTATACTTTTTCTCTCTTTTCCCTCAGCCTGACCAGCAGGTCCTTGCTCAGCTGTGCTGGTTTCCTGCCTCCTCTGCCTGGTTTCTTATTCTGAGGGATGGGGAGCTCTTGTGCTCTCAGGAAGGCATCCTTAAAGAGCTGCCAGCTCTGTTCCATTACTTTGTCCCTAACAACAGTTTCCCAGGGCATGTCATCCAACAATTCCTTAAACAGCCTGAAATTTACTCTCCTGAACTTGATTCAGGGACTTGATTCCACTCTTTGCTAGGCGTGTATTCCTTGAGATCATAAACTCAGCTCGGACATGAGCACTGCAGCCCAGCCTGCTTCCGATCTTGACATCTTTTATGATCTCTTCCATGTTGGCGAGCACCTGGTCCAGCAGTGCCTCACCTCTGGTGGGTCTGTCCAATACGTGAATTAGGAAGATGATATAAATTGACTCCAGGAGTTTCCTGGGCTGCTTGCCCTCACCATATTGTTTTCCCAGCGGATATCTGAGCAGTTGTAATCCCCCATTAGAATGAGGGCCTGCAAATGAGACACCTCTTGCAACTGAAGCAAGAAGATCTTATCAACAGGCTTCCATTGATCAGGCAGCCTGTAGCAGACCCCAGTCACCAGATGACTTTTACTGGTCTGGTCTCAAATTTCACAATATCTCAGCATATTCATGACTGTTTCTCAGGAACAGCTCTTTGCATTGTATCCACTTCTTAAGATAGAAGGCAACTTCCCCACTTCTCCTACCTCATCTATCCCTTCTAAAAAGCTCACGAACATTAATCATGGTATTAGAGTTATGTGAGTCATCCCACCATGTTTCCATGATAGCAATAAGTTCATAGTTTTTCGATTGCACCACAGTTTCCAATTCCTCCTCCCATGCTGTGTGTTCATTGGTATAGAGGTGCATATAGAAGCACATTACCTTCTTGGAGGAGCCCTCCCAACTTCTGGGAAAAATCTGAGGTTTTCCCCCATTGCTTCCTAAAAACAAGTGTTCCCTTACTCTTCTCTGCTCTTCAGCAGTACATGCCTTTCCCCCATCAAATCTATTTTGAAGCCCTGGTGATGAGCCCCACCAATTTGCCACCTAGTATGTTCATCATGAGGTGCAGCAGGTTGAGGGTGCCTGCCAGCACCTTGTTCCAACATACAGGACCCTCTGTTCCTCTCAGAAGGGAGTTGACCGCAATCACCTTTCTTTCCTGTTTGGTGGAGGCAGTCTTGAGGCGTGGAGTCGACCTTGTTGCCTTACACAACAGATGTCTTTGTGATGAACATAACTAATTACTAGAAACAAGTTTCTCACACTTGGACACAGTGCAGTACTGCTGATGTTAATAGAAACTGCCTATACCCTTAAGGCATAATTGGAACCCGTAGGTAAAAAGTGATTTTTCAAACTCTGACCATGGTTTATAAGCTTGTATAGGTCATTTAAATGTCACTAATTTGTGTTTTGTGCAGCATAGCAGCAGTTTTATGTTAGAAAATGAGATGAACACTTCTCCATTAAGAGACATCTAGCAAACTCTATGCTCTTATCACAAAAGATTGCTAGCTTTCTAAGAGGTGATAACAAATCAGTAGTCTGAAAATACTTTGGTAAGTTCATAATTGAATTGCTCAGAAGATTCCTGTCCATTTTTATTGTTAGGTTATCTTAGGACATTACTTATCCTGACAGGGACAAAAGCTTTTATAGCAGAAAATACATTTGAAAACAGGGTAAAGAAATGGAACATGGCCAGTTGCACTCTTAAGAATTTAAGACTTAGTTGTTTGGGTTTTTTCCACTTTAAAGATCATTAAATACGTTTATATTTCATACTGTAATGGATGAATTCTGTTCTTTAGTTTTAAAGCTGTATGCCTGCAGTTCTCCTTTTCTAGGACATTGTGCTTGAACAGATTAATACTTTATATGTCAAATTTGGTGAATCCTTCTATATGATGATGCTGTTACTGAACAGTTGGGCTGCGTCGATAAGCTTTAGTCAAATCTTAAGTGCCAGATGGTATATTTAAAATTGTATTTCAGGATGTGATCCCAGTTTAGTTATTTGTTAGTTTCCTTAGTTTATACTGCTGTTGTAAGTAAAGGCTTTGTGTAGAGCAAGGAGTCCATCGTTTGATGTAGACCTTAGAAATTGTAACTCTGACTCCATGTATGCAATTAAGTGAATGTACGTAGCATGTGGGAAGTTAGAAATTTCACCTGGGATAACTAAAAGGCTTGTTTTTATTGAGGAGTTTGACGCAGTTTGTACCTTTTATTAACACTGCCACGTATCTTTACAGACGCTAAAGAGGGTTCCTGTAGATGTCCATTAAGCTGTTCATAAGAGCTTCCTTTTCTTGGAAATATGTACTTTTTCTGCAGGAAAAAAAAAATAGTATCTATTGCTTGTTAATTCAACTGTTAAAGCGAAAAACAAAAACAAAACAAAAGAGGAAATGAAAGTATCTATAAACTGTAAGGACGAAACAATTAATTTTCAGTTATTTAGCTTTACAGCTAAAAGAAAGCAAAATTGCATGGCTTTTTTTTTTTTTTTTTTTTTTTTCCTTCCATTTTACTGTCTTTTAGCTGATATATCTCATTAGGAATGGTATTTAGTCTTAAATTGTATTACAGTTTGAATGGAACATATTCCGCATATTCACCAAGAAGCTGGTGTTATTTTTTTGGTAAACCTCAGTTATTAAAAGAGCTTTTTTAGAAGGTTTCTTTAATTTTCATAGGGCTGTTTCCATTGTAGAGAGACAACATGATTGTCTACAGAGGTAGTGGGAGATGATTACAGTCCTACAGCCATCTCTTTGCCAGCCAGTGACTAGAAACTTAATAAGCATTAAATTGTATAGGTTTCTTCCTATCTGTTAGATTGTTAGGTGAAGTTTTTGTGTATTAAAAAAAGTTGGAGAACATTTACTTTTCAGTATATAAAATGTACGTGCGACAATATGGATGTAATTTATCACTTTGATTGAATTTTTGTTTTGATTTCTACAGCTAAAATGACATAAACAGCAATGAGTCATTTGACCAAAACAATCAGAAACAAAAGACACCTTTTCAAAGGTTTCCTTGTTTCCTTCACTTGTTATTTACATAATTAGTATTTACCTATTCCAAAACAGTATTTCCTCAGTATATCCCTTACATGACAACATTTTTCTTTTGGACATGAAATTAGGCTTTTCTTGCCTCAAAGGCGACTGCTTATTGCTTTTATTAAAATTGGTATTTCTCTTAAAACATGCAAAACAGCTTTTGTAGTCTGTGTAATGTTTGAGGTCCTTCATGGTTTGCAGTCCATATCATGTGCTATGTTTGTGAAGAAGTGTTGCCTGCTATCCCATTCTCTGTTGCTACAAAATTTTAGATAATAGTCTGTTCATTCAGTTTCCACTGTGGAAATACCGTGTTCTCAATATGTTGATGACATCTGCCTTTAGCTGAAAAGAAGGTCATGTTTAAAAAAAAAAAAAATAATTGAAAAGAGTTTAGGTTAGTTTTTTTCTCTCACAACAGTGAAATTTACAGATTTAATTTATTTCACACTAAATTCTCACAGACAACTGAGAGTTTTCTATTTCCATTAATTACTAGGCTCTCCTCTCTGCAAAATATGATGTATATTTAGAGCTGTATGTTTGCAGTTAGTAATTTCTCAGAGATCATTTCTAAGGAGATTGTGGAAAATTAGAAACATGATTGCTCTTGGACCTGGGAGTGGATATTACTGCAGGGCAGTTCCTGCCTACGAGAACCTGAAAATATATCTGCTTCATACTTTATTTGAAGGAATATAGTTGACAAAAAGCTAAAAAGAGGCACTTTGCAGTTTGTATTTATATGTTTATTTTCTCTTTGCTCAGGTCGGACGAATGGTGTGTGTTGTGTGGTAGAGCAGCTGTTGATTCAGAGCACTGTAAACAAATGGAGATGACAAAGTTAAAAGCCATGTTCTGGCAAAGATGAGTGCAGGCTGTGTGCTGGTGGTTGCAGCAGAGGATGATCATCACTGACAACGCAGGCTGTTGGTGTCAGGAAAGTAGGAGGCGTTCTGTTTATTTCATGTCACTTTTGCTTTCTTACTGACAAGCTACTGATGTAAGTTGACCTGCATTTGAAAACGCTAGGTGGTACTGACTGGCAAATATGTTTGACATGAGGATGAAAATTAAATACTGGCCTCCCATCTTGGTTTTTTCCTGTCGTTTGCATGCAGCCAAACTCTTCTCATGCTGAGTATCAGGGAACATGCTGACAGTTTCTTCATTCAAATGTGTAGTGTGACATACAGAGCTAGCAAGGATCAGCGAGCTGTTACGGGCAAGCGCACCCTCAGTTCCTCCATCAGTGCAGTGGGGAGGAGAGCAGCTCGTGATGAAGAAGAGCTAAGCCATTTCCCCTTCCCCAGCAGCTTGTAGGCTAGACTAGGCAGAGGCTGAATGTACAGGTTTGGCTCTTGGGGCACAGGCTGACAGAGAAGCTGGAAGCAGCTCAGCTGCATGCCTCGTCTCTCCTTCCTGACACACTGCTCTCTGGGATATAGAGAGGATTTCATAGGCAGAGATATTCACCATTCCATTCCCTAGAAACAGCACAAAATAAAATGCATGACAGGCAGGTCTGTTGCCTTAAGCCCTTGCTCCTCTCCTCAACTTCAGCCACCACCCCATTTTAAGCCCTCTGTTTGCTTTCAGTCCAGGCTGGCAGTGAGTCTCCCCTAATACTCATTCCACCCATTTTATTGCACCTGCCTCACAGTGTTCACATCCCCCTGCTCACAATTCCGTTCCTTTCTCACCATTCTGCTGATGCCATTGACACTTTTGGTAGCCTTTCAATTTCACGGTTTCCATTGCTTTTTTTCTCATTACTTAGACCAAACCTCATGTCATTTTTGTGTATCTCTTTCTATTGCATGTTTTTCCTTTTTCCTTCCTTTTCTTTTTCCCTTTCACCTCACCACTCTTTGTGGAAAATCTCGTAATTCCTCCTTCCTTCTTGCAGCAGATGTCAAGATCCTGAGTGCACCAGGAGGCTTCCCTCTCTGGAGCTGACTCCAGGTGTTCCCAATTCAGAAATGATTAGGCTACATAGCTAGGGATCAGATTTGTATGACAGCTGTATAAAGCCTTTTCAAGGGCTTTTATCTGGGGGCTTCTTGTAGAACCTGGCCCTTGCCCGAGCTTCAGCTGCCCCTGTTCTGCCATCTTCTTGCAGGACCAGGGACCTGCACCAGGGCCTTGACCAGAGGCCCAGGCCCGTGGCCATACCGTGCTTGCTCTCAGTCTGGCCCCCTATGGTTGTTCAGAGGCTAAGGGGTTGTGCCCCTGGGCTGAGGGCCCCATCTTCTACCCACTGCCCCCAGTTCCCCTGCTCCTGTCCTCACTCGGCAGCCCCCTTCCACACAGCCCTTTCTGGAATAACCCCAATAAGATCCCTACATTTTGTTTTTTGTTTGTGTGGTGAACTGCTTGTAGTGAAAGCATTTCAGTCAACTGGAAACATTTGTTGGCTTGAACTGCATTCTTACAGAGCTGGCAGCTGTGAACATGTTGCTGTGTGCAGGCAGAGTACTTGAATGTCTGCTTGCACTGATGGTTATTTGGTGTTTTCTGCTTTTCACCAAAACATATAATTCAATTGATTCCTGTGGTGCTCCCTGCACTTTTGTGGGTGTATGGATAAGAGAATCAGAAGGGTCTGGCTTGAAAGTGAAGCAGCTCAACAGGGAATTGCTACTCGGTTGAGTATAAGGGCTTTCTTTGTTTATGCAGTAATGTAAGTTGTTAGGGTGATGAATGAGGACCAGAAAACTTCGCTATGGAGGAAACTAATGATGGATAGGAAAATCAATCCAGAGGTCAGAAGCAGCTTAAAGGAAGCACTCACAGTGAGACCAGCAGTAGTGAAGATACAGGAAGAGATTTTATCAGTCAGATTTTTTGCTAAGCACAAGGAAGTTCAGTGCTGTAGTAGAACTGGGCTGTAGACTTGAGGACAAAAATGTGACCAAAAAATCAGTTGAAGAGAATGGAAGAATGGTTTTTCCACCAGTATTGTGGACTTTATATGGATTTATATACTTTAGGTCATGCTAGTTTGAAAGCAGTAGCAATTTGAAGTAAATAATTCTGCAAGTGGGGGAACGTATTTGGAAGTTGTGTGTGTTATCTTGGATGAAGTCTTCGTTGCTGTTGTGACCAAAGTCCTGAGAGAACATGAAAGTAATGCTCTCTCCAGTTGTGTGTGTGTAGTTAGTTCCTGAAAGGCAAATGGCACCTTGAGTATCATCTGTCTCATAGACCTCCACAGAAGAAGAAATGCTTCTTTCAAATAGAACATATGAACATATACAGAGTAGCATTTCCTCAGTACAAATGGGCTCTCTTAAATATTTGATGTATGATGTGTATATATATGTATACATAGTAGATGGTAGTCTATTATAATAATCATAGCAATATTCTATAATATCAAGTATGATATCTTAAAAATACACTGATATTATACAGCATAGTACGTATAGTTGAGACAATGATATTTGCATGCAATTTTTATCATTCTGACAAATTATTTATTTCAAAACAATACTTGAAGACTTTTAATATTAATTAGTATCTTTGATATCTCAGAACACTGATTTAAATAGTAAAGCAAACATGCAGTTGTTTTATTCAGGAATATGTTTAGGTATTTGTAGTGAAGTGCTCCATATTGTAACAAAATTATGTTTTCAGCTTAAATAATTAAGCTAGCATTCCTGATTTCTTTCAGCCCTGTAAAACTCCTCAGTAGGCATCATGGGGCAGCAGAGATTTTATTCCTGAGTCCCCAAGTTCTGTTAAACAATTCTTGTTAGATTCCCAATGTGCTGAGCACTCTATGCCCTTCAGCACTGTTGATTGCTGTAGTATTGAAAAGCCAAAGTCATCAACAAGAGACCTCTGTGAACAAACAAAGCAAGAAGTCTGTTGGTCTCCCAGTGGGAGTTACTCATAAGTAATCATGAGTATAACATAAAAGGCAAAGACAGATGGAGAATTCCAAAGAAATGATGAAAAAAATCAGCCACGAAGATAGGCAGTTGTCTCATTTTTCCCAAGCAGCCAATATTCTGTCAATTTCTTTGTAACTACCATAGCAAATGAAATTTAAAAAAGGATTTGAAGGAGGACAATGCACTGAGTGACTTTGCAGGTGTTGCAAAGAGTTCTTCCAAAGTATGAAGTGTAATGGGAGGAAGCAAAGAAGTGCTTGACTGTAAACTTAAAAAGGGGCTAATAAGAAGTAACTTGAAGGCTAATTGTAAGTTGGCTGTTGAGTAGTGAGGAAGAATAATAATGAGAGCACTTGATATACTAAGGAAGGGAATGGAGGGATGCAGGGAGCAAAGTCACACAGAGTAACGCACTGGAAGAACAGTCTTTGCTACAGAATCATAGAATCATAGAATCGCAAGGTTGGACCTGCAAGATCATCTAGTCCAACCACCCTCCCATTCCTATCAGTGCCACAAGCACTAAACCATCTCTCGTAGCTCCTCATCCAGGCGCCTCTTGAACACTGCCAGGGACGGCGACTCCACCACCTCCCTGGGCAGCCATTCCAGTGCCTGACCACTCTCTGAGAGAAAAAGTTTCTCCTAATGTTCAACCTAACCCTCCTCTGGTACAACTTCTGGCCATTACCTCGGGTCCTACTATTTGCCTGGGAGAAGAGGCCAGACCTTTTTTCATCACAGCCTCCCTTCTGGAAGTTGTAAAGTGCAATGAGGTCTCCCCTGAGCCTCCTCTTCTCCAGACTGAACAATCCCAGCTCCCTCAGCCGCTCCTCATATAGCATAGAGCACACAGTGCTTTGCCTGTCCAAGCCAGAGAAAAAGATTTGAGACTAGGAGAGTTTGCAGAAGGTTACTAATTAAGTGCATTTTAAAAGATGATATATAAGCTATATTATGCAGAAAGATTCTGCAAGAGTTTATCTGTATTTAATGACATAAAAAACTGTCTGAGTTGAAGACAGCTCTTGGGCGTGTGTCGTAAGTGGTGGTGATTGAGGAAGGATCTGTCCGGATAAGTTTGTGGAGGTGGGTCATGAAAACCCTAATTTGGCAACATTGAGCTTAGACTGATGGCAGATGATTTACTGTATCAGAAATATTGGCCAGTTTGAAAAGAATTTAGTAGTATTGAAATAATGGAGTAGAGGCATAGCATCAAAAGAGGTAGCTGACACTGTGTTTACAGACTACAATTTTAAGAGCAAAGAAGACCAAAAAAAATCTGTACAAAGCATAGAAGAAACTATGAAGTGGTTCCTATGAAATATATCCAAAGCAGCTGTTACAGAGATCAGGATAAGACAGTGTCAAGGAAGGAAAAACTTCAAACATAAAAACTTACACCTCCTAACCATAAAAATCAGTTGACATATCAAGAAGAATGAAGAATGAGCTCAGTCTCTGAGGTGTATATAAGTACAAATGCTAGAGATTTTAAGAGTTGCTCCATTTGAATGCAAAAGGTAGAAGCCAGCAGGAAAGGAACAGAACTTCATGCAATAGTATTAAACATCAAAGGACAGGAGGGAGAGGTAATGGACTTCAGAAGCAAATGAAGTTCAGGGAAAGATGAGGCAATTTTTGCTTTGTGAGAATGGGAGGGGAATTAAGGCAGATATTGCAGGGAAATCAGAGATTCTGAAAGAAATCATGAAACTGGGAGACAGCTGTGTCTTTTAGGAAGGTGGAACATACAGCACGCCTGAGCAGAAGTATTTTCTGTGTTTCAGAGGTGAGACAGGAAAAGGGAAACAAAGAAACAAAAAATCGTGGTGCTGTTAGATTTCTGTTGGAGAAAGAGGTATGTAGAAAGAAGTAGTGACCATAGCGTTTGAGAGCTGGAGTCAAGGAGTTAGAGTCATTGTGGGTGTGATAAATAGATGGCTGAATAAGAGTTACTTACCTAGGAAAAGTGAACGGGAACAGAATTAATTTGTTGTGGAAGAATTAGTTTTATCTCGGTACTGGAAGGAGGAGCAGAAGAGGAAGATGTTGATGATGAACTAAGAATGGGGTTAAACCATAGTAAGTGAGAATGGCAAAAGAATAAAATAAAAAGGTGCATGAAATGGGGATTCAAAGAACTAATTAGTGAAATAAAATGAAGATCTGTGAGATGGCTTTGTGTTCTTTTAAAAATAGGTACTGTGTTTGAAAGTACCTGACAGTCTGCCATATAGTGCATCTTAAACCTTCCTGACTCGCAAACGCTTCCCCATTTCAAACTGGGCAGAAGCTTCCTACTTCTGGAGTTTCTACTTTGAAAGAGTAATGTGCTCTGAAGGCTGGGAGGCTATGTAGTGAGCTGAAACTTCTGATTTCTACCAAGACATAATAAGAACATAATGAGAACATCTGGTATGAAGAGCGTACAACCAGTGTAATAGAACAAGGAGACTTGGTGTTTTCACTTCATCTTTTCTGACACTGGCAAATCAGGGAACATTAAAAATAAAAAATAAAAAAATGAGGTAAATGCACATACAAGGTTTCTGTCTATCAGCATGGATTGACAGATTGCTCTGAGATGTGTGCTGAACAAAGTGACTCCATAGGTTGTGCTTCAATGTAATAAAATGCATCTTTATTTTTCCTTATATATGTTTCCTAACATCAGAAACAAAGAACTGATTTACCCTTTTTTTAGATGTTATCTATCTGAATAGTAAAACCCTCTTTATATCTTTGTATTTTTCTAAAGAAAGTGTCACCAATTTCTCTTTCTTCTTGTCTTTGCCCCTTAGGAAGATCTCTGATAGAGGGAAGACTTACTTACCTTTTATTTCTCAAGGCTTGTAGCCTTGCTTAGAGGAGCCTGTATGAATTAAAAAAATACCAAACATTGCAAAATTTTGAAGAGGTTTTTTTTTCTTTTTAAAATACCTAAGAATGATATTACAAAACAAATGATACACACATGGCGATGTTTTACATTTCAAATGGGAATATGAACTCGTAGTGTAATGTGAAATTCACCTTTAGCTCTTCATAAGAGGAAAAAATACTGTTCCTTTTGAAATTGGTAATCAAAATCAGCACTCTGAACAGAACTGGTATTTCACTGGTCTTGTGGAATTTACATATGAGATCAGTTCTAAGCAATTACTCAAAACAGAGGTAGAGTAGGGAGAGTAGGAGATATCTAAGTATATGTAATTGCCCCAAAATATCATGTCTCCTGCCTTGTGCCTGGGAAAAACTGTTAATCTACATGCAGGGTAGATACAGTGCCAGATTTAGGTGTTTGAACTTAGTGCCCTGCATGTTGGTTTGTATATGGGATTTACACATCCACAATCCAATCACAGTCAGTAGAAATCTAGTCAGTAACAGTGAGTAGAGATGACAATACTTCAACTTCCCCTTAAATAGACAGCAAGAGCTGGACAACTGAACAAATGTTAGAAATCTTCTGCTTAAGGATGGGGATGTTGCTTGCATCTAGCTCACTAACCCAGTGTTGACTGGAGCACAGTCTCAACCTAGCAAAAAATGGCAGGTAATCACTGCAATGGTGAGTGCAGGTTGATCTTCAGTGCTTTGTGTGGGCTTTTTGTTGCTGTTGTTTCTTCCCAGTAAATTTTTGACTTATAGATGATTAGAGTAAGAGCAGAGTGAACTTGTGGGGATTGTATGACCTGGGGCATGAATCTCACCTCTCTGAGATTTCTTCTTATTGTAATCTGATTAATTAGCCAGGTAGGTTCAGAATATCATGTTTTATGGTATGGCTTGTAACTTCTAGTTTAATGCTTGTCAGAGATTATTGTGACCCAGAACTCAGGATGTAGCAGTGGCTGAAGATGTTTTTGCTTCCGTCCTCGATTTATCACAAAGTAGAGATTAACTGTATTATAGCCCTTGTAGCTGTTGGGGAAAAAAAGGACATACCAGATTTCTCAGTGATTTCTTGTGACACCTTTGCCAACTCAGTGAAGTATATGGGCATACTTTAGCCTAAGCGAAAGCAGTAGATATTGGTTATACGGTAAAGCTATTGCTCTGGTGAGAGACTAACCAAGCCAAACCTCTTCCAGAAGTTTGATAAAGCCTCTATTTATTCTGGTTTCCAGCTGTTAACAAAATCTTGCTATTCCAGGCAGTTCTCTGTGTAACCACCTGAGAGGACTTTGAGAGGGTACAATTGCAATAGAAGAGGTAGTTGAGCCCAACTTCATGTTTTCATGAATTTGTATGGTGTCCCTATTGATACTACTGTCCTATCAAGATTTTTTGGTTTAGGCAATTGTATCCTATTCAGTCCCAGCAAGAGGTAATTATTGTAGGTCTTAGTGACCTACTGTTTAGGTTGTTAGGGTAGTAAGATTAGGTCATGGTTGGACTCGATGATCTTTAAGGTCTTTTCTGACCTGATTGATTCTCTGATTCTATGACCTCTTGAATTTCTTTTCAAATAAACATCAGTAAGAATTATTTTCGTGGTGATTATATATTTTAGTATTAAAAGATCAGATCCATCCAAGCTTCATCAGAACTAAAACTCATGCCATGTATTCGGGGAAACTGCAAATTTGTTTGGTACAAACTCAGGTGACTGTGCTGTTTGTCAGCACCAGTCTGACTATGAAGATTCCTATTATTTTACTGTTAGATATTATTTTGGAGCTTCACCTCAGTCCTGGCTCTTGTGTTTGCTTGTGTCTGTCTTCCCCATCTCGTCTTTTTCTTCTGGAACAACGTGTCATTTTTTGTGTGTGTGTGGAGGGAGAGGCATGTGGGAGTTGAAGGGTGGGGTTGCCAGGAAGTGGCTGGAGAAAGAGGTGGAGACAGAGCTAGGGGTCTGTTGATGAGGTTTCTTTAAATGCTGAGGGTGCAAGAAAAGGGAATGTGCTGGAAAGGATGGAAGATGTTCAGATCTGTGGGAAGAAGCAGAAAGTTTGGGATTTCTGTGATTTTAATTAATATGTTGGATACAGATTATGTGAATTTTGCTAGACAAAAATGATGCGTATGTGCATCTCTTTTGGATTTAATAGATGTGTTACAATAAAAGGATTCGGTGATAGTGATTTAATCCCCTGGTACAGACAGGTGTATATGGGTCAAAGGCTGCATCAGGAGTAGAAAGATTTTATATTTTCTCTTTGGTTTTGGAGATTCAGTGTACTTTGAACATGGAGTTGGGAAATTATAGTTGTTTCTCATGCTATGTGGAGTTTAAAGGAAAAACAAGCTGTAGGGAATACAGACTTAAAATAAAAGTCTCAGATAATGCAGCATTTTTCCACAGTCAAAGAAGTGTAGAGTCCAGATTAAACACTGCAATATGTAAATGCCGTGCCACGTATGTTGGAGTCGTGCTTGAGTGCTGCAGGGGTGGAAGCCCGTGTCTGCATTCCATTTTGGATGGAATATTGTTTGTTGCAGTAAGCCAATTGCCTAGCCCAACTGTTTCTGTGAGGAGCTGATCAATATCCCATTACTGGATGTAACAGTTGCTGCAGGAAGCGCACAGAAGATTTTAATGCATGAATTATGCATGCTGTGCTCATTCTTTAGTCTCAGAGCAGAGTGGCAGAGATTGTACAGATGACTGGGATAGTTTCTTGCATAAAGTGACTGCAGCGAAATGCTTCATATTTTCATGCACACAGGCAGCATTGAGTGGGACGGCCTATTTACGAAGATATAAATCCCCGAGCTTACAGCACAGAATGCTTGATTTGAAAGCATTGCAGTCATGCACAGAGCCAGTTTTCCTGCTGCCTAACCTGCTTTCTGCCGGAGGTTGGCTGAGGGATGCTAACGGCTGTGCTTTGCTCTGAGGTCACAGCTTGAAGTCTTTTTTCTTTTTTTTTTTTTAATTTGCTTTCTGCCGCAGGAGAGGATCTGTGAAGTTTGGTGCAACCAATCTTGTATTTTTTTCAAAGGTACAAACTTGGGATAGTTATTATGAACAAAAGGACAAGAAGGAATTCACCACCTAAGGTAAAACGGGATATTTTTCCTTTGTAGCTCTGAGTGCAGCAGAGGGAATATGCTGAGGCGGGATTATGATGATGCCGTGTGGTTACATTGACTCAGATGTCTGTTCTGGAATGCAGCGTCAGGATTCTTGGGGGGATATGGATTCTGCCAGAGTGCGTGTTGGAGAATGGTTGTTTGAATATTGCTGAGAATAAATACTGTTCTACTTTCTGTATCCTGCAGTTTGTTCAAGAGTGTGCGTTTCTGATCAGTTTTTATCTGCTGTAGCTGATTGCATTGTAGGGAGGGGCAGGACAGTCACCAAGCTTAATCAATATAATAACATGATCTATGTCATTAGAGGTCCTAACTGAATAATGATAGTGTAATTTCATTGACTTTTATTCCTCTACTTGTAAATTCTCTGTAACATTTGCAAACTACAGTGAAATGCTGTCAGGCAAACAAGGTCTCAGAATCTATTGCCTGCCTGTCCTGTAAATAACTGTGATCAGACTGTTTTTGGATATAAGACTGAGCTGTCGTACATGGAAGGGAAAAACCT